>NC_060067.1:0-323333 GCF_922984935.1 Meles meles | reverse complement strand
AGGGTGGGTGCGAAAGGCCTCCCTGAAGCGGAGCCAAAGGCAGAGCAGGTGCCGGTGGGTGCAGGAGGTGGGGCCGGTGGGGGGCATCCGCACACAGCAGAAGTCCCAGCGTCGGCTCGGTGGGTTTTAAGGAACTGAGGGGCGGGTGCCCGCAGGACGAGCAATGAACACTCTCCTTCAGTCGGAGGAGCCCAGGCATGGACGGGAAATCGTTTCACAGATGTTCAGGAAAGCCTCCATGGAATGCTGTATTTCAAAGCTGATGGGCAGGCTGTACACATGCGTGTGTGTACACGCGTGTGTGCTCTCATGCGGGGAAAATCACCGGGTCGCGTGTTCGTCTTTTCACGACTGATTAAAGGAGAGGGCACTGGTCACGACCTAGCTTCTGTTGCTTCTCTCCACATAGGCTCCGCAAGCTTTGGGGCCGAGGACGGGGAGATGCAGCGATTAACGACCCACTCCCTGAGAAGCACAGGACCCGGGTGTGCGACTCTCGATGCGAGCAAAGTGTGTGAGGGGCATTGCCACTCTCAAGAAGGACTAAGTAGCCCCTGGCCCGTGCCATTGAGGTGCTGCCTGGAGTGGGTTCTACGGTCCTGTTCCTGGGGTAGCTGTTCAGCAAATGCTCATCAGGACAGTACAGCAGAGGGTGCTAAGTGTGGCCTCTGGAGCTGGAATCCCCAGGGCTCACTGGGCGGCCTTGGACTAGTCAGTCACTGTCTCTGGGCTTCTGGTTCCTCCCAGGGTTCTTGTCCGGATTAGAGACTGACTATGGGGGCGCCTGGTGGCTCAGTCGGTTGGGTGTCTGCCTTCAGCTTGGGCCAGGATCCCAGGGTCCTGGGATCAAGCCCCACGTTGGACTCCCTGCTCAGCGAGGAGTCTGCTTCTCCCTCTCCCTCTGCCCCTCCCCCCCACTCATGCTGTCTCCCTCTCCCCCTCTCTCAAACAAACAAATAAATAAAATCATAAAATAAAAAAATAAATAAAAAAAGAGAGAAAGAGAATATGTCCTCACAGTCTGTAAGTTCATAACAGGTATTCGCAAATAATGATTTTCTTTCTTCAACCCTGAGTTAGGGAAGTCGAGACGAGGTGTCATAGTGAGAAGAGACCGAGGAAGGAGAATGTGCAGAACTGCCACATAGCGTGTGCTCAGAGGGGAGGGGAGAGTCGAAACGGCTCCCACGTGTCTAGCCCAGCACACTGCTTGACAGTTGTGTCATTTAAGGCTTTCTGACTCAGTCACAGAATATTAAACAAAAAGGGGCTTATTGCCTGATGTCTGAAAAATCCTGGGTGCGGCCAGCTCTGGGACCAGCTTGTTCCCGGGCTCGAGGCTGTGAAGGGCCTGGGTCTGTCGCCCCCTTGGCTCTCCTCTTGGGCTCCACTCCTCAGCCTTCGTATGTCCTGGGCAGCTGTTGCGGCCGGCGCGGCAAATCAACCAGGAACGTGAGGGTAAGAGGATGGAGAAAAGAAGTTCAGAGACAAAGAGATGGGGGCGGGAGGAGCACTGAGGAGGATGTCCCACAGAGCCGACTTCATTCAGGGCAGTGAGGCATTCTATAGCCAAAGTAACTATTTTTAACTGGCTACAAATGAGTTTGCTCCATGCACAAAAACCCCTCCAGACCAGGCCTGTTTTGCCCACTTCAGATAAACACCTGCCGGGCTGATGTTAGTAGGATTGTCCTGTATTGATACGAGAAGTAACAGCAAACCTGAGAGTGATTCATGAGCTGTGCGGGAACCGCAAGGACCAGTTAAGAGTTTAGGACGCCACCCAAACTGCTCTCATAAACGTGTGGGAAGTCACGTGGGCGAGCGCACAACACACAGCACAGACCCTTTCTCCGTGCAACTCAACTTCTCCATCCTCAGCCTTTCGTTGGGCTGTTCGGACTTTAAAGGAGACACAAGTCAGGGCCTGGTTTGGTCCTGGTCTCAAGCCTTATCGCGGCCTCCCACAGGCAGCCGACAGCTCCGGGCTTGTCCTTTCAGGTCCTGGGGCAAGGAAAATGACAATCATTAACATCCATATTTGCACACTATATCATAAGTACTGTTCTAATTTTTTTTAATAGGCTTCACACTCGATCGGGGCTTGAACTCTCAGCTCCTGAGATCATCGGTCGCATGCTCTGCCGACTGAGTCAACCAGGTGCCCCCGTCCTAACTTATATGTGTGTATAGATGCTTGTGATTGTCACAGGAATGAGGAAGGCGGGGAAACTGAGGCATATTAAGTAACTAGCCCAAAGTTACAAATAAAAGACAGAGTTAGGATTTGAGCCAATGGTCTGGTTTCAAAGTCTGTGCTGTACAGAGCCTCTTCTGAGCAAAAGAGAGGAGCACAGGGGAAGGGAGGGAAAATGAGACAAGAGGAAATCAGAGAGGGAGGCAAACCACAAGAGACTCTTACTCTACGGAACAAACTGAGGGTTGCGGGAGGGGAGGTACGTAGGAGGGTGTCTGGCGGCTCAGTGGGTTAAGTGTCTGCCTTCGGCTCAGGTCATGATCTCAGGGTCCTGGGATCGAGCCCCACATCGGGCTCTCTGCTCAGAGGAAAGCCTGCTTCTCCCTTTCCTCCCCGCTCATGCTCTCTTTCTCTCATTATCTCTCTCTCTCTCAAATAAATAAATAAAATGTTTTTTTAAAAAAGGAAAATGATGGGGGGGCCTGGGCGGCTCAGTCATTAAGCGTCTACCTTTGGCTCAGGTCATGATCCCAGGGTCCTGGGTGGAGCCCTGGAATGGGCTTCCTGCTCAGAGGGGAGCCTGCTTCTCCCTCTCCAGCTCCCCCTGCTTGTGTTCCCTCTCTCACTATCTCTGTCATAAATAAATAAAATCTTTTAAAACAATAAAAAAAGAAAAAAGAGAAAAATGATAGATACATGATGAAGATATAAAAACTTTGAATAGTTAGAAGTGAAGGGACGAACTCTTAGGTAAGTCTTAGATCAAAGAGAAAAAAGGGAGTTCATTCCTTCCAGAAACCGATGAAAAAAGCAAATCACTTTCTACTGAAACCTATGGGACCCTGAAAGTAATACTACGAGGAGCGTTCAGACTTCCAAAATGCCTTAGCGATTTAAAAGTAAAACCAGGGGCGCCTGGGTGGCTCAGTGGGTTAAAGCCTCTGCCTTCGGCTCAGGTTATGATCCCAGGGTCCTGGGATCCAGCCCCACATCGAGCTTCTGCTCAGCAGGGAGCCTGCTTCCTCCTCTCTCTGCCTGCCTCTCTGCCTACTTGTGATCTCTCTCTCTGTCAAATGAATAAATAAACTCTTTAAAAAAAAATAAAAGTAAAACCAAAAAATAAAGGAACTAAATATTCATCTCAAACATTTAGAAAAATAAGTGAGGAAACTGGAGTTAATAAAGGCCAAAGTTGAAATTCACGATGTACATAGAAAAAACACGATAAAAACAGTAAGAAGATAACTCAGTCAAAATCTACTGAAAAGGACTCCAAATGTTTACTGATTAGACTGCTCCTTCGGATTTGCCTTTGTGGCCTTTCCTGTCTCCCCAGGCTTGGTCCAGGGTCCCGGTCACGAACTGTCACTGCAAATCCGTATTGCTGTAACGACTGGATGCACACCTGTCTCTCCACCCCTAGGGGCACCCCGTTGAAAACCACAATTAGGCTGAGGAAATTTGAAAATCGAATTTCCTTTATTAACCATCGCCTGAGCCAAAGGCGGCCACTTACCTGACTGAGCCACCCTGGCTGAATTTGGAGTTAAGCCCTAGTTCTTTGGAGTTAAGCCCTATCTCAGGCGCCCAAAAGTCCTGAATGTAGGGTTGAAGGTGGCACGGCCCTCACGTGGGAGAGGACACAGTCTACTAAGGGAGACAGGCTCGTGAGTGGTGGCAGTACCATCCTCCAGGACAGACATGAAGAAGTCTGTGGCCGCAGAAAGGAGTTCTAAACACTGTCTAGGGAGGCGGGCGGTAACTCTGCCTGGTGGAGGGCGGCTTCTGAGCAGAGTGATCAAGGGTGCCCCGGGGTCTGCGGGGAGGAAGTGTGGACAGGAGTGCTGGTGCCAGTTGGGGGACAGCTAGTGCAAAGGGATGAGGAGTCTGGGAAGGATGAGATGCTCTGTTGCCCCGTTTATCTCGTTTCACGCCAACCCCCGCTTTCCAGCCTCCTACCTCTGGCTTTTCATGTCTCCCGCCCTTGGATCTGAGGAGGCAGCAGACCCCGGTAGTGAGTGACGTTAAAAAATAATTCTGATGCTTGTCAAAATGGTAAGGAAGAGCTCATTCAGGACTATTGTCACGGGTGTCAGGAGAAGAGAAAACGGGGGAAAGAGATAGGGCTTAACTCCAAATTCAGCCAGGTGGCGGGG
The DNA here is from genome assembly GCF_922984935.1 of Meles meles. NCBI lineage: Eukaryota > Metazoa > Chordata > Mammalia > Carnivora > Mustelidae > Meles > Meles meles. The sequence goes on along the minus strand of NC_060067.1, from coordinate 318,980 downwards.
GATTGACAGCCAGTGAGCAGACTGGAGAGTCAGCGCAGGGCAAAGTGCTGAGAGAAGACAGTAGTGGGGGCAGGGGCCCTGCCACAAACTGGCTAGACTCCTGCCATATCAAGGGCAGGGGATGAGGAATTTGATCAGCTCTCAAAGGGGAGGGTTCCCTCAACTGACTTAGCAGCGTTCTTGTCACAATTAGACACAGCGAGGATAGGAAGGTGCAAGGTGGAGGCTCAGCGGAGAAGGGGGTTCAGAGGAGTCTGAAGTTTGGTTAAGGTACTCGGGCTCTTGAGCAAGAATGACTGGATCTGGACTCTCATTCTGTGTCCTCCTGAGCTGGTTGTTCCACTCTCTCTGTGCCAATTAAACAGGGTTGATAATATTTCATCGGGATTCCGTGCGAAATGACCGAGTTACATGCGCACAGCTTGGAGCAGAGCCGGGCGCAGGGTCCGGCTCGGCACGTGGGAGCCGTAGAGGCTGGTGCTGCTGCTTCTGTAATTGTTGTTCATGTCTTTGACCGTAGAACAAGTGTCCAGAAAGCAGGGAAAGGGAAGCTCCTCAAAAGACCTTATTTAAGTTTCAACCGGGCCATGAACTCAAGTTACTCAAGGGAACTTACTTGACTTATACTGAGTCTTCGGTCTTATCATTTTTAAGAGGTCATGGGCTATTAAAACTCATGCCTCCTCCCTGCAAGCTTCCTGTGAGAGTCACTTTTGTAAAGTTGTAAAGTTCTATTCAAGTGCAAGGGATTATAAAAGGTGTCACACCTACAGCTGATTCGCTTCCTGGCTCAGCCTTTATTCTACAGGCCCCAGAGCAATATCTCAAGGGCACTCCCTTCCCTCAAGCTCCGGACTCTGCTGGACTCTACCTCGATACTCCCTGTTAGGCCTCACTCTATGGCCCTACCTAGAGGGAGCTGCCAAGCAGGTGCCCGTCACTCACGATCCAACCTGGACATCGGGCTGCCCCGATCCCCATCTCTTTGTTAGAATCCTCAGCAACTCGGCCTGAAGGTGTAAGCAGAAAGAATTAGGGGTTCCCAGAAAAAGAAAGACAAACTTAGCTTTCTTGACATAAGAAAATCATTTAGGGCCCCAGCCATCTTGCGAAAGAATGTAAGAACAAAGAGGAGATAACCTAATCATATCAGGGACCAAAACATTAAGTAGTAAAGTTCTCAGTATTGGTTCAAAGTTAAGGTCGACCTAACACACACACTGACGTCATCTTTGTCGCGTCTAAACCCGTTTGAGCCCCCAGATACGCGACCAACTGAACCCTGAGACTCGGTCATGATGACCCTTCCAAGCCCTCATGACTTCAACCTGGGCTCTGTCACCCTAAGGTGACTTCTGCCCCAGTTCCTTGTTATAGTCCCATTGCTCAAGTCCCTCCGTGAATACGCATGCACTCTTAGCTTAAAATTTCCCTGACTTTGTTGTTCAGGAAGATTCTGCTTTGGAAAATATCCCCAGTGTTCTCCTTCACTTGTTGCAAATAAAACCCTTCATTTTCCTACTCTTCGATTTGGCTATGTCTTCCAGCTCAGCATCCATGAAGAGTTGGAGTCAGTTTTGGGTAATAAAGGTGCCCCCGGTACCTTTGCCAGATAAGATACTGGCAGCCTAGTTAAATTTGAATTTCAGATCAATAATGAATAAATTGGGGGCGCCTGGGTGGCTCAGTGGGTTAAAGCCTCTGCTTTTGGCTCAGGTCATGATCTCAGGGTCCTGGGATCGAGCCCCGCATCGGGCTCTCTGCTTAGCAGGGAGCCTGCTTCCTCCTCTCTCTGCCTGCCTCTCTGCCTACTTGTGATCTCTCTCTGTCAAATAAATAAATAAAATCTTTTAAAAAATTAATAAATTTTTAGCATAAGTATGTGGCAAATATTGTATGAGACATACTTATACCAAAAAAAATTTTTATTATTTATCTGAAATTCAAATTTAACTGGATATCCTATATTTTTATTTGTTAAATCTGGCAAATCTACACCCAAAAGGTGAGGCAGATAAAAATACATGGGAGGAAATGGAACTGGGGCGATGAACAGAATGAAGGGTTAAGAGAGTGGTGTGAAAGTTCCCAGACCCGGTACACTCCTTATCTTACAGAATCCAATGGCCACGGTGGTGCACATTTATCTGAGCTACTCCAAGGAAAAGGATAGGGAAGACACAGTCTTTCCACTACATTGTCCAGAGTGGTCTTTTAAGAATGGGAATCTGATTACTTCCCTGCCTTAATCACTTTTGGCTTTCCCAGGGCCTGCAATTGAGGGCCTCCAGGCAAAACCCATTTGCCTTCTTGCTCTTGCAAATGAAGTTTTATCAGAACACAGCCAAGCTCATTTGTTTATGTTTGTCTGCATCTGCTTTAGTGCCACAGGGGCAGGGTCGAGTGGGTGTGACAGAGATCATCCAGCCTGCAGAACCTACCATCTTGTGACAGAGGTCATCCAGCCTGCAGAACCTACAATCTTGGCTATCTGGCATTCATTTTCCAAAATTCCCAAATGTCCTTCTTTCTCCCTTATTTTTTCCTTAGTGAAATCCTGCCCTAAATGTGAGATTTCTCTCTACTTATACACTAGGATCCCTGTTTCTCTGTGCTCCCACAGTATTTATACCCCGTTAACATTAAAAAAAAAAATCTTTGTTATTTACAGGTTTGGTATTGGTCCTCTCCATTAGCAGCGGTTTCCTGGGAGACCAGAAGCCATGTCTTGCTTTCCTTTGTAGCGCCCGAGCTCCTAGCACAGGGCTGTAAGGGCCGACTTAGCCAGAGCGAGCCATTTTGTTGTTTATGCAGTAAACTTAGATTGACCCTGCCCCCCCCAGAGGAACGTACTTAGAAACAAGTCTGGGAAACCAGAAAATATGACCAACCAGCCCCTGATAACAGAGCCCATATACCAGGACGTGTCAGGTCAGGGGAGGTAACAGAGCCCAGAATACAAGGATGAGTCAAGCCAGGTGGAGACATCCAATCAGGAAAGCACCTCCCTAACCACCCAAGGATGTGGGCCCTGCCTTTTGGGTGCCAATTCTGACCAGAGTGATAGGCTAGTTCAAGTAGCTACGATAGGGTGAATTGTAATTCATTTGGCCACTTGTGTGTGGCCAGGCTCACCCACATGGTCTTTACTCTGTAAAAGTTAGTCTGTGAGGCTGGGAGGGGTCGCCTCTTTGCAAGAGACGGCCCTGGCCAGTCAGTTTGATTCTCCATGCTTGGCGCAAAATAAAGCTTTGCTTGACCTTCGCTTTGTTTCAGTCTCGCTCCTTTGACCATGGACCCAACAGGGCAAGTACCTGGTAGGTATTTGTTGAATGAATGGGAAAGGTGAGACACAGTGGTCAGAGTCTGGGTGTTAGGAAGCACCTATTCTGAGGTTCAATCTCTTCCACTTACTGTACATTTAGTTGACAGTGATTGAGCAAGTTCCGTAACTGAGCCCCAGTTCTCTCAACTATAAAATGGGGACAGTAATACTGAGTGAGGCTTCAATAAGACAATTCATATGAAGTACATGGTATATTATTTCCTCTCTTTCTCCCCCCTTTGAATGAGGAAAGGGAGTAGAGAGAAGAAAGGGGAGCAGCCATTTCCAAGGAAGGGGTAGGTAGAGGAAGTAATGAGGAGACTAAATGGATTAGCTCTTTATCTGTGGCTAGTTCTCTCTGAACTTGGGGACAAGATTAGCTATAGACACATCTGTGTTGTTCACTGGGGGAAAGTCAGGGCTCTACAAACCAAAGCTCTGTCTGGACAGAACCACAAATAAACACAAAGCCTCACATGGAGACATCGATCAAGATGCTCAATAAGCAACAAGGTTTCCACAGCTGGTTCTGATGACCCTTTTCCAAATTGGGCATTTCACAGCCTGCATCTTCCGAGTCCATGCTGTGCAAGAGAAGAGCGCTGCCCTGTTTGCACCTGGTCTTCCAATCCTTTGGATAGAAAACCAATCCTTTGGATAGGTCCCTCCAACCCCTAATTAGGCAGTTAGCTCTTGAACTAATGGGTCAAAGAATAAATCACAAGAGAAATTAGAAAATATTTTAAGAGAAATGAAAACAAAAACACAACATACTGAAACTTGTGGAATGCAGCAAAACCCAAAAGGTAAGTTTTATAATGAAAAATGCCTATATATTAAAAAAAAAAAGAGGGGGGGAGTCAAGATGGCAGGGAAGTGGGAGGAGGCGCCGTTTCAACCTGTACCCTAAAGTGAGCTGATTACCTACCAAAGAACTCCGACCACCCATGAAATCAGACTGAGATAAAAATTATACATGTCTGGATGTCTACAGGAGCAGAAGACGCCAGTGGCAGGTAAAGTAGAGTGGGAACATCAGACTGATATTGGAAGATAAACAAAAGGGGGAGGGAGCCACCAGAGGTGACCAATGGAAAGTAATACCCAATACGAGAGTGCCCTGCGTCTGGGGACCAGCGTTAACTTGGAGTCTGGTTGAAAGCACTCAAAAAACAAAGAGCAAAGGATTGCGGGGGAAATTGTGGGAATCGGGCGGTTAGGGACAGGGGCTTAAGTCCCCTGTCCCAGGACAGCCTCCCCTGGCTCTGAGCCAGAGAGAGTGCGGCAGAGAAAGCAGGTCTTGGTCCCTGAGCCGCCACCCTCCCCTGGGAGAGGTGCTCACAGGCGCTAGCCGGGAGCTCTGGCACCCGGAAAAACCAGGCATTCCCAGCCCGGCCCAGCGGGAAAATGTCAGTGTGCGATCACTGCTTGGAACCTCTCTGGCGGTCTGGAGCTGGCCAGACAGCCGCCGCTGCCCTGGTATTGGGTACAACGAGGAGCTCCTGCATCCCCAGGGACAGTGACTCAGAACCGACTCTGCCAGCAGCTCTGCAGAGCATTCTGAGGCTTCTCTCTGAGAGGGAGGTTGGGGTGCAGTTTGCTCTCCTCTAAACCTCCAAAAACCATCAAAAGCTGTCAAGGTGAGAAAAAACAGATGAACAAACATAAAAACCTCCAGAGAACAAAAGCCTGAAAAAAACGGTTTCCTCAGAGCCCACCCCCTTGAGGGGGGTGGGAAGACTTAACTCAGGGAACATCATTGTCTGAAAACCCACGTGGCAGGCCCCTCCCCCAGAAAACCAACCAGGAAGGAAGGAAAAAAAAAAGAAGACTACAAGAGAACAACCACCACTACTTCATAAATACAACTTTTATTTTTAACTCGTTGCCACTATTCTGGTTCATTTTTTTATACATACAGATAATTTTTTAACCTATTTACCATCACAGTGAGATGTCCAGTACATCAAATTCCTTAATAACCTTCTAACCTGAACTTTTTGATACTTACACCCGTGTTCTTCTTTTGCTTTTCTTTTTTTAAATTTTTTAAAATTTGAGTTTAGTTTAGTCTAGTTTATTCTTTTTTTAATTTTTATTTTCTAATATACATATAGAGTTAAACTTCAAGGTAATCCCCTTTCCCCAATCAATGCTACCCCTATAGGCAAACCAATTTTTAATCCCCCTTTATCTTAGGAAAGTTGAGTCCCTTAACAAAGACATCAAGATACATCCAGGAAGAATCAAAATAACCTTCCTCGCCCACACTGAGAATTTATAACCACTCTCCCATCTTTTCCTTCCGCCAGTGTTTCTGTGTATTTGTGTTTGTCCTGATAGTATATAAATATTATACTTGGGGTTCTTTTTGACGAGGTTCTTCCTTTTTTTGCTTATATATATAAATATTTTTTTTTCTCTCTTGTCATATACTTTTATCAGTCTTTTTGTTTGTCTGTTTTTGTTTGTATACTTCATAAATCTTACCTTAGGGCCCATTTGGGCTGAGCCTTCTCTTTTATCTTCCCTTTTTTCCCTCTCTCTTTCTCTCTCTCTCTCTTTTTCTTTTTCTTTTCTTTTTTCTCTCATTTGGGTGGGGAATCCTGATTGCACAGAAGCGTTCCAGGGTGCACCTTGACTGCACCACAGTCGATACATCCAGCTGCATCTGTTCAGTCATCTCTTACCAAAATGACAAGGAGGAGGAATGCCCAACAGAAGAAAAATACAGAGGATGGACCTTCTGCAACAGAGCTAATGGCTATCGACGGAGACAATATGTCGGAAAAGGAATTCAGGCTAACAATTATCCAGGCAATAGCTAGGTTGGAGAAAGCCATGGATGACCAAACAGAATTGATTAGGGAAGAACTGAAAGCCACCAGGGATGATGTTCACAATGTTAGGGCAGAACTGAAAGCCACCAGGGATGATGTTCACAATGCTCTCAATGAATTCCAATCTAATATAAATTCTCTAAAAGCTAGGGTAACTGAGACAGAAGATAGAATTAGTGATCTGGAGGACAAACAGAGAGAAAGGATCAGTAGAAAGCCTGGAACAAACAGCTCAGAAGCCACAAAAACAGAATCAGGGAAATAAATGATGCCATGAAACGTTCCAGCGTCAGAATTATTGGAATCCCTGAAGGGGAGGAGAAAGAAGGAAGTCTAGAAGATATAGTGGAACAAGTTGTCTATGAAAATTTTCCCAATCTCACGAATGGAAACAGCGTTCATGTACTAGAAGCAGAACGGTTTCCCCCCGAGATTTTAGATTCTCAAAAGTCCTCGCGACACCTGATAGTTAGAATGAAGAATTACAATTCTAGACAGACCCTCTTGAAAGCAGCTAGGACAAAGAAGCTCATTACATACAGAGGAAAGCCCATTAGAATAACGTCAGTCCTGTCCACAGAGACCTGGCAAGCCAGGAAGGGCTGACAAAATATATTCAGAATACTAAACGAGAAGAACATGCAACCAAGAATATTCTATCCAGCAAGACTGACATTTAAAATGGATGGAGAGATAAAGAGTTTCCAAGACCAGCAAGGCTTAAAAGACTATGCAACCACCAAGCCGACACTGCAGGAAATATTAAGGGGGTCCTATAAAAGAGAAAAAATCCTAAGAATATCATTGAACAGAAATATAGAGACAATCTACAGACAGAAAGTCTTCAAAGGTAACATGATGTCAATAAAAACGTATCTATCAACAATCACTCTCAATGTGAACAGCCTAAATGCGCCCATAAAATGACACAGGGTTGCAGATTGATAAAACGACAGGACCCATCCATATGTTGTCTACAAGAGAACCATTTTGAACCTAAAGATACACCCAGACTGAAAGCGAAGGGATGGAGAAGCATCTTTCATGCCAATGGGCCTCAAAAGAAGGCCGGGGTAGCGATTCTCATATCAGATAAATTAGATTTTAAACTAAAGACTGTAGTTAGAGATACAAAAGGACACTACATAATTCTTAAAGGGTCTATCCACCAAGATGATCTAACAATTGTAAATATCTATGCCACCAATATGGGAGCAGCCAATTACATAAGAAAACTATTAATCAAGATAAAGAGTCATATTGAGATGAATACATTAATAGTAGGAGATCTTAACACGCCTCTCTCAGTAATAGACAGATCATCGAAAAAGAAAATCAATAAAGAAATAAGAGCATTGAATGAAACATTGGACCAGATGGACCTCATAGACATATACAGAACATTCCACCCTAAAACAACAGAATACTCATTCTTCTCAAGTGCACATGGAACCTTCTCCAGAATAGACCACATACTGGGTCACAAAGCAGGACTCAACTGATACCAAAAGACTGACATTATTCCCTGCATATTCTCAGATCACAATGCTTTGAAACTGGAGCTCAGCCACAAGGAAAAGTTCAGAAGGAACTCAAACACCTGGAAGCTAAAGATCACCTTGCTTAAGAATGCTTGGATCAACCAGGAGATCAAAGAAGAACTTAAACAATTCATGGAAACCAATGAGAATGAAGACACTTCGGTCCAAAACCTATGGGATACAGAAAAGGCGGTTCTAAGGGGGAAATACGTAGCCATCCAAGCCTTCCTCAAAAACACTGAAAAATCCAGAATACACCAGCTGTCTCTACACCTTAAAGAACTGGAGAATCAACAACAAATCAAACCAACTCCACACGCAAGAAGGGAAATAATCAAGATTAGAGCAGAGATCAATGAGGTAGAAACCAGAGATACAGTAGAACGTATCAATGAAACTAGAAGCTGGTTTTTTGAAAGAATCAAAAAGATCGATAAACCATTGGCCACACTAATCCAAAAGAAAAGAGAGAGAGCCCAAATTAATAAAATTATGAATGAAAAGGGAGAGATCACAACTAACACCAAGGAAATAGAAACAATCATCAGAAATTATTACCAACAGTTATATGCCAATAAGCTAAGCAACCTAGATGAAATGGATGGATTCCTGGAAAACTATAAACTCCCAAAATTGAACCAGGAAGAAATTGACAACCTGAATAGACCGATATCTAGTAACGAGATTGAAGCAGTGATCAAAAACCTCCCCAAAAACAAGAGCCCATGACCTCACTGATTCCCTGGGGAATTCTACCAAACTTTCAAAGAAGAAATAACACCAATTCTCCTGAAGCTGTTCCAAAAAATTGAAGCAGAAGGAAAACTTCCAGACTCTTTTTATGAAGCCAGCATTACTCTGATCCCCAAACCAGGCAAAGACGCTACCAAAAAGGAGAATTTCAGACCAATATCTCTAATGAATATGGATGTTAAGATTCTCAACAAGATCCTAGCAAACAGGATCCAGCAGCACATTAAAAAGATTATCCACCATGACCAGGTGGGATTCATCCCTGGGTTGGAAGGTTGGTTCAACATTCGCAAATCAATCAGTGTGATAGAACACATCAATAAGAGAAGAGAGAAGAACCACATGGTCCTCTCAATTGATGCAGAAAAAGCATTTGACATAATCCAGCATCCGTTCCTGATTAAAACGCTTCAAAGTATAGGGATAGAGGGAACATTCCTGAACTTCATAAAATCTATCTATGAAAGACCCACAGCAAATGTCATCCTCAGTGGGAAAAAGCTTGCAGCCTTCCCGCTGAGATCAGGAACACGACAAGGATGCCCACTCTCACCACTCTTGTTCAACATAGTATTAGAAGTCCTAGCAATGGCAATCAGACAACAAAGAGAAATAAAAGGTATCCAAATTGGCAATGAAGAAGTCAAACTCTCTCTCTTCGCAGATAACATGATTCTTTATATGGAAAACCCCAAAGACTCCACCCCCAAACTACTAGAACTCATACAGCAATTCAGTAACGTGGCAGGATACAAAGTCAATGTACAGAAATCAGTGGCTTTCTTATACACTAACAATGGAAATACAGAAAGGGAAATTAGAGAATTGATTCCATTTACTATAGCACCAAGAACCATAAGATACCTGGGCATAAACCTAACCAAAGAGGTAAAGGACCTGTACTCGAGGAACTACAGGACACTCATGAAAGAAATTGAAGAAGACACAAAAAGATGGAAGACTGTTCCATGCTCTTGGATCGGAAGAATAAATATTGTTAAAATGTCCATACTGCCGGGTTGCCTGGGTGGCTCAGTGGGTTAAGCCACTGCCTTCGGCTCAGGTCATGATCTCAGGGTCCTGGGATCGAGTCCTGCATCGGGCTCTTTGCTCAGCAGGGAGCCTGCTTCTCTCTCTCTCTGCCTGCCTCTGCCTACTTGTGATCTCTCTCTGTCAAATAAATAAAATCTTAAAAAAAAAAAAAACACATTGAGATATCACCTTACACCAGTTAGAATGGCCAAAATTAGCAAGACATTAAACAACGTGTGTTGGAGAGGATGTGGAGAAAGGGGAACCCTCTCACACTGTTGGTGGGAATGCAAGTTGGTGTAGCCGCTTTGGAAAACAGTGCACAGATTCCTCAAGAAATTAAAAATAGAGCTTCCCTATGACCCTGCAATTGTACTACTGGGTTTTGACCCCAAAGATACAAATGTAGTGAAAAGAAGAGCCATCTGTACCCCAGTGTTTATAGCAGCAATGACCACGGTCGCCAAACTGTGGAAAGAACAAAGATGCCCTTCAACGGATGAATGGATAAGGAAGATGTGGTACATATACACAATGGAGTATTATGCCTCCATCAGAAAGGACGAATACCCAACTTTTGTAGCAACATGGACGGGACTGGAAGAGATTATGCTGAGTGAAATAAGTCAAGCAGAGAGAGTCAAGTATCATATGGTCTCACTTATTTGTGGAGCATAACAAAGAACACGGAGGACATGGGGAGATGGAGAGGAGAAGGGAGTTGAGGGAAACTGGAAGGGGAGATGAACCATGAGAGACTATGGACTCTGAAAAACAACCAGAGGGTTTTGAAGGGGCAGGGGGTGGGAGGTTGGGGAACCAGGTGGTGAGTATTGGGGAGGGCACGTATTGCATGGAGCTCTGGGTGTAGTGCAAAAACAATGAATACTGTTACGCTGAAAAGAAATTTTAAAAAATTATAAAAATAAAAAAAAGAATGAAAAAAAAAAAAAAAGAAACACGCAAATGTAATTTCAGTTCTCAGAGTCCTAAGAAAAATCCTGTTTTTTCATTGTAATAAAAATATTTGACAAACAAACAAACAAAAAAGATGGGGCACCTGGGTGGCTCGTGGGTTAAAGCCTCTGCCTTTGGCTCAGGTCATGATCCCAGGGTCCTGGGATCGAGCCCCACATCCGGTTCTCTGCTCAGTGGGGAGCCTCCTTTCTCCTCTCTCTGCCTGTCTCTCTGTCTACTTCTGATCTCTGTCTGTCAAATAAATAAAATCTTTAAAAAAGAAAGATTTCAAATAGACAACCTAATTTTACACTTCAAGGAACTAGAAAAGGAACAAACTAAAGTTACCAGAAGGAAGGAATAATAAAGATTAGAGCAGAAATAAACAAAATGGGGAGTAGAAAAACAATAGGAATAAAACTAGCAAAATTAGGATTTTTCAAAAGATCAATGAAATTGACAAACCCTTAACTAGACTAAGAAAAAAAATGAAAGAAGACTCAACCAACAAAAATCTGAAAAAGGAGATATTACAGCCAATACCACAGAAATAAAAAGGATCATAAGAGATAAGATTACTAGGCACCTGGGTGGCTCAGTTGGTTAAGCGACTGCCTTTGCCTTAGGTCATGATCCTGGAGTCCAAGGATTAAGTCCCGAATCGAGCTCCCTGCTCAGCAGGGAGTCTGTTTCTCCCTCTACCTGCCCCTTCCCCATCTCATGCTCTATCTTTCTCTCTTTCAAATAAATAAAATCTTAAAAGAGAGACTAAGGTTACTATCAACAAGTATATACTAACAAATTTGATAACCTAAAAGAAATGGATAAATTTCTATCAACATAACAACCTACCAAAACTGAGTCATGAAGAGTTAAAAAATATGAATAGACCTATAATTAGTAAGCGGATAGAATCTATAATCAAAAACCTTCCAACAGAGAAAAACTCAGTACTAAATGGGTTCACTGGAGAATTCTACCAAATCTTTAAAGAAGAATTAACACCAACCTTTTTTGAAATCTCAAAAGTTAAAGAAAAGGGAACATGTCCAAATTTGTTTAATGAATCAGCATTATTCTGAGATTAAAATCAGACAACACTAAGAGAAAAGTACAGACCAATATCCCTGATGAATACTGATGTAAAAATATTCAAAATAATAGCAAACTGAATTCAATAACACATTAAACAGATTAAACACCATGACAAAGTGGGATTTATTTCTGGAATGCTAGGATGGTTTAACATTCAAAAATTAGTCAAGGTATATACCATATTAGTAGAATGAAGGAAAAACCCCACAATGTTTGCCTCAGCTGATGTAGAAAAATATTTGACAAAATTCAATACTCTTTCACTTACTCAACAAATTAAGATTAGAAAGAAATTACCTCAACATAATAAAGACTGTATGTGAAAAGCCCACAGTTAATGTCATAGTCAATGGTGAAAAGCTGAAAGCTTTCTTGTTAAGGTCAGGAACAAGGCAAGAATGCCCATTCTCACCACTTCTATTCAACCTAGTACTAGGTGTCAGAGTAATTAGGCAAGAAAAAGAAATAAAAGGCATTCAAATCGCAAAGAAATAAAGTTATCACTATTCAAGATGACATGATCGTATATGTAGGAAACCATAAAGGCACCACCAAAAAGCTGGTAGACCTGAAAAACCAACTCATCAAAGTTGCAGGATACAAACTTAACATCGGTTGCACGTCGGTGTTCTATACACTAACGTGAATATCCTGAAAGGACCCTTGGAAAATGATACCATTTACAATAGCATCAGAAGTAATAAAATAATTAGGAAAAATTATCCAGGAGTCAAAGGACTTGTGCACTGAAAACTGCAAAACATTGCTAAAGAAATTTTAAAAGACACAAATAAATGGAAAGACATCCACATTCATGGATCAGAAGACCTAGTATTGTTAAAATGGTAATACTACCCAAAGTGATGTAGAGATTCAATGCAATCCCTGTAAGAATACCAATGGCACTTTTAAAATTTTTTTTTTGGCAGAAGGAGGAAAATCTATGGTAAAATTCATATGGAACCTCAAAGCACCCTGAACCGCTAATAGCTAATAGTTCCCACGTCGGAACCCTGTCCGGAGGACAAGCCCCCCGGTGCAGCTCCGGATGACCGGGACACTTCCTGCCGCTCTGCGGGAGCCCTCGGTTGTTGCCGGGCTGCTAGCTCGCCGTTGAACACCTCCTAGTGTGCTAGGACGTGGCTGCGAGCACAGACTTCAGTTTCAATCTCAGGGGAGCAGGTCAAAGTCTAGAACCCAGAAGCCCAAAGGGACCCTCTGTGACTTCTCGCACTTCAACCTTCCCTTTTCCTCTTCTGGGCAGTGCCGGCCCGACGCCCAGTTCACAGGGAGGTTGTGCAGACAAAACAAGCTCAGTGTGAAAGGGTTTTTTTAAATTTATTTATTCCATTTTTGCAATCACTTATTCAGTGTTTGCTTACAGGGCAAGTGCTGGAATCTGGGCACCATAAAATGCCAGGGCAGAAGTTCTCAGTCCTGAGTACATATTTAACACTTCCGGGGATTTTTATTTTATTTTATTATTATTATTTTTTAATATCCCTGTTGATCTCCTCCTCTCTGAGAGTCTCATTCAGTCAGTCTGGGGAAGGGCCAGAGCATGGGTATTTTTTTTTAAAGCTGTAATTTTTTTCAGCGGGCAGTCATGGAACACATAGGAGAGAAGGGTGCATTCCAACTGGTAGGATGAGACAGCTCATGGAGAAGGCTGTGTTCAGGCAGACCTCAGAGGACCAGTAGAATTTGGGGATTCGTGTTTTGGACCAGGCAACATGGACACACAATATCAATTCAAAAGTCCAAAAGTATCTGTTGTGAAAGGTGTCTCTTCCCCCCTCTCTTCCCACGCCTCCCTCTGTTCTCTCTGGAGCAAATATGTCATACCCGTTCTTGTTTATGCTACCAGAACATTCTTTCAGTTGCTATTAAGAAACGGGTCCGTTTGGTGAGGGGAAAGGAGCAAAAAGGAACAGGTGTCATATTTCTCTTGCACCACCTTCCACTGGGCACAGAACGGCAACTATATGGGAATAGCTCGATTGAGGAAGTTCATCTAATAAAAAACCAAAAAGTTGATTTTCAGAATGGGGCTTTTTTTTTTTTTAACGTTTGGAGGAGTGAGTAAGCGTTGCTCTTTCTTCCTGTTGTAGCACATTTTGAGTAGCTCAATGTTTAAAATTGCACTTTTTATTTTGAGAAAACTGTAGGTTCACATGCTGTTGTGAGAAACAGCACAGAGAGAGCTCATGCCCCCTTTGCCGTGGGCCTTAATTTTAATTCTGGTGCTAATCAAGGTAGTTCAAATTCAATTCTCTGGTACACCAGGTTTTGAAAAACTGTGCTTGGGAAGTGGGAGTGAGCTTGCGGGGGAGGGGTGGGGAGTGGAGGCGAACAAAGGGTTTCGGTTTCCCCACGTGATTGCTGGGAAATCAAAACTAACATGTGAACGAGCTTGCTTCCTCATGGTGACAGGTGCTGCCCCTCTCTGTTACCCTGTTCCGTCCGTGTGTGCTGCGAGTTGGGGCCACGCCAGGTGAGAGTTTCTCTCATGCAGTCGAACCAGCAATCCCTACCTGTGTCCGGGCTCTAGGTCATCTTTCTGATTTCCAGATGGACAGCGACACGCCGGTGTAGGCATCCATCGATTCCCGACTCTCAGTTTTCCACGTTGTTTCTGATGTGTTACCGGATTCCTAAATAAGGCATCCCCTCTGTTAAAATCATAAAAGAATCACAAAACCATAACAGGGTTGCCCCGGTCCCTACACCGTCTCCTCCTTTTTGAACTGGATTGGCAGGAAGGGACACCTGGTTTGAAAGCTTAAAAGGGGTTGAATCTCCCTGTTTACGTGTGTCCTTCATGGCCGGTGTTGCCAGGGCTGAGGTTCCGTCAGTTACACGAGATTTCTTGAGTTTTATGTCCCTTCCCTGTGGATGATCTTGGCCCTTGTGCTGATGTCGTTTGTGTTACTACGTCGGCTGCAGTAATCCTTAGTATTTTATGTGGGGCTTTTGGGGAGGGAGTAGGTGGGGACACCGGGCTGTATCACATATATCCCGCAAGATACTGGAGGTATACACGGTGGAAAGACTGGAACCGACCATTAATAAACATGATCTCTGGGCTTCTGTAGCTTTGTGAAGCAGAAAAGCATGCATATGTGTGAAATTCAGGCACATTCTTTTATCCATGGATAAAAGCTTCCATTTACTGGGTGCTTAATACAATCAGGCAGAATTTAAGGTTTTATACCCACGATCTTATTTAATCCCTACAGCAGGTCTGGGAGATGGGCTGTGAGCATCTCCGTTTTGTTGTTGGAATCTGAGACAGGGTTTGAAACCAGTCTGTCCGGCACTAGAACCCGGACTCTTGACTTATTTGTACTATGTACAGCTAGAGAACCCTTGGACCTCATGGTAGAATAATGTATTTAAATTTAAAAAAATTCAAAAACTAAAATACAAAGACTTGTCAAGAAAAGCGGTCGTATCGAAGCATAGTTATCTTTCGTGGTGTGCAGGCTTGGAGTGACCCTCAGTAATCTTGCTTTTGGCATTTGTGCCTTTGGCAAAATCTTTCCCCCTGGCGTTGAGCTGGGCCCACTATCACAACTCATTTCTTTTATTTTCTTTTTAAAAAATTAGTTTTATTTAGCTGACAGAGAAAGAGAGCAATCACAAGTAGGCAGAGTGGCAGGCAGAGGGAGAGGGAGAAGCAGGCTCTCCACTGAGCAGGGAGCCCGACACAGGGCTTGATCTCAGGACCCTGGGATCATGACCTGAGCCGAAGGTGACACTTAACCAACTGAGCCACCCAGGTGCCCTTCATGACTCATTTCTAACGACAACACATGACAGAAATTATGGAATGTCACTTGTGAGATTAGGTTACAAAAAGACTGGCTTCTTGGGTGTTTTCTCTTGCTCTCCCTCTGGTTAACTGAACAGCAGGAAGCCAGCTGCCACAGCAGCTTCCTGGAGAGGCCCTTGTGGCAAGGGACTCAGACTTGCCCATGGCCACATGCATGATCTTGGAAGCAGATTCCTCCCCATTCAGCCTTAAGAAGACTGAGACCCTGACTGACACGTTGATTCCTTCTCCGTGAGAGAACTTGACCCAGAACCACCCAGCTAAGTGGCACCCAAATTCCTGACCACATGTACCGCAAAATAATAAGTGTTTGTCGCTTCAATCACTAGTTTTAGAGACACTTGTTATGCAGCAATGAGTAACTAATACATCAGCACATTAAAATAAAACAAATCCAGGATATACGTGGGGTATTTAGTGATGAGAAAGTATGTTTCCAATATAGGCATTTTAAAGCTAAGATTGTATATTTTATAAGACACACCAATATGGAGGCTTTGTTCTTTATCTTGAATAAGAACATTAAAAAGTGGGGCACACTTTGACACGTGTAATAACCAGTGTTTTCTAGTTTCTGTTTTCTAGAAAACTAGTGTTTTCTAGTTTCTGTTTTGATGCTGTGCTATCCGAGGCCTTGTGACCCGGAGAGTCTGCCCCTCCTGGGCTTAGCCACGTCCTAGAAGTGGTAAATGACATGCCTTTCGGGTGCAAACTGATCACCGCAGAGCCCATACATGCCCTCTCCCACTCCACTAGCCACTGACCCTAATCACCCCAGGCCAGGTACGAGATAACGAGGGAGAGGACCCATGCCCCAGAGACCCCTGAACTGACCCAAACTAGTCAATCCTACCCTGCTCGCCCTGCCTCACATGGTCCTTCCCCTGGACACCACAAAAGGCTCTCGTCCATGTTTCTCCGTTACGTAATCTGCCTCCTGACAGACCCAGCCCTTCCCTTGGGCCCTGCCCCCAACCCCGTGGTGTGATGGACCCTTCTCTTGGGAGACGTAAGCAGAAGTGTTATGCACGGAAAGTGTGTGTCCCCCAAATTCAAACGTGGAAGCCCTAACCCCCCAGTGGGTTATTTGGAGACAGACCCTCTAAGGAAGTAATGTTTAATGAGGTCACAAGGCTGGGGCCCTGGTCTGATAGAATTAGTGTCTGAGAGTATCCTTGTAAGAAGACACAGAAAACTCTCTTGCTCCCTCTCTTTCTTTCTGCTCCTTGTGCACGTGCACCAAGGAAATGTCTGTGAGTGCACAGGGAGAAGGGGACTCACCCCAAAGGGAGAGCTTGTACCAGATACTATCACGGCGGACACCTTGATTGTGGACTTCTACCCTCCTGAACTAAGACAAATAAGTTTTCTGTTGGTTACAGCAGCCTGAGCAGGTCGATACAAGGCAGCTCTCTTGTCAGTGGCAGTGGTCTCCTGATCTCCTGGCCTGCCGTACCTGAATACCGGTAAAGCCCGTAGTTTAAAACAAGGCCATTTGCATGGCATATTAGGGTTTTGGTGCATTTTAATTTTTTGTTTTGATATTACGAGGATTAAGAACACTGTTTCACAAACATATATTATTGCAAAGGAAATGAAACCTCCCATATCTCATTTTACAGAACAAACATGGGAGGCTTCCTGCAAGGAACACCAGGACCCTCCAAGGCTGAAGTACAACCCTATCTGAAGTAAATAGTTTGTCAAAGATCAATAGATGAATGTCAGTAGATTATCAAAGGATCGATAGATGAAATTATATTAAAAAGAAGGTGATTGTAAATTCATGGTCAACTTTGATGCCATGATGGTAGAAATAAGTTCTGTAAAAAGTTCTAAGTGTTTCTAGATGTCCTCAGCTCAGTTCAGATGTTCTATCTTTTTAAAGAAGTAGAGAACTTCATAGATAGGAAGTAGCCAAGAAGCAATGTCTATCTCTGGGCCACAGATGTGGAGTGTGGGACATCTGGGCTCATATGGCTCAACAGCAATGACACACTAGAAGAGCGCCCCACACAGGAGGGATCTGGACACCTCCGTACATCGAAGCAGGGATGAGCAAAGGGATAGTTCTAACAACCTAATTGGGGATGAGAGCATCTTGACTTCTACTGGCCAGATGTCGCGGGTTGTGTTAGAACGGCTGGAGCTTATTGCCTCCATTCGTAATTGAAAGACGTGCTAAATTTCACTTGAGGGCTAGTGAGAATAAAGATGTATTTGTCCCCTCATCCTTGTTCCGGGACCCCGTTGAGAACCCTGCTTTCTAGCCGTGCCGCTCATACTTCCTTTCCCATGGTTAGGAACTAGGGCAAGGAACTACCCATGAGCTTAGTCCTCACAGCTAGAAATACCCAACCACAATAGCCCCAAGGGTAGTAGACCACAAGTGTCTTTCCAACAAGGATTACAGAGGAGGGAACTGTAGCTGTGCTCCCGCATGTGTGACTTTTCTCATAGGATGCCGAAGACTGATCGCACAGGCAAAACCTGAGCTGGCCAGCAAGGGAAGGGTGCTTGGTGTGTTAGGGGCATTCATGGCCGGACCCCTACTAAGATGAGCAGAGACCTTGAGGCTGAAGAGATGATTTCTTCCTTCATCCCCTTCTGTGTGATTAAAATTTAAAAACTGTGTCAGATCATAAAATAATTATTAGGCAAAGTTTTGATATTTAATTATCTTACCTGAAACATTGTTTGGATGCCCCTGCATTAGTCATCTGTTGGGTAATTCAGCTCTGGTTAGGGTATGGCAAAAGAGGGAAATCCATTTTCATCTTGGAGTCCAACCAAGCTCCCCACCCTAAGGAGCAGAGGGTCCCGGTGACAGCACCTGGCCGTAATGTGTCCTCTCCCTGGATCAGTGATTTGCGGGGTTGCCTGGACAGGGACAGCTGATCCAGGAAGAGCACACATTAGCATGAGGTGCTGTTCCTGGTGTAAGAAAGATACCAGGATCCATGTTTTCCAAAGGCACAGATTTTGTAGAAATCTACAGATACATGGTGGCTAAGTTAATCATTGAACTGTCAATTAAAAGAGACCAAGGACAGCTCAGTTGGTTGAACATCTGACTCTTGATCTCAGCTTAGATCTCAATCTCAGGGTTGTGAGTTCAAGCCCCACATTGGGTTCCACACTAGGTGTGGCCAAAAAAAAAAAAAAAAAAGGCCAAGAAAATCTGCAAGTGGTAATAAGAACATGAACTGGGAGGCCCATTCAGTGCATTTGACATAAACCTCAAATAGCTTGACAAACACCCTTATCAAAATTGGGAGAGGACAGACAGCAGCATTGGAATAACTCATATAGGAACAAGGGTGATTACTTCAGATGCCCTAAAAGACCAGAAGAAAGATTCCCACCAGTTCCTCATGGGCAAAATTGATAGATACGTACTCTAAAGTCAACACTTCTCAGACTTTTGCACTGACCTACCATTAAGGACAGAGAACTGGAAAAGCACTTTCGGGAGGTTGGAGGAAATAGGCCAAAGTAGCCTATTTGAACTCCCTAAGTTCAAAATTTCTTTGCAGCTTCATTCGATTTAAAAAACAAAGGTTTTCTTCATTTACTTGACAGAGATAGAGCAGAAGCTTGGGGGAGCAGCAGACAGAGGGAAAAGAGAGAAGCAGGTTCCCCCGCTAAGCAGGGAACTAGATGTGGGGCTCCATCCCATGACCCTAGGATCATGACTTGAGCCAAAGGCAGATACTTAATGGATTGAGCCACCCAGGCACCCCATCATGCTTGGTTTTAAAAATATGTGTAGACACTGCATTTACTCACTAATACATCTACAGCTGTTTCAGGATAAAAACATTTTCATGTTGCATATGACCATATAAAGTCATTCCTGCAAGATCTGACCCTTCCTGTGTACTTCCCACCTTAGCCTTCTACTGCATATCCCCAGGAATACAGGTCCCCTAATTTGAGAATTAGGACCTTGAGTTATGTGTAATAAAATGGAGATGTCTACATGTAAAAATTCTCAATAAATCCATGTTATTTTCATAAAGAACATAAGGAGCTCCTCCAGGAATCAGTCAATCTATCTATCTACATATTTATCATCTATCTATAGATATATTCATTATGTATGCATATGCCTATATATGCCCATATATAATGCAATATACATAATAACATTTCATATTATTATATTGATTCCAGAGCTATGTAAACACTATTTGACTATTGTAATGAAAAATTTACATTACTTTAAACACAAGGTAAATAGTGTCCTGTACAGAATCTTCCTTTAATGAGGTTTAGAGAGGGTTTAAGATACGTCCACAAATTCTTTGATCTGTTTCCCTTCAAAAGGCATGCTAAGTGAAATAAGTCAAGCAGAGAAAGACAGTTATCATATGGGTTTACTTATATGTGGTACATAAGGAATAGCATGGAGGTCATTAGGAGAAGGAAGGGGAAAATGAAGAGGGGGAGACAAACCATGAGAGACTATGGACTCTGAGAAACAAACTGAGGGTTTTAGAGGGGACGAGGGTGAGGGATGGGTTAGTCCACTGATGAGTATTAAAGAGGGCATGTATTGCATGGAGCACTGGATGTTATACACAAACGATGAATCATGGAACTGCATTAAAAACTAATGATGTACTGTATGGCGACTAACATAATTTAAAAAAAAAAAAAGGTGGAGTCCAATTCACCTTCCTTTGAATGTGGGCCAGACTTGGTGACTTGCTTTTAACAAATGGAATGTTCTGGAAGGGATAGTGTGTGACCAACCTAAGTCATAAGAGCCACTGATATTTCTAACCCAGCTCTCTGAATTATGTGCTCAGAGGAAATTGAGTTGCCATGTCATAGGGAAGTTCTAGCAGCCTGGAGATAAGCCTGAGTGGAGACGCTCTTATCAACATCCAGCACCAGTGGGAGAGGTCATCACTCCAGTGGCAGTGAGTCATCATTAAAAGTGGCTCAACCCGCCCCAGTCAAGTCTTCAGATGACTGCAGGCTCCGACAACATGTTGATTGCAAGAGACTTTGTAGCTGTTTAAAGAGAATGAGAGGAGCGCTTGGGTGGCTCAGTGGGTTAAGCCTCTGCCTTTGGCTCAGGTCATGATCTCAGGGTCCTGGGATCAAGCACCGCATTGGGCTCTCTGCTCAGTGGGGAGTCCCTTGTCTCTCTGCCTGCCTCTCTGCCTACTTGTGATCTCTCTCTGTCTGTGTCAAATAAATAAATAAAACTTTAAAAAAAAAGTTTAAAAAAACAAAGAGAATGAGAAAGGTCTCTGTGAAATAATACAGAATAATTTCCAGGGTGTATTGTTATGTGAAGAAAGCAAGTTCAGGTAGACGCATCTACTACTCCACATCTTGTGAAGGAGAAAGAGGCGATTATGTCATGTGTGCACACGTGCATAACACACTGTTGTGTTAGTCTAAGCCCATCCGTGGCCGTGCTATCAGCTAGGAGTGCCTGGGCCCCTTTTACCTGTACGGAGCTTTCATAGACGTTTCCCTGACTACAGCTCTTAGGATTGCAAGACACACCTCAAAAACAACCACCAGAGAATTGTGAATAAAGAGATTTATTACTCACAGGTCATGAAGGGTACACGGCACACCTGGGGCCACACAACAAGCTTGCAGCCAAGGGAAGGGGAGGAAGTATGAACCTGGGGCTCTTCCTTTGTTGGGGTCCAGGGGTGTGTGCCCTGGCTTTCATGGGTTCACTCTTCACTGACGGATTTAAAACATAAAGAGCAGGAATTAGGGAGTGGGAAGGGAGAAGCAGGGTCACTCAATGTCAGTTCTCTAGGTACTATGGGCTTTCTCGAAGGGCAAATTCATGGGTGGGAGGAGCTGGGTGGGTTTGCTAGTAGCTGGCGTATAGTTAGCAATGTGTATGTGTATTTACTCAAGGTGGAGAGCTTTGAAATGGATGCCTAGACAATCCATAGCTTAATGTCAGGTTCTTACATGAAAACACTGATTTATGCAAAAAAAATTTTTTTAGAGAGACTGAAACTAATGAAAATGGCTACCCATGAGGCATGGGGGCGTGGGGAGAGAGAAAGAGGAAGGGGATGCAGATGTTTCGATGTAGACTTTTTATATAATTGTGACTTTTGAACCATGTAAATGTTTTACATATTCAAAAACACAATTAAGTAAAAGCAATAAAAAATAAACTCTAAAATTGAGCACAAACAGGAGCATATGAACTCTCACTGTATATCCAGTGGGTAACAGAAACACACAAAGAGAAGTACAGGATTCTGACTGCAAACATTTAGTGGGATGTACTCTAAGGGGATACAGAACTGCAAGGAGGTTTTAGACTTCTCCCAGGGGTGCCTCGTTACCAGTAATGCTGGTCTCATAATTTTGAAATTGTTTTATGCATGTTATAAAACAAAAAGGAGGTAAGCACATGAACGTTTTTAGGACCATGATTTTCAGGGCAAGGGGAAACATATAAATATGAAATAAGTTCAGTTAAGAAAAAAATTCTTTAAATATAAATTTGAATAAAAAATATCCATGTGAGCTTATTAATTAAAATAAATGTTCCATAAGTCTGTCCACTGGAAGAGCCTAGAAACAATGACACTCCAATAGCAAGAAGTATGGCTAGCAGCGGGATCCTGGTTTCTAAGAAACATTCCTCTCAATAAAAAGAAGCAGGACTTCAAGAAATGGCTGATTCCATGTCCGGGGCCAGGAAAGAACAATGTGAACCTGGAACATTTTGTTGTGTCAGAAAGTAAAGAAAGAATAATAGAATTAAAAAACCATTTTGTGCTCCATTGTAGTAATAAATTCAGGCAATGACCATCAGTGAATTTGGTGAAACTTTCTTAGGGAACGGGATGGCCCCACGGTGGCCAAGGACGGCCGCACAGATGGTTTACTTAACTGCAGAGGGGAGAGGTACCATTACCGTAGCCGGACCTGGCACTCACCGTCTTAGCCAAGTGCCCGCTCTTAGCGTCATTAGGAAGCAGCATCTTCTGCTCCCTGACCACGGGCAGGGGAAGCACAGGGCGTTGCTGGCAGCGCAGGTTCCCGCACGATCTGGAAGGAGACTGTTCCCGTGAGACCATTTGTAAACTGAAATGGCACAAAGCGAGAAGTATGTCCTGAAAGTTAGCTCGTGCTGCTTTGCCTTTATAAAAGACCTACACAATTAGCACGGTAACAATTTTTTTCTTGTTTAAAGGATTTTATTTATTTGAAAGAGAGAGAGAAAGGGAGAGGGAGAGAATGGGTGGTGGGTGGGAGTGTGGCAGAGGGAGAGGGGGAAGCAGGCTTCCCGCTGAGTGGTGAGCCCGATGGGCTCCATCCCAGGACCCTGAGATCACCTGAGCCAGAGGCAGAGGCTTAACCCACTGAGCCACCCAGGTGCCCCTCAGCATAGTAACAACTTTCTTCATAAAAGCAAAAATCCTCTTTGGAGTTCTTTTGGTTAGCGAAAATGGTGCTACTATAGGTCTTTTGTGACGTGGCATAACATCGATTTTCGGAAAGCGAGGGATACTTGCATTTCACTCCAAAATGTTTAACCTGGATCAAATTAAATTAAGCCTTAAGACCTAACTTCTAGTTTGATTGTATTTCCATCTTAAAATGTCAAAAGGAGGGTCACCTGTGTGGCTCACTTGGTTAAATGTCTGCTTTTGACTCAGGTCATGATCTTGGGGTCCTGGGATCCAGCCTCACATTGGGCTCCCTGCTCAGCGGGGAGTTTGCTTCTCCTCTCTCTCTGTCCCTCTGCCTGCTTGTGCTCTCTCTCTCTCTTTCTCAAATAAATAAATAAAATCTTTATAAAAGAAAGTAAAATTTCAAAGAGAGTAATTATTTACACTTTTAAGTTAGATTCTTATAAAATATCTTAATTTAAAAATCACCATATTTAAAAGTTTGATTTGTTAGATTTGTGTTCATTATTTAGATGCCCAGAAAAGTTTTAATGTTAATCAAAGAGTTCTGTATTTATGAGGAAAATAAAATATTAGATTTATAAAGGTACTTTAAAAGGTTTGGGAAGTTTATTTAATAACACTTATAAATGGCATCAAATAATATTTAAGGACCTTCAAAGTGGTTTTAAAAATTTTCTCTTTTTATAAAAGAACAATAAGAATTCTAAGCTGAACTTAAAACCTTAAGGGAAGCTAAATTTTTAAAATGCAACACTAATAAATTAAATATTCATTTTTAAAAGTAACCTCTGAATAATCTTTTTCTATGCACAAGAGCTAACCTCAAGGGCATGAAGACTCACACTGACAATTAATATTTGAATTCCGTGACTCCCGGAGAGTGTGCAGAGCATGCCTTCTGGAATGGAAAGGACCAGATATAATGGGTTAAACTGCACTGAAAGGTAGGAAAAAATGCAGCATTCTTCTTCTCTATAACTATGCTCTGGTTCTGAAGGTGCCATTTCCTCTGATGGGGACATGGGATGGTGCGGTGACAGGAGATCACTGAGCATACACTTTCCAGGTAAAGATAATATTAGAGAACACTTTTGGGTTAACCTAATCTCTTTCGGGTAAGTGCTGTCTTTCAGGTGTTTTCCTCTCTCCTCCTCTGCCTGGCCAAAATGGCATCTGGAAGGGGGAAAATTTAGCCATTCTTATGGCACTGGGTGGAGTGAATACCGACCCCCCGCAGGATTTTGTTTTACCCGGTGGGCCCTTACTGGGGATCTGCTTGTGCGGCCTTATCCCACATAGACCGGGACATTGGTCTCTGCTTTTACTGAATCCTCTTGGCAACCAGTAGAAATTCTACGTTGACCTGGATTTCTGCAGGTCCACTAGGGCTTTCTACTTCTCCTACTCATCCAGGACACCCAGGAGGCACCCTACAAAATGACATCGCCCATTGTCTCAGGAAGCCTTTCCAGGCTCTGCCTCTCATCTCCTCTGTTCTGCTTGTCTCTGACTCCAGAACTTTCCCTTGGGACTCAGTTCTTGTTCCCTTGGGCCATGTCCTTTATATCAGACTGAAAGCTGCCTTATGGGTGGCCGAGGCTTAAGTCTTCCTTTGCTCCTGAGCCAGAGTCCTGGGCTATCCTTCCCACTCCAAGCAGAGTTCTGGCCTGGCTTTGCAGAAATGAAGTATATCAACTCCACGAAGGTCCTGGGTTGCTTAAGAATTCACAAAACAAGGACTCCTGGATGTCTCAGTTGGATAGGTGTCCAGCTCCTGATTTCAGGTCAGGTCATGATCTCAGGGTTGTGGGATGGAGCCCCACATAAGCAAGGAGCCTGCTCAAGGTTCTCTCTCTCCTCTCCCTCTGCCCCTCCCCATCGCAGCGTGCACTCAGGCTCCTCTCGCTCTTTCTTAAAAAGAAAAAAAAAAAAAAAAAAGAATTCACAAAACAGCATTTGAAAAAGATGTAATAAAAACTGTTAGGATCTATGAAAGTTACAGGATATTCATTCTTTTAAAATAAAAATGCAGAATTTCTTCCTGATAAAATTAAAAAAAATAAATGCTTAAATTTGAAATAATTTGGAAGAGAAGTTTGATGACAGATCAGAGCCACTATTAGCCAAATGGCACCTTTATGAAAATTAGAGGCTGTCTCCTCTAAGCAGGGGTAGAGCCTCAAGCAGGGCTCACCGCTTGGCAAAGGAAGTGGAGACCACACTAAATTCAGTGGTCTCCCTGCTGCTTGCCCCTGGGCAAGAAACATCGGCCCAATGGGACACAGTGGCCTGAGGGAGATGGTGTTCCATTCAGTTTTCTTTACTGTCTGACTTTGGGCAAACACCTTAAACCCGTAAGGATTTTTTTAAAAATATTTTATTTACTCATTTATAGAGAGAGACACAGCGAAAGAGAGAACAATAGCAGGGGGAGTGGGAGAGGGAGAAGCAGGCTTTCCACTGAGCAGGGAGCCCGACAGGGGGCCCAACAGGGGGTCCGATCCCAGGACCGTGGGATCAGGACCTGAGCCTAAGGCAGACGCTTAACGACTAAGCCACCCAGGTGCCCCAACCCTTAAGGATCTTAGATGTTTCACATAACGATGTAAAGCAGTGGTTACTGATCTCAGAAGCCTTTTTTATCTAAAAACTATCATGCCCTAGGGAGCCAGCAATTTTTTTTTTTTTAACGTGGAGATTTTCTTAGAACGTAGAGGAAGTAAGTACCTAGTGCTAGCCACAAAAGGAACTGGTCAGAATAGCAGAAGTGACACGAACTCATGGGCAAAATGTAATCCTGTTATTCTAGGGTTCATGGTAGTCAGGGAGGATTGGATGTGATTGGACACATATCCTAGACTTTGGGAAACAGAGCTGAATTGTTTTTAAAGATTTTATTTGTTTGTTTCTTTTAGAGAGACAGAGAATGTGGGGGGAGAGACAACATTTTCAACGACCTCAAAGTTCCCTGTGCCCCATTGCCCAGCCCCCACCCCTACCCCGAAGACCACTAGTGTGGGTTCTGTCACTATAGATTAGTTTTGCCTATTCCAGAACTTCATATACGAAGTCCTACAGTCTGTATGCCTCCCTTTGTTTTCTTAGAAAAGACTAAGAGCAAAGAAAGGGTTTGCCCTTAGAGATAAGGATTCTGAGTTAATAAAAAGTGAGGAAACATGGAATTCCTTTATGCTGGGCTACGATGCTCTGAGATGAATACGGACTTTTGAGACCATGAGTGTAAGTAAAGCCTGTAGACCTTGAAATTGAAGCCTCATAAAACTCATCAGCCTATGGCTCCTGTCCCACAAACTCCCACCATTTCCCCATTGATAAGGAGGAAGGAAGAGGCAGTAGAAGATTATTTAAAAACTGTGTGGGACCACTGAGGCTGGCTGTTGAAGGCTGATTTCAGAGTTTTGACCTTAGATGTTATATAAGGAAGATGACTGCCTCCAATCTGGAAGAGGAGCTGAATTGTTTTCTCTGTTCATGCTATTTGACCCAACCAATCACAATCAAGTGTGGATTCATCCTGCTGTGAATGTCTCCTAAGAAATTGGAAAGAAACCTTCCGTCATGTCCCCTGGCCTGAATGCAAGGACACTTTGAGTTGAGAAATCCTACATCTCTCAAATGGAGATAATGCCTCAGGTGGCAAAGGATCTGGGACCTCAGTTAATGGATGTCAAGACTACCAATGTGAGATATGGCAAGAACCAACGCTAATGTCCTATATGGTAGAGCAGGGGTCCCTTGTGAGACCTGCCTTTGATCCTGGAACCACAAGCTTCACATAGGATCTGTCTCTGTGAAAGCAAAAGAAATCTCCATATGATGCAATAATTCCACTGTGGGGTATCTAACCAAAGAAATAAAAACACTAATTCAAAGGGATCCACGCATCTCTATGTTTACAGAAGCATTATTTACAACAGCCAAGATATGGAGGCAGCCCCAGTGTCCACTGATAGACGAATGGATAAGAAAAAGACGTGGTCTATAAAAACAATGGACTATTACTGAACCATAAAAAAGAATAAGATTGGGTGCCTGGGTGGCTCAGTTGGTTAAGCGGCTGCCTTTGGCTCAGGTCATGATTCCAGGGTCCTGGGATGGAGTTCTACATTGGGTTCCCTGCTCAATGGGGAGTCTGCTTCTCCATCTGACTCTCTCTCTGTCTCTCATGAATAAATAAATAAAATCTTTAATTTAAAGAAAGGATGAGATCTTGCCATTTACAACAGAATACAGCTAGTGTGTAGGTACAATGCTAAGTAAAATGTCAGAGAAACACAAATGCCATGATCTCACTCACATATGGAATGTAAAGAACAAAACAGTTGAAGAGGAAAAGATAAAAAACCCCAGAGTCTTAACTACTTGGAACAAACTAGTGGTTTCCCGACGGGAGGTGAGCAGGGGTGGGGGCTGGCGGGGGTGGAGGGTGAAACGGGATGGGGCTAAGACCACACTTGGCATCATGAGCGCTGAGACATGTAAAGTGTCGAGTCACCCCGCTGTCCTCCCGAAACTAATACAACACGGGATGTTCATTATACTTCAATTTCCAAAACTTCAAAGCTGTAAAAAACCCCACAAAAACCAAAAAACCCCAAAGAGAACAACTGAACCCTGCGCTTTACCCAATCCGAAAGGTCCCGCGGCCAGTTTCCGGTTCCGCTCCTCTGCGGAACTGCCATAGGGGTGGGCCTCGGCCGCAGTCTTTCCGGGGCGGCCTGCGTCCCCTTCCGGGTCCTTCCCCGCTGCCGCCGCACAGTCAGGGACGTCGACTTCCAGCTCGGGGTCCTGAGTGTTCATACACGTGGGTCTTGCTCTGTCGCTTCAACTCTTGCTCGGAGCAGTCCGTCCCTCGCGAGTGCCTTCACGCCTGGCAAGGCCCCACGACGAACGCGGACCGCAAGGACTCTGGACCCTGGTCGGGGGACAGAATCCCAGCATCGCCATTTACCCCCTGGACGACCTGGTGCGGCCTCCCCTTCCTCCGTTTCCTGCCGCCGAACTCAATCGCTAAGTGCGAATCCTTCGTGCGCGACCCTGGCGCGGTGGCGCTCGAGGGCTGGGGCTCGAGTCCTCGGTCTCCTGACGCGCCCGCGGAGGTGAGGCCTCACGTCCTCTCCACGTTTTGTTTCGAGAAGGAAGCGAGTAACGAGCGCTTCCATCCTTGAGTTTTCATCCCCGCGTGTCACAGCCACCTGTCAGGAGCCCGCGGCGCCCGGGGCGGAGGCCGCGGGCTCGTGCCGAAGCTCAGTGCGCATGAGCCTGGGATTCGGGCGCGAAGGAAAGCCGCTTCCTTCCTGTCCTCCGCGCCGGCGCTGTTACGGATCAGTGTCTCCGTATGAGGAAGCAGAAGGGTTAACAACACGAGAACTGAAACCATCTGTTACTTTATTTTGTTCTTTTTAAAAAAGGTTACTTGTTTGTTTGTTTGTTTGACAGAGAGCGCGCGAGCACGGGCGAGCACAAGCCGGACGGAGAGGCTGGCGGAGGGAGACGGAGACCGAGCGGCAGACTCCCCGCGGGCCGGCCAGTTGGCCTCTGACACTCCGGGATCGGCGACCGCGTCCTGCGGACACCAGTGACCCCGCACACGGACGCAGCCGCAGGGCTCTCCTGCGCAGACGCCTCCGTCAGCACCGCGGTCTTCCCGGCTCTCCCGAACCCAGACGGGAGGAGGCCGCGCAGGCGCCTGAGGGAAACCCCGTCCCGCGCTCCTAACCGCCTCCGCCGCAGCGCCCCGCCCGGCTCCCAGCGCGCGTGTTCCCGGCGGAGCGCCCGGCCCGGCGCGGGCTGCGTTCCCCACGTCTTGTCCTCACGTCGCTGGAGGGAACACCTGTCCCCGGCCCCTGGCGACATGCAGCAGACAAGTGCGGCCCTTCTCCGGTCCCGTAACCGCTTCTTCGGGGTCAGGAACAGAGGTTCCACGCCCGGCGTGTGCAGCCCGCGGGAGAGGAGGCGGGAGCCTGAGGAGGGTCAACGGCCCCTTCCGGGAAGCCGCCGGAGGGGCTTTGCCCAGACACCTCAGCGAGGGGCGGCCAGCGGCTTCCACAGGGCAGAGAGGCTCAGAAATGGAAATCCCACCGTTGCTTTAATTCGGGAGCGCGGACGGTCATGCCTTATGTTTCCCGTCGGCACCATCGGCCCTCCGGGGGCAGGGAAAGACGGTGTGGGGCTGCCGCGGAAGCTTTCTGACGAGAAAGCCGGGAGTTCGAGGAGTCGCGTGTGTCACTCTAACAGCATGCGCGTGCCCTCCCCACACCCGTGTCACACCACACTCCTCACACCCCTCACACTCCTCACACTCCTCACAATCAACTGCCTCAACAGTCAAAGGCGGCGACCCGTTGGGCTGCTAAGAGCCTTGCTTCCAATTCCACTTCCTCACAGCCAGGTGCAGGGGATGGTGTGGCTGGGAGGTCCCGGGATGCCAGGGACTCCTGGCTTCCTGCCGCTCGTTGGCAAGGAGCTCGGCCCTCAGCAGCGACCGAAGGGTGTGACTGAGCAACCTCCCAACCCCACCTTTGCAGGGCTCCCTCCTGGGGCTGCTCCCAGGGCCAAATCTGTGTCGTCGGAGCACGCGGGGAGAGTCTAAGCCACACTGAGCAGGGAAAGTTCAATATAAAGATGCATTAACTGGGGGCGCGTGGGGGGCTCCGCGGGTTGGGCGCCGACTCTTGGTATGGGCTCAGGGTGGCAAGATGGAGCCCCGTGTTGGGCTCCGCACTCAGCGCAGAGTCTGCCGGAGATTCTCTCCCTCTTCCTCTTCCTCTGCCCCTCCCCCTGCTTGTGCTCCCTATGAATAAATAAAAACACAAACAAAGTCTTTTAAACAAGAATTACTAGGCAGCAAGGCATTATATAGCCAACAATAACTACTTTTAACTGATTACAAAAGAATTTACTACATGCACAAAAAAACCCTCCAGACTTCCCCATTATCTACTTCTCATGGTCTAAATGCAGACTTTCCAAGGCCAGTGGTCTCTGTCTTCAAATAATTCCTTAACCAGCTGCACTGACTCCAAAGTAACTCAAAACATACAAGAAGTAACAACAAACCTGAGAGTGATTCATAAGCTGTGCTGGAACAGCAAGGACCAGTTATGAATTTATGACCCCAACCAAATTGCTCTCATCTAACAAGTAAACGTGTGGGAAATCACGTAGGCGAGTGCACAACACATAGCACAGACCCTTTCTCAGTGCTACTCAACTTTTCCATCCTAAACCTTTTGTTAGGTTACTTGGACTTTAAAGGAGACACAAGTCAGGGCCTGGTTTGGTGGCAAGCTACCACAGAGCGTACGAAAATGAAGGCTGGTGGCAGGACTGTGCAGGGATTTAGGGCATCAAGAAACCCATTTTCCCAGCTGAGAGTCTGGAAGCCTAATGTCAGGGTGGTTGCCACTGGTGGTCGTGGGGCTGCAGTGGGGCTAAGGGCTGGCCCTAATGTGCGCCGTGGTGTATGCGTTTACTAGAGCTCCTGTAACAAAGCCCCAACACAGTCACATTCTAAGGTACAGGGGGTTGGGCCATCAACAGAGGAATTTGGGGGGTTCACAGTTCCGTTCTTAACAGCCAGGAAGGAGCATTCCGGGATGTCCCCACCACGTGCTGCTGACAGCCACAGGTAGAAACGAGAAGCAAATGGAAACACCCGAATCAGGAGGAGGAGCCCTTCCTCCTGCAGGGTCCCTCCCCGCCCTGTACTGACAAAGCTTCACGTCATGCTCACTGCCAAGGAGAAGGGTTTATAGGGTCCACCTCCATTACTGCAGAGCAGATAATGAAGACCGAGTTTAGAGCTGAGAGGCAATAAATTAATAATGAGTACACCAGTTCTTCATTTCTGGGATCGTCCTGATAC
The DNA here is from genome assembly GCF_922984935.1 of Meles meles. Lineage (NCBI taxonomy): Eukaryota > Metazoa > Chordata > Mammalia > Carnivora > Mustelidae > Meles > Meles meles. The sequence continues at coordinate 288,293 of NC_060067.1, read as the reverse complement.
TCTCTTGATAAGTCGGCCTCGACTGACTAGTTTGCAAGGAGGAACACTGACATAATTGTTTTGTTTTGGTTTCCAATTTTCTTTTGAAAGTAATTGTACCTTCACGTTATCATTTTGAAAGAGAGGAACCAAAATTTTCCCAGTATTTTATAATTTTATTAAGTGTTCATTAAAATCATCTGAATTTATCATGTGGTCTGGTTATGAACTATGGAACCAGCAATCTGCCCTTCCTGCTGCTCCTTGTATCTGACTCACCCCTGGTTCAAGGCTGACAGTCTTGCTGTTCCTTCTTCTGCAACATTGTTGCTCTAGTTATTTTTTTTTAATAGAGTTTATTTCTTTATTTGACAGACAGAGGATCACAAGAAGGCAGAGAGGCAGGCAGAGAGAGGGGAAAGCAGGCTCCCCACTGAGCAGAGAGCCCGATGTGGGGCTCGATTCCAGGACCCTGAGATCATGACCTGAGCCGAAGGCAGAGGCTTTAACTCACTGAGCCACCCAGGTGCCCCCTAGTTATTTTTTTTTAAGAGTTTACTTATTTATTTGAAAGAGTGAAAGTGAAAGAGAGAGAGAGAGAGCACAAGCAGGGGGAGGGAGGGAGAGAGGCAGACTCCCCGCTGATCATGGAGCCCAATGCGGGGCTCGATCCCAGGACCCCGGGATCATGACCTGAGTTGAAGCAGATGCTTAACGACTGAGCCACCCAGGCCCCCCTTTTGCCCCAGTTATTACAGAGCTTTCCCCACCACATGGAAACCTCTGTCCAGCTGTCATTCAGAACGGTTTCCCTGGCATTCATCAAACACCCTCCTTTCCCCGTAATTCTTTCCCTTCATCGAGCTTTGTTTTTCTTCTTGCCAGTGTGTAACTTGCCACTGTGTCCGATTATATTATTTTAAACAGTATATTTATTTATTTACCTATTCACATCTTTATTTCTTATTCAGATGCCAACTTTGGGAAGGTAGGGCTTAGAAGAGGGTGGTTCTTCTGGGACATAAATCCACGGGCAGACAGATTCACAGCCACAGGAGTCTAGCTCCTGCCTGGGTGAGCACAGCAACAATGTGTTTGTCTTTTTGGTCTTCTTGCCGCAACTTGATGAAAATGAATTCCATTCATTTTGTGTGTGGTATAATTAATATACCGTAAAATTTGCCTGTGTGTGTGTTCAGCTCTGAGTTTTGACAAATGCACACAATTTTGTAAAACATCGAAATCAAGATATAGAACAGTTTCATCACCTCCCCAATTCCCTCGTGCTCTTTTGTATCCAACTCTTCTCCCGACCTCCAGTTCCCGGCAGCCGCGGCCTGCTCTTCTGTGCCTGTAGTTTTGCCTTTTCCAGGAACCTCCAGTACATTGCTTTTGGAGCCTGGTTTCTTCCACTTAGCATTTGAGATCCACGCATGGGACTGCATATGTCATTGGTTTGTTCCTGTTTAGTGATGAGTGATAAATGATATTCCACTTCATACTATATACGTGCAAACCACGCCCACCTGCCCACACCGGTTTGCTAACCCTTCACCAGTTGGAGGACACTTGTTCTTTCCTGTTTGGAGTGATTATGAATCAAGCTACTGTAAATATTCATGTGCAGGTTTTCATGTGAACCAAGTTTTATTTCCTCTAATATGTAGGTGTGAGATTGCCAGGTCCTATGGCCAATGCACAGTTAACTATAAGAAACTATTTTCCAAAGTAACAGTACCATTTTGTCTTTCCACTGGCCTTCTCACCACTGCTTTTTATAATGTAGCGTGGCTATGGAAATACGCTCAACAATTTGACCTTTTTGTTCTGCTTGATCTGTCCATATTGTAAGGCTTCACACTTGTGGTTCCTTCTTTCTAGAACACATTTACATATGTTACTGTAACTTTCATTGACATTGACTTTAGAGGAGGGCCTGTCTACACTGTACACGAGGAAGACCAGCCAGAAACGAAAGGAAGAAAACCAGTAACATGACTGGGGAGAGATTATAAAGTTATATATCTTTTCCTACATTCTTCTGCATATCTTGAGATCTCAACAATTTTTGATGAATAATAAATTAATTTGTGTTAAAATTTTTTTTCTTATTGGGGCGCCTGCATGATTCAGTGGGTTAAAGCCTCTGCCCTCAGCTTAGGTCATGATCTCAGGGTCCTGGGATCGAGTCCCGCATCGGGCTCTCTGCTCAGTGGGGAGACTGCTTCCACCTCTCTCTCTGCCTGCCTCTCTACCTGCTTGTGATCTCTCTCTCTGTCAAATAAATAAATAAATAAAATCTTTTTGAAAATGTGATTTAAAAAAACTTTCTTATTTGTAACGTTTTCAAGTGAATTTAAAATATGGGGTGTTTATTTTTAGTACTAAAATACTGATGATCACAGATATAAATTCACTCTTGACTCTAAAGTTGTCCTTATCTGTCTTGCAGGAAATAACGTAAATGGAAAGCTACTTGTGCTTATGAGGCATTCCTGAAATAGGACCTGACCCTGGATCCCAGTAATCCTGTCACAGATACAGTGTCATATTTCTATTGCCTAGGTACAAAGGAAGTAAGGGTTGCAATGCTCAATGTTTCCTAAGGAAAATAATTAATTAATAAATTTAATTTTTAAAAGAAGATTCTTAGAGTTTTAAACTAATCAAATAGAAATCCAATTAGCATTTGCAATCATTACTTTCGATTTTTTTCTTTTTTTAAGATTTTATTTATTTATTTGACAGAGAGAGGGAACACATGTAAGGAGAGTGGGTGAGGGAGAGGCAGTCTTCCCACTGAGCAGGGAGCCGGATGCAGGGCTGGATCCCAAGACCCTGCGATCATGACATGTCCGAAGGCAGACGCTTAAAGACTGAGACACGCAGGCGCTCATACTTTCGATTTCTTTACACTGAATTTATACTTTATTAATGGGCAGGGTAACCTTTTGAGAATTCATCCATAATTTTAACAAGTTCTCCATTTTCTGTCCCATATTCCCCACCCCCAATGAATAAAAAACATTTAAGAAACTCAGGCTTAGGAACTGAATATTACAATTGTTCTCCTAAAATAGCACCTTCAGAGCACGTAGGTGGCTCAGTGGGTTAAGCATCTGCCTTTGGCTCAGGTCATGATTTCAGGGTCCTGGTTTAGAGCCCCAAGTCAGGCTCCTTGCTCAGTGGGGAGTCTGCTTCTCCCTCTTCCTCTCCCCCCTCCATTTGTGCTCCCTTTCAAATAAATAAATGAAATCTTAAAAAAATAGCACCTTAAAATCAGCTGTCTCTTAAGTGAGCAGTTCCTCCTAGATGGCTTTTAGAAAGCAAGAGTTTGGAAAGGAAAACCAGTGCTGGAAATGCCTGCAAATGATAACAGTATTTAATGAGCACATACTGTGCTGTTAAAAGCTCTCCATATGTGATTCATTGAACAAATATTGAGGGAGTGATGCCTCTGAGCTAGGCACAATTCCAAACATTGGAGATAAAGTACTGAGAAGACCTCTCTGCTCTCATGGAGCTAAGATTCTAGATGTTGAGGACAGACAATGAAGAAGGAAAACAAGTGATACTCTAGGTTCTTACTATGGAGGAAAATAAAGCAGACTAAGAGAAAAGGGCATCTGTCTGGAGAGTGTGCCATGTCAGAGAGGGGAGACAAGGCTGCGCTGACGTGGTGCTCTTTGGGCAAAGACGGCAGGAGGTCAGGGCAGCCTCGACAGACCCCGGGAAAAGCCTTCCAGGAACTACCATGGGGCCGGTGAAGGTGGGAGCCGCATCACAATGGAGAGGGCAGTGGGAGAGTCCGGAGGTGCCAAGCCGCTAGGTCAGATGGTGCTTGAAGACCATGCTTGGGACCTTGGCTTGACACTGACTGCGCTGAGAGCCACTGAGAGTCTGAGCTGAGGCATGGCAGGGGCTGGCTTATGTCTTAACAGGATCACCCCGGCTCCTGGGGTCAGAATGGAATGAAAGGGGAAGGGAAGAGGAGGGAGACCAGTTAGGAAGCACTAATCCGGGGCAAGAAGGTAGTCCTTGGACCAGGGTGGTAAGGTGGGGGTGGTAAGAAGAGGTGGGGTTCTGCATGCATTTTGAGGGTAGAGCCAAGAAGTGCTTCTAAGATCTTGGATATGGAACATGAGAGAAATGAGGGCATCGTGTGCAAACCCAAGGTTCTGGGCAGACCAACAGGATGAGCAGATGCCGTTACTGAGATGGTGCGGAAGGTGGGAGGAGGTTTGAGGAGGAAGGTCGGAGCCCAGTTGCAGACACGGTAAGTCAGAGGTGCCTGCTGGGCACTCAGAGAAGAATACCGAGTCGGCAGCTCAGTAGTCAATTTGTCCAGTTCAAGTTCAAGGGGGAGGTTAGGCTGGAGGCACATATTTGGGAGTCGTCAATACACAGACGTCGTTGAGTCACGAGACTGGAGATGATTTTATTTTCTCGTGCAGCCCTTAGACTGCCACCATGATGTAGATGCTGTTTCAATCCTCATTTCAAACAAGCTGAGCCTAGAGAAGTTTAAATATTTGGTTCAAAGTCATACAGTTAGTAACTGTATAAATATAAACGGTCATTCTTATCTCAGTTCTCATCTGACAGTAAGTTGTTGTGATTATGAGGAAAGTATTTCTCTAGGTCTTAGTTTCCTTACAAACAAAATCAGGGGATTGTTTCCCAGCTGGGCTGTGTGAGAATCCCAAGGCTCCACAGGGGCTCTCTTCAACGAGAAGCGAACTCTCAGAAGGGAGGATTCAAGCATCTTCGTCCAGGTTAAAGGAACATGTCTCCGCTTTCATCTGTGTTTACGTAAGATTTTATCTGAAAAAAAAAAGTATTTTTGTTACCTATTTTTAAAAAGGTTTTATTTATTTATTTGAGGGAGAGAGAGAAAGAGCATGAGAGGGGAGAAAGTCAGAGGGAGCAGCAGACTCCCTGCGGAGCTGGGGGCCTAATGCAGGACTTGACCCCAGGATTTCGGGATCATGATCTGAGCCAAAGGCAATCGCCCAACCAATGAGCCACCCAGGCGCCCTCTCTGTTGCCTTAACAAGTTACAGGAACTCTCTGGTCTAGGTGGTCTCTATGACCCCTACCCGCTCCAACAGTTCCATTTACTCACCCAACAAGTGATTAGTGTCTGCTCGTGCTGTTCTCTTCCCTGTGCCCTGTGTTCTTAGGATTCTAGCTCGGCGCTGAGATAGGAAAGCTATGGAGTTTCCCCCCATTTTCTGCTTAAAATGTCAATAGGTGAGGAAGTGTAACTAAATATCTCTGTATCTAAGTGCAAATGTACTATCTTACCTTGTAATTGGCAGAGATTAAAAAATGTCTTAGTGCTGGTTAGACCTGAGGAAAGAGGCCCTCAAGCGCTGCCGATAAAAGTGCGGACCTTTCTCCAAAATGTGCATACCACCATGTCTCACCTTCTCCCACACCACACTCCCTGGAAATCCGCACACAGAGACGTTCTGCTTCTAGCAATTCGTTCTAGGGAAATGGTCAGAGATGCGCCTAAAGATATGAATCTATTCGTAGCACTCATGTTTGTGAGAGAAGGAAACAGTAAAAACCCCACGTAATCAAGAATAGGATTAAAAAATAGTACTGGGAGGGGCGCCTGGGTGACTCAGCGGGTTAAAGCCTGTGCCTTCAGCTCAGGTCATGATCCCAGGGTCCTGGGATCGAGCCCCACATCGGGCTCTTTGCTCAGCAGGGAGCCTGCTTCCTCCTCTCTCTCTCTGCCTGCCTCTCTGCCTACTTGTGATCTCTCTGCCAAATAAATAAATAAATAAATCTTAAAAAAATAGTACAGGGATATGTGATGATAACCTATGCAGCCAAAAAACGCTCATATTTGGAAAGAAGGCTTAATGACGTGGGAAATATTAAGTAAAAATATGTTTATATGCCGGTTCAAAATCGAGAAGAGTCTCAGTCCGGTAGTAGTGCGCTCCTCCGGACGATGCTGTTAAAATCAGTTCCACGTCCCCTTCTGTGTTTCTGTGTTTCTATACTTTTGCATGAGGAAAAAAATTCGGTACATATTTTGCCTTTAAAAGAGAAGAAAAGCAAGCTGTGGGCAACATTTCATTTCATGCCCTTTGTCAGTTATTTCCAAGGACAAGAAGGTGGTGTTGCTCTTCCTGGCCCTATTTTCCGATAATGAGGAAGGTGTGGCGACCATTGCCCAACATTACAAGAAGCCTTTGGACATCAGGGATTAAGAAACCCTGTTAGCTGCACAGGGAGACTGGGAAGTGACTGCTTTACAGACGTGGCTGTTAGCCAGAAGGCTGTTGCAACTTGGGTAGTGTGTTGGGGTTGATTTTCTGTTAGAACCGTAGTTCTTTTTGAGATGTGGGTTAACAATGATCCCTTCAAGGAAGGCATAGGATTCTTGAGACTGAAGTGACAGACCTCTGGATAGTATGTAATCCTATTCTTTATTTTGGGAAGAAGTTAGTAACAGAATAATAATCTTCTTCCCTTTGTTTTTGTAGGGACTCCATATAGGTTGTTCTGAAGTCTATTTTTTTAATGTAAATATGAAAAAGTAAAAATAATACTGGAAGAACTGAATGTTCCATAAATCAGCTTAAAACATGAAATTTAGGACCAGTGTCCCCCAATTGTATTATAAAGCAAAATTATAATAACTTACTACCCATGACATAGCTTCTATTTTTGTTTTTTAAATTTCCATTATATATATTTTTACAGTTTTAATCATGAAAATGAAGATTTGTATTTTTTTATGGTGCCTCACATGGTGAATTTTTTTATGTGTTGTATGGCATTAATGATTTCTCATTGTTGCACCTAAGAGGAGATGCGGCAAGTTACTCAAATGTTAGCACACTAGCATCCCATGATGTATGGAACTGTTGAGTCAACGATCTGTAGACCTGAAACTAATATAACATTGCATGTCAATATACTTCCATAACAAAAATGAAAAAAAGTCACACTGCTGTGTGATAAATTACAAATATTTATTTGAGTGCCTACGGTATGGTGTATTGGGGCTATTTTAGTGACTAAGACAAAGAAAGCCCCAGTTACTATGGACTCTGGGTTCTAATAGATGGAGACTGAGGATTTCCAGGAGAAGGGTACTCATGAGTCCTGTCTGAGGAACTGAAGCACAGAGAGATCACATAACTGGCTCAAGTTCATCCAGCTGGCAGGTGTTAGAGCAGAGATCCTAATCCACACAAGCTATTTCCTGGACTTGTTTTTTTTTTTTTTTTTTTAATTAACATCTAATGTATTATTTGTCCCAGGGGTACAGGTCTGTGAATCATCAGTCTTACACACTTCACAGCACTCACCATAGCACAGACCCTCCCCAATGTCCATCACCCACCACCCTCTCTCTCCCCACCCCCCCTCAGCAACCCTGTTTCCCAAGGTTAAGAGTCTCTTACAGTTTGTCTCCCTCCTGATCCCAATTCGTTTCATTTTTTTCCCTCCCTACTCCCCACGACCCCCTGCCCTGCCTCTCAAATTCCTCATATCAGAGAGATCATATGATAATTGTCTTTCTCTGATTGACTTATTTTGCTCAGCCGAATACCCTCTAGTTCCATCCATGTCATTGCAAATGGCAAGATTTCATTTCTTTTGATGGCTGCATAGTATTCCATTGTGTATACATACAGCATCTTCTTTATCCATTCATCTGTTGATGGACATCTAGGTTCTTTCCATAGTTTGGCTATGGTGGACATCGCTGCTATAAACATTTGGGTGCACGTGCCCCTTCGGATCACTACGTTTGTATCTTTAGGGTTAATACACAGTAGTGTGATTGCTGGGTCGTAGGGTAGCTCTATTTTCAACTTTTTGAGGAACCTCCATGCTGTTTTCCAGAGTGGCTGCACCAGCTTGCATTCCCACCAGCAGTGTAGGAGGGTTCCCCTTTCTCCGCATCCTCGCCATCATCTCGTCTGTTTCCTGACTTGTTAATTTTAGCCATTCTGACTGGCATGGGGTGGTACTGGACTTGCGTTCTTAGCAATTGCTCCGCTGGTACTGACCACGTGCTCTGGCTGTTCAGAGGTCAGCCAGAGCTTGAACAGTTGTTGTATTAGTTTACTTGTTGCTGCTATAACATAGTACCACAAACTTACTGGCTTACAACAGGAATTTATAATCCTACAGTTCTGGAGGTCAGAAGTCCCAGCTCAGTTCCATTGGATGGAAGTCAAGGTTGTCAGCTGGTTAGTTCCCTCTAGCGGTTCTGAGGGGAGAATCTGCGTCCCTGTCTCTCTCGGCTTCTAAAAGCCATCTGCATTCCTTGGCTCACCACCCACCCCTTGCATCACTTTAACCTCGTCCTTCCCTCATTCCACCTCTTGGAACTGACCTTGGCCTTCTTGCGGGCCTCTTGTAAAGAGCCTCGGGATGACAGTGGGCCCACCTAGACAACCATGATAATCTCCATCTCAATTTCTTCTCAATCACATCTGCAAAGCCACTTCAGTATATATACTATATATTCAGTACATAACGTAGCACATAAACTGTTTCTGGACATTAGAACAGGGAGATCTTTGGAGGATTTTATTCAGTCCACCATTGTTGTAATTACTAGAAGGGCTAAAATTTGTGTTTTAGGACAAAAAGGTAGGACTGGGTGGAAGAGGAAAAGCTTTCCAGTGACCTGCATTTGAAGCGCGTCTTTTTCTGTGCTAAGTTCGCTTTGTACTAAGTTCGCTAGCACTGCTCTCACAAAGTATCACAGATTGAATGGCTTAAACAAGAGAAATTTGTTTTTCTCAATTCTGGATGCCAGAAGTCTGAGCTAAAGATGTGGGCAAGCCTGGTTTCTTCTGAGGTCAGTCTCCTTGGCTAGTAAGTGGCTATCTTCTCTCTGGGCCTTCACACAGTCATCCCTGGGTGCAAGTGTCCATGTGTCCAGACTTCCTCTTATAAGGACACCAGTCACAGTGGATTAGGACCTAGTCTAATGGCTTCATTTTAACTTAATAATCTCTTTAGAGACTTCATCACCAAACATGGTTACAGTCTGAGTTCCTGGGGGGTAGAATTTTGATATATGAATTTGGAGACAATATAATTCAGTCCATAACAGGCTCGAACATATGCCAACTGTCTCATACTCCCAGCAGCCCAGTTTGGGTGAGAACGCAGTGGCTGAGGGCAGTTCAATTGCCAGAGGTTTCCAGCTGGCAAGCATGACGGGAAGGATTCACATATGGGGCTGCCTGCTCCAAGGACCAAGCCCTCGCTATGCAGCAGCCGCCAAGACAGTTGGAATGGCAGAGCTGGGCCATGAGCACCGCCTGCAGACAGTGAAGAGACTAGCCGAAGGGGAAGAGTGTATGTCGATTTGGGGGAAAGAGCAGGGTGCGACCCGTGAAAGGTTTTACAGTCTGGAAGAGGCATAGGGGGATCTAGTAAAGAAGTCCAGGAAGAGGAGAGGCAGCGCTTGGGATGGTTTTTTCTGACTCTGGCCAGATTTCCCGGATCTCCCACCACATGTCGCCCCTCACCACAAACTTCTACTAGGTAACTGTTCAGTTTCAGTTCTTTCACACGCTCTTGACAACCTCACAGTGATTCTGCAGCAGAAACTTAGGGCAAGGGCCCTCCCTCTCCATTGAATGGATGTCCCAAAACAAGAGGTACTTTAACTATCTGAAGCTATGGTACCCTCCTGGCTATGTGGGAGAGAGACCCCCGGCACTTGATGACTGGGTGGATGACAGCTGCACCTCTTTCCAACCCTAAATTCAGTCCATGATCTCAGAGGTTAATAATCTACATCTTTCTTCAACCCCTCAATCTGCCCCGTAAGTATTTATACTACTTACTCAGCTTTGCTACCTGACAGAAGAAAGAAGAAATGAAATGAAAAGGAACTAAAATAATTCAGTTACATTTGAGCGGCTTTTTGAAGGCAAACAATCTCTGAATTTTAATCTATGTTCTTTCCTGTTTCCATTTATCATAAATGGCTGCCATTTTGCTGATTCTAGGATTTGTCCCATATTCATGTTCATCAACCAACTTAGGAAAATAAAATTGAAATACATTGTACTTACCCTCCTCTAATTGGAGTTAGTGCTAGTGGGTTAAGATTTTAGGCATTTTGAAATACAGGGTGGTCTGCAAATTACGCACCCAGTCTAGAAGAGCTTATATAGATTTTGGCAAATCATACAGCCAGTCCTCAACAGAATTATTGCCCTTTCAGACACCGGAACATTTTCCTAAACGGAAAGGGGATTCTGCTTTCAGGTTTCCTTTACGGTACTATGTAGGTGATGTCACACCAGGCCTCACTGTGCTAAGTACAGGTCCCCACTGACCATGCTCCTCCATCATTTAACCCGGCCAACGTCCTTCTAGAGCCCGTACCTGGGAAAAAGCACTTAGAAATGAACATTTTTCACTACAAGAAATGGTATCTCTTTAAGAGGCATAACCCTTTCCTAAGCTCATTTTTTTTCCATTTCTCATTTCTTTCATTATTGAAGACATCCCTCCATCTGTTTACACTCTATTTTTATTACTGAATTTTTTTATTACTGTATTTTTAAGATAAATTGTGTATTTTCCTAAACAATTTTTCCCAAAGGAAAAATCTATGTATTTGTAAAGACAAAAAAGAAAAACCAAAAACCAAAGAAAGACCAACCCAGAAATCAACAGATGGAAAGTTTATCTATCCTGATACAATGTCAGAATTAGACAGAAGCCGATCGTATTTCCCTTAAAGTAGAATACATTCCTACTCTCCCCCTCAATTCCTTGCTGCTACAGTAGAGAACTGTGGCTGCTCCCGCTCTTGAAACGGCGCTCCTCACTCTGGGTGACTCGCTATTTGCCAAATCGGCAGCTCACTACACCTTCCTTTGCTTCGTTATCTGGGCCCGGCCCCCGCAAGTGCTCTGTCCGCTGCACAATCACCGCGACCACTTAGTGTTTGCCGCCACCCACAATCCATACACACAACTGCCTCCCCTACACCCCACTACCCACGAGAGCCACATAAATCAGGTGAAGTATATTTTAGGTGAATCGTGTTAAGTTCTGAAGAGGGAAAGAAAAGGAAGCATGGGTAGCATGTTACATAGCTTTATACACAGTGGCCAGAAAAAGCCTCTGAGAAGGTAACATTTAGGAAAAGACCTGCTGTGAAGGACTGCCGTAATTCCAGGACAGCGCTCCAGGCAAAGGGAAGTGTACATGCAAAGGTCCCGGGGGCAGAAGTCCACCACCCTGCTGAGCTGCAGTGAGGAAGCCAGTGGGGATCAAGAGGTGTATGGGAAAGCCGAGGAGGATGAAGCCAGATCACGAAGGGCCTGGCAGGTGATAGGACTTTAAGTCTGTACTGAGGAACCTGGGAGATCCTGGAGGGTTCTGAGTAGAGAATGACAGAACCTCACACAGATTTAAAGGAAATCACTCTGGCTGCTATGTTGAGAACACTCTGAAGGGGGCAAGGGAAGAATCTGTTAGGACACTTAAGGGACATGCCATTATCCTATATATTACAATCTGAGAAGATAAAAAAGAAATCAACAGAAATTAAAATAGTCTCTGGTACTAAGTTGATCAGTTTGTTTTCAGAGCAGTTCAACTCAACCCACCACCTCTGGTCACCATGGCTGTGCAGACACTGGATGTACGAAATAAGTGTCAGGGCTGGTAACAAAAGTACACATGGACACAGTAGATAAAAATTTTTATTTACTTATTTAAATTTTCCTAAGATATAAAAAACAGGATGGTTTCCTCAATTACTGCTTTGGGTAGTGAGTAAAGGTCACAACAAAGAACAATAAACCCCAACTTTCTACAGCAGCTTTTATTTTCCCCTAAAGTCTGTTTTCCTACGTTCATTCACTTAGCTGAGATACCAATCAGGTGTCTTTTAAAGTGCCCAAACTCATACCATTCCTGTAACTGCAGATGGGAATCGTAATGAGCAGAAGACTCACAGTCACCCAAACCCTTAAGAGTTCCCGGTTTCTGAGACAGGAAAAGGGTTCTGCTAGTAAATGCTTGAACTAAATCCAGGCAAAGATGGTCTATGCCTTCATCTTCTGGTTCTCAGTCCATGAACATACTGCAAGACGGCTTCTTCAAGTCTGACTGTGCGGTGATAAGCCCTGAGAGTATTTTGCACAAGTCTGTTTTCAAGATTCCTAGATCAACGTCATTTGCTAATTTTCTATTCTACTATCTATACTTTTCTTCACTTCATCTGTCTTCTTTTCCTTCCACAAATTCCCAAGGACAATCCCTAACAAAACTATTAGTCCTAGTGTTCGGTTGGAGGTAAATTTATCCCAACAGTCCTCAGGTCTGTGGATGTCTAGAGTGTAAATCTGTAAGAGAAGACCGCAATGCTGCATTAGTACTTAGTGTGAACTTTTTGGCACCACAAATAAACACATCAGTATAGAGAAGATAGTACTTTGTTACAGGATTTTAAGCAACGGGAAGCCCTTATTGTACCCCAAACTGTTTCCCAGTGTAGAAAAATCTACGCATCATCCAAGCTGCGTCCTAAAACCGTCCACTTGAGTGGTGCGTGAACGCGGAGAGGCAACCATGATATTTTTCCTTCTATTTAGAAAGCTCTAAACCAGTGACACTGATCTAAAATCTGCCTCCTTTAACTCCTACCCTCCCCTTCTAGCTTTATTCCTTGGAGCAATGTTTCTCGAAAGGTTGACAAGTCACCTTTGGGAAGGACAATTCCCTATTGTGCAGGGCTGTCCACTGCGTTGAAAGATATTTAACACACCTGGCCCCATTCACCAAATGGCTGTGGTGACCCCTCCCCAGTTTATTTGTGATAACCAGAAATACCCGAGGTACGTGTAAATTTCCTTCCCATCCCTCCATAGAGAAGGCGATCTGGCAACCTAGATCTGCTCTGACTCAGAACAAACATATTCCTTCTTCTCCATAGTAGTCCTGCAAATATATCAAGAAAGGCCCATGTCCCTGTCTTAGTCATTCGTAGGCTTATTAAGCATTAGCATCCCTCATTTTCCCGACTATTCTTTATTATATGGTCGCAGATTTAAAATCATCATGATTTCCTTTTTTTCCTTAGAAGAAACCTTAGAAGGCTATGTCCATCTTAAAAATATTGTGTCAAGGACTAGATAGAAGACCATAAATGCCATTTAGAATTTTTTGGTGGGTTCCAAATATTTCTTACGGTATTTGTAATTTCCCTTGTAATTTCTGCCTTCCTCCACTAACATCCAGTGCTTAATTAAATATGGCTACACATCCATTGTCCTGATCTATCCACTGATGGTGAGTATCCCACAGAGCTGAGTTATGAGCAAGACAAGATGCTGCGAAATTCTGAGGAGGAAAATGGCGAAATCTAGAGAATTCTGGAGGATCACCAATTCCTGCCTTTAACTTTCCTTGTGAGAAAAACAATGAAGGTGATACGGCATGGGGTTTACTTTATGGGCATTGGATTTTAGTTTCCTTCATACTGCTATGCAAATCTGGCTTACACTGATAAGTAATTTGCAATAATCTGTATAAAACAGATCATCTACATATAGGCTAACATGTTTTTGGATCTATCTGAAGAAAACAAAAGTAATACTGATACAAAGCTGGAGTTCATGTACAAGCAATCTATTTCATTAAGCTTAGATCTGGTTCATTCATTTTACAAAAGCCACTAATGTAGATTCACAATATAAGCTTATGGGTGCTGGTTGGGTATCCTAAAATCCCTCTATCTAGACAGAACTCTGACATGTTAGCACTTCATGTCTTTCCTGGCCTCGGTGGCTAATGCCAGGGGACCCAAACTTACGAATGATTAGTTCGCTAACTACCATGTCCATCACTGAAGCTGGCATAGTAAAAATATAGTTATGTTGATCAGTTTGCTTTCAGAGCAATTCAACTCAACCCACAACCTTCAGACACTGCTGAAATTTCTCCAGACACGAATCCGAAGAAATTCCAGAAACATCAAAGGAAAAAAAATAAATCTAGGTTAGTTTTATGAGACTGAGTGCTGTCTACTGTGCCAAGAAGACACCTGCGCCAAGGGTTAGTTTTAACGTCTCTCTCTAAAATGACACAGCTAGCTCTTTTAGATGACACGGCAGAGGAGAGCTGATGGTTCAAGGCAGCGCAAGTCAAGTAGCTGCTTTACAAAGTACCTTGCTCGGGAAACACAGAGGCTGTTTTGTTTAAATAATTTTTACAAATTTATACCAAGGAAAAATAAGGGGGAAAAGTAAGAAAAAGGTCCAACCTGGTGGGCCAGATGGGTTCCTACAGCAGCCAGGGCAGCGTAGTAGGGCGCCGTCTGACCACTGTTCACTCCCACCAGGCTCAGAGCCCCCAGCATCGCCACACCGAAGCCACTGAGCCACCGCTTGGTGTTTTCATGGAACCGCAGCGCCGTGGACTTAAGACCAATCAGGGCATCATCTCTTTTGTCCTAACACCAGAAAGCAGTAAGAAACTGTCCAGTTTTTATTGACATGCTATAAAACTCACCATTTTGGTTGTATAACCGTCACCGCTATCTAATCCCGGAAGAAAGTAGCCTTCAAAGGACGTAAGCTGTGAAAGCCGACTAACTCAGAGACACAGGCTGATTGGGAACGAATGTGCAGGCCGAATGGTAGTTAAGTGTCCCTGCTGAGATTATCTTCCAGCTCCATTTCCACATGTCCTTTTTCTTTTTTTTTCTTTTATTTTTTCAGCGTTCTAAGATTCATTATTTATGCGCCACAGCAGCGCTCCGTGCAGCACGTGCCCTCCCAGGTGGTGGGTACTAAGGAGGGCACATGTTGTATTTCTTATGACCCGTCTAGTGACTCTTAACTACACACTGACTACATTCCAAGTAAAACTCAAGTCTAATGGTTCCCAGGGCTTCTCCTTACCTCAGAGTTCTCGAACTGCAACAACTTCCTGTACATTTTAGTTTCGATCCTGCTACAATCACAGATGCAGAAAAATCTTCAACTGCCACTTACCCACACCCTTTCACGTCTCACCTCTAGCTCACTCTATCCCTTGCCTCTCCCATCAAATCTCTGCTGTTTAAGCAGAGCTAGGTTTTGGTGATACACACATCCAGCTAACTGATCGTCTCTAGCAGTTTAATTCCTAAGCATTTCCACATACTGTCGAGCTTATAGTCCTGTGTTATCAGAGGCCCGTGCTGAGCTCCACACCCACCTGCAGGCAGATCGCTATCTGATAGGCTATCTCGGCACCAAATTGAGGTAATGAGTGTGGGGTCAGTGTATGTTTTTCCTTTCATACTGTAGGCTCAGAGGGGAGTCTGCTTCTCTCCCTCGCTTTGCCCTGCCCTCCCCCACTCATATACACTCTAATATAATCTTTAAAAGAAAACAATAACAACACCAGAGGTATTCACATGCCTGGCATGTAAATACTGTTTAAGTGCTTGTAAATAAGAGTGGATCTCTTTGGTAAACACATATACACATGAAATAAAAATATTTTATTGGAGCCAAGGAAGCGTGAATGATTTTTTCAGAAGAAAAAAACTTTCCCTTTAATGTGGTTCATAAAGTTCTTAAGTGGCAACAATAACTAAATCAAAGTTAAGAAAAAAAGATTTTTTTTTTTACCTGGTGGGCATAGATAGTATCATATATTAGAGTCCACATAATTCCAGAAAAATAAAGAGGCAGGCAAACAGATGGATCACAGGAGCCCTTGACAGCAGACCATCCAAGTAATGCTCCCCAATTAAAAGTCAACCCTGCAAGTCGTGAGACAGAGAGGACAAATCTAAATGCACTTTAGAGTCCCAAAGGGGGGAGAATCAACACATAGTAAGTACTTCTAGGCATTAGGCTCTGTGCACTGTATTTTATGTCTCTTCCTGAAATTCTCTCGGCTCTCCGTGAGAGCTACACTGCTCAAAAAAGGAGACACGTTCAGAGAAGTGAACAGACAATTAAAATAACACAGGTAACAGAAAGAATAATGTCACCTTGGTAAACAGGGGGTCTTGTGAGAACACTTACCCTACCTAGTATGGTGCCTGGAGCAGTCAACGAGCAGTAGGAGCTGGGGTTTCAACTCGTGCCTACCTGAGTCAAAACCTTGTGTTCTTCTGTGTATGACTTGACTTCCCCCACACGCTACAGAAACAGGAGTGTGGGTGGGTACAGCCCATCTTCTCTGAAGGCTGTCAACAGACACCTCCATGTGAACGGCTCCTCAGTCTGCTCGTGCGGCCCTTCGGACTGGACACTGAACTGCCTGCTGGACATTTCCACCTGCAAGTCCCTCGGGTACCTCATACTCAGGGGGTCCCACGTGTCTTGTCTTCTTTTATTCACTAAAAAAGTAGCTCAAACAACTAGAACAGTTCTAGGAACACTCTAGCTTATTCTAGGAGTAGGTATTTTTGTGACCTATTTACCTTCGGCTCCCGCTGCCAACAAGTATGTGTGGAATAGCTGGGATATACCAAGGGCTGTGCTAGACACTGGGCCCTCCACATGCGAAGAGAGCTTTATCTGTCAGACATTCACAGTTTACAACTGGGGGATGGAGGCGGCCCTCAGCATCTTCTCCTTTAGTTACTGCCGGTGAAACGAGTAAGCGCCACACCAGAGTGCCGTCGGAGCTGGAGGCAAGCTGGCTTACTTTCTCCTGGAACATTTAAGGAAGGCCTCACAGGAATGGGCTAGCTAAGCTTTCACATACTAACCCCAGTTCTCTTGCCTGACTGTGCTTTCTACCCGGCTCCCCCAAGTCCTCAGGGCATCCAGGTCGGTAACTTAAAGAAAAGGGTAAGGTCCAATCAGTTAATTTTTTCTTCATGACATACCTTGATTTTTAAAAGAGCATTTCCGAAAATAATAATGGTGACAATCTTAGTAAGTATGCAACATTTCTTATACAATAAAAATGGCTAATTGCCCTCCCTTAAAATATGAGAATCTATTCTTGGTGTAGAAAATTTCACGACTGACTTTTTATCTCTGCCACATTAGACACATACACACGCGCAAGTACGAGTTTGAGGGAACTGAAGGAAATACCTGTAGTTATCTCAAGCTTACCCAGGGCTAACTGAGGCCAGTATGTAATTCTTTTCATTAGTGGGTAGGTGATGACAAGAAGCAGGGACGCTGCTCCCAGAGCTATACTGAAATCAAGAAAAACCACTGAAGATCAGTATCACCATCTCTTAGAAATGCTAAAGAAGACAATGGTAGTAACACTAATTGGAAAATGACTTTTCTTAAGTTATAACTTTTGTTATGTAAATTTTCCTAGACTTTAGTTAGGATAAAAGATGATCAGAAAATATTTTAAGTGTTACAAAACAATGGAACGAAGTAATAGTACATACAGTGCTTTCATGCGTTAGGAGCTATTCTGTTTTACATTAGTTAACTCATTAGAGTCTTCACCAAAAACCTAAGAGACAGACAGTTTTATTCTACTTATCTTTTGCGTGTGAGGAAACTAAAGCACAGAGAGATTAAGTAATTTGTTGACTATCAGCCAGGCAGTAGCAGGGCTAGGAGGACAGCTCTAGAGTCCAGCCTGATACCCACCATATGCTACTAAATGTTGTTTGCGACATTAAACAGCTAATAAACAGAAATGTCCCAACAGAATTAAGAGTCCAGATCTCCCTCCCGATACGCACGATGGGTGTTAACTTCTCTAGGAGAGGACAGAGCATCTGTTAAAGGGTAACAGCACAAGGTGTTCTCAGGTTTCTCCCAGCTCACCCAACACCATCCTTCCAGGAAAAACCTTCTAAAAGCATTTTCATGGGATGCTGTCAGGGCAAAGTGTGTACTTAAGTCCAGCCTCTATAACGTGACACTAATTTTTTGTCTTGTTTTCCTCATTTACATACTTTGTAAGGAGCCATCTGATGCACAAAGTTTGATTTTGTCTCTATTTAAGAGACACAGAAATGAATCTTTCCACGTTTCCCCTGTCATCGATTGTGAGCATGACTCTAGGAAAGACCTGGTCAATATTTTTGCAAAATGAGTATAATCACTTCTATCTAACTTAGAGACACTGTCAGGATAAATAAACTATACATAAGGGTGTAGGTACACATCCATGGACGCGTTTGGAAAAGCTACGAAAGTGCCATGTGTTTCTGGGGGACACATAATGTAAGTGTAACCATGGTTCAGAATAAATTAAATGCTGATCTGCTCATTCCTTTGGTAGAAAACATTCTTGGTTTTACGACATGTGGTGATTTCTTTATACTTGCTAACTTACAGATGCTCCGTAGGTAGCCAATAAATAATTTTGTGATAAAGATCTATCAATTTTATTTATTCCTACTTTCTCCATCTGAAAAGACAGAGATCTTATACGTGACTCTGAAAAAACACACTTACTCTACCTGTAGTAATTCAGACACAGAAGAACACCCAGTGCCAACGTCAGCTGTCCCCCGAGGAAGAGAAAGGATCGAAAAATTGAAATGTCTCCAGCAGCTATTGGGCGATTTGCTGTTCTTATAACCTTAATAAATGAAAACACAAACCTTAGCCTCATGTAATGGTTTGATCACGGATTCAAACATGTAATGAAGAGAATGGCCCAAGCCAGGCACTGAGACAAAATATGACTAAAATGTGAAACCAACATTGGAAGCACTGCCATAAATCAAAACCTCGTATTCAAAACAGCTACGAAAAGCACTAAAAATTCCCACCACTCATTCCCCTTTCTTTCCATCTCCCATTTCTGAATACACAAAACAGAGCAACTTCCTCATCTGGCTAATTAGGTACCCAGCTTATTAGCAAGTATATGTTTAATTTCCATAGAGAAAAGAGAGACAACAATAATGGCAATTCTCAGGAAAGAGGAAATTGCAGTGAATGTTTTGATTACAGGAAGCACTGCAATCAGCAATCAAATGTAAATAAAGAAAGGAGACAAATTATCTGGGTTTGAAAACGGGAGTCCTTTTGCCAAGGCTATTTAAGGATGGGCTTATAATCTAATATTAATTGTACCCAAATACAAAGGGCAGACTCAATATAAGAATATGAACAGACAGAGCCATTATGTGGACAAATAAGATACATTAGTTGTTTTTTTCCTGTCTAAAAATCATGAAATGTGACTATTCTAAACTGAAGCATAAAAAAGAGCATAACCAAAATTTTCAACATTGTTAGAACTCAGGATCTGGGTTCCAAGAGCCCAGCATGTGAATTTGTTCTATCACCTACCGGCTGTGTGAATTTTAGCAAATTACTTAACCTTTCTTGGACTTTGGTTACTTACCTGTTTAAAAAAAAAACAGAAGAGAGAGGGAAAAGAAGAAAAGAGATAAGAGCACTGCCTCAAAGAGTAAATGCAGTGTCTAAAAAGCATGTAAGCATGCAATAAATGTTAACTATTTTGATTTTTATTTATATCAAGGGTTATTAGCAAACTATGGCCTATGGGCCAAATCCAGCCCACTGCCTATTTTTATATGGCCTGTGAGCGAATAAGAATAGTTTTTACTTTTTTAGGCAATTGAAAATCAGTTAAAAAAAAAGGGTATTGTATTACGACACATGAAAATAATATCAAATTCAAGTTTCAGTGTCCATAAATAGAATTCTATTGAAACAGAGATATACCCATTTGTTAACATATTGATATGGCTGCTTTCATGCTGAATAGAATCAAATAGTTGCAACAAAGATGGTATGGCCCACAAAGACTAAAATATTTACTATCTGTTCCTTTGCAGAAAAAAATTTGCTGACCCATTTCATAGCATGATTCACTGTGCAATACACAGTTTGTCAAAAACTATAATGACTCACCTTGGTTAGACTGCCAGACCTGGATCTTTTATCTTTGATTTGGTCCCTATAGTTTTAGTTACAAATATATTATGTCTTGTATTTGTTTTAGATTATTATGATTATTCCAGCTAGTATGAGAGTGCTTACGATATGCCACTATTCTAAGAGCTTTGTATGCATCACATCATTGAATCCTCGTAACAACACTGACTTTTAGCCACTCACAAGTTCTTGCCATCTCTGTTTTAGCAGAGGCTTGGTAACTTCCCAAATCATGGATGGCAGGGAGCACAATCTGTCTAGTCCCCCTGACCACACTACTAACCACAGATGAGACCGTTCCTTCAGTACTGATAATCCCCTGGCTAACTTTGGAAAAGTCAAAAAAAACTAGCACTCCATCAAAACACTAAAAATGATATGATGATTAAAACATATTCTATGTGGTTTTTAATGAAACCATTTGCTTATAGCTTATAAAACTAAATCACTGGGGCACCTGGGTGGCTCAGTCAGTTAAGCATCTGACTTCGGCTCAGGTCATGATCTCGGGGTCCTGTTAGCAAAACCTCCTCAATAGCTATAAAACACTCATTTAAGAGCTTTGTTATATGTGTATATAGAATCTGGACCTCCCTAATCGAGAAAAATGTCATAGGGGAGATAAAAGGTATCTCATCAGTAATCTTTTACCTAAGGAGAAAAAAAAAATCACTTCAGGGGAAACTAAAATGGTCATATTTTGTTAATTATAAGTTGGTTAGTTTGAATATATTATTTTTTAAATTAACCTTTTCCTTTTGAGATAATTGTAGATTCAAATGCAGCTTTTAAAGACTATCTCGGCATTTTAAAAAAATATAAAGATCCCACGTGCCCTTTATCCAGTTCCCCCAAAAGTAACATCTGCAAAACTACAGTTCAATAAAATATTACACGCAGGATTTTGATATTAGCTGCTCTAAACACGTCCAGTTATTATGTTGAAGTGCATACCAGCAGCCTCAAACAGTTATGCAGAATCAACAACTGACCCGGGCTATGAACCCCAAATCAGGAAGTGCACCTCTCCTGGCATGAAGCAGGGGGGCAGAAGGATGTGTTCAGCATGCAGTTCCTGCCACCTGCCACAACCCTACCCTCCAGCCACACACAAACCACATCCGGCAGCTGTTAAGCTTTATACTTTATCTCACAGCCACACCTCTGTATCTGCTGTTCCCTCTGTCCAGAGTGACCTTCACTCTCCAGCCCACCTTTTTCCGGCCAACTTACTCTGACACAGTCCAGTCACTCCCCTGGAAAGTTCTCTCTGCTCCCTTTGGCTGAGGTAGGGGGTCTTCAGTTAAGTTCCCCTGCAGACAGCATTCTCACCACTGTGCTGCTGGAGTGTAGCTGTGAAACTGTGAGGTCAGGAGTGCTGTCCTTCATCCACACAATCCTCCTAAAGCAGGTCACTGTGTCTCACACACAGCAAATATTCAATCAATATTTTTTTGAATTAAAAAAGACATTGTGGGGGTGCCTGGGTGGCTCAGTGGGTTAAAAGCCTTTGCCTTCGGCTCAGGTCATGATCCCAGGGTCCTGGGATCGAGCCCCACATCGGGTTCTCTGCTGCACAGGGAGCCTGCTTCCTCCTCTCTCTCTGCCTGCCTCTCTGCCTAGTTGTGATTTCTCTCTATCAAATAAATAAAATATTAAAAAAAAAAAGACGTTGTGGTACTGTTCTTATAAACTAAAAATCGTTACAAGTGTGTCTTGCTAAAGGAAAATTTGGACCAGCATGAAAGGCAAACTAGGCATGATTATTCACTTTATATATATGTATATAAGATTATTCATTTTACATAATTCAGCATGGGTTTCTTTTAAACTGAAAGTTTACTTGATTATTTACTCAAGCATTTAATGAATGATCTTACACTTGTTTGCGGCAGAGTCGCCAGGATAAAAGGCAAATAAGATGGACGTTTCCCTTGGGAAAATAACCGTTGAGGAAGAAATAATTACACACATGCATTGGAATACGAATAGAAAATAATCTGGAGAAATATAATGCATCCAACTGTTAAGTGAAGTTTCTCTGGGGGTTTGGGAGAGCAGATAAGAAAGACTTGCACTTTCTATACTTGCTATTTCTGTACTGTCTGAATTTTTCAGATTAAACATGTACTGTTTTTCCAAAGAGAAAAAAAGGAATAAAATTACATTTTTTTTAATGAAATAATTTTAGCAAACACTAACAGGGGCTTCCTTGGCTTATTTAAGTGAAGATTTGATTTATAGAACAGTCGCAACTCCAGTATATATCCCAAAGGAAAGAACAACAGTCCTCTTGGATGCACAAAGGTTCAGGATGATCTTTTCACTTTGATCCTCATGTCCTTACCTTGGCCTTCTAAATTCTAACTCATTTTGTAAAAATGAAGTACACGCCCTGCCTGCGGCCGCTCTTGCATGGAGAAAGGGGGTCGCCGCACTGTGCGATGCCAGCCACTCTACTGAAAAACGGCACTCCCCACGCTGGATTTCAGCGAGCCCGCTAAAGACCCCCTGCCTTCTGTGGACTGCAACAGCGATGCCACCATGCCACTGTGCAGAACTGAGAGGAGGCTCCCTATCCTTTTCCAGGAAGAAACTACCTTTTTATCATAGTCCCGGTCCCACATGTCATTAATCGTACAGCCTGCTCCGCGCATCAGAACAGCTCCAGTGCCAAAGAGGGTTAACATGTACCAATCGGGGAAACAACCTGGTTCGGCAGCGAACCCAATGCTCCAAGTACATGGCAGATACAGCAGCCAGGTGCCTAAGCAAAAATAAAAAGACAGAAAGGTACACAGTCGAGTTAGTCAGCTATCTTCACTTGTTCAAACATTATATCCCCAAGAAGAAAAGAACACAAAATCAAAAGCACATGACAAAACCGGGAAAATACATGAACAGCTCGTATCATAAAGGACTCTTTGGCCCTATGTAGGGTTCCTAGAAACTGAAAAGAGATCAATACTGCAATGGAAAAACAGACTAATAGGATTATAGAAGTTCACAGAAAAAGAAATACAAATGACTCTTCTTTATATGAAAGATCAACTTTCAGAAATACACATCAAAATGACATTGAGATAACATTCTTGGTACACACCCTGGGGAGTGAGATATGCACACACTGCCCGTGAGGTTACAAAGCAGTCCACCCCTAGGGAGGGCTACCAGACTATTGTTACTGTGCGTGTGCACTCCCCCACTCCAAACACATACATCTGAATGTCAGTATGTTCACAGGCCATGCCAGGGAGGACACAGGAGAAACGGATACTTGCCTCTGGGGAAGGGAACTGGGTGGCTAGGAGACAGGGGAGGAAGATTTAGTTTTCACTCTACACCTTTGCACTTTCTGAATTTTGTATCATATGCACATATTACCTGCTAAAAAAAAAGTTAGCAAAACTTTCTTCTGTTGTTAGTACAATAAAATAAAATTGTCTTGTGGGAAGGTGGACATAAACCTACTGTTTTTTAAGTATTTTGCCATGTAGCGCCAATGCAAATGGCATTAGTTCTTGGTCCTTAGCCTATAAACTAGATGAAATTAAGCTAAAACCAAATAGATTGTACAGAAAAGAGGTTTCACATGTAAACTCTGATATTCTACTTTCAAAAGAAAGTCTTTCAACAAATCTTTGGAAATGGTGCCTATTACGATAAATTCTGAGCTTTACTTCCCAATTTAGACACATCAGAGAAAAAGGAGATGTGGCTAAGATGAGATCCTACACAAAAACGGCTGAATGACAAAGTGCTTATGATCATATTAAAATTTTGTAAGTTCAAGTTTTACTCACAGGTATTTATAAAGCACATACAGGAACTGAGAATACAGCAGTGACTAAGGGAGAGAGGCTTCTTCTTTTTTTTTTTTTTAAAGATTTTATTTACTTATTTGACAGAGAGAGATCACAAGTAGGCAGAGAGGCAGGCAGAGAGAGTGAGAGGGAAGCAGGCTCCCTGCCGAGCAGAGACCCCGATGCGGGACTCGATCCCAGGACCCTGAGATCATGACCCGAGCCGAAGGCAGCGGCTCAAACCACTGAGCCACCCAGGCGCCCCGGGAGAGAGGCTTCTAAATAAAAAGGAAGAAACACAGTTAAACAATAACAATAAAATAGATCAATTCAAAAACAGGGCAAATACAGCGCCCTTCAAAGCCATAAAACAGTCCCACCCAAGTCACTGGGGGCGGGGGACCAGAGAGGACACAGCAGAAAAGGCAAGGAGAGACTGAAAACAAGCAAGGGCCAGTTCAGACTCGAATTCAGGTTCAGGAGTACTGGACAGACTCCTATTTGGTGTGTCCCATATAAAACAAAAGCAACCAACAGCTAACACTGCCTGAAATGTTAGCTTTCAGGCAGTGTTCTAAATGCTTTACACACACAAATTCATTTAATTCCCCCACCACACCCTTACAGAGCGGGCACTGTTCCTGTTTTACAGATGAGGAAACAAACTCAGAGAGGTAAAGTGTTTAACTACCTCCTTTTTCCTGGATCTACCAGTATAGCTCAGAGGGACAGACTGACCCTGCCCTGATAGAAGCAAAAGAACACCACTCCAAAGACATGATTTTCCTGGTGCAACTAGAACTGAAGGGACTATTTAAAAAAAAAAAATTCTGCCTGCCTCTCTGCCTACTTGTGATCTCTATTCATTGAATAAATAAATAAAATCTTTTTTTTTTTTTTTTAATAAAATCTTTAAAAAAAATTCTGGGGAGAAAAAAAGTGCAGTCACCTCCACCATTTTTGCGTCAGCAACAACATTTCCTTTGCCATTAGTCTACGTTATGGGAACTATATTCATTTACATAGAGGAATCTGTAGAGCACCCCCATGGATGAGGGGGGGCTTCCTATAATGAAGGGAAAAGTCAGACATTCGGTTCGATGTCTGCCACTAAGAAGGGAGTGATGCTAGACACTATAGTATACTAAACTTTAAG
Source organism: Meles meles (assembly GCF_922984935.1). NCBI lineage: Eukaryota > Metazoa > Chordata > Mammalia > Carnivora > Mustelidae > Meles > Meles meles. The sequence continues at coordinate 263,487 of NC_060067.1, read as the reverse complement.
GTTTAGTCTTCTTAATATATAAATGAGAGGAAAGACTACCTCTCAGAACTGTTATTAGCAAAGGAAACTAGTGATAATGAAAATAAAAACAGTAAGAGCAAACATGTAACTGTTACTATGTCCCAGGTGCTATCATGAAACACTTGATTCTCATGACAAACCTATGAAATAGGCAAGAGTTTTTATGATACCCACTTAACAAATACAAAAACTGAAGCACAGAGGAAGAAGTAATTTGCCCAAGATCACAAAGGCAAAAAGTGGCAGAGCTGAAATTTAAACTCAGGTAGCCCAGCTCTAGTCTGTCTCAGGCCAGTGCTATCACTCAGTATACCTAAAGCTCCACATATACTTAAGTTCTTATGGCTCCGCTGCAATCCTGATTCTCAGCCACAGTGCTTCCCTCTCGTCCCTATGGCACTTTTGTTATTCTCTCCTCTGTGAAGGATTCAGAGATGACAAGGATGCAAACAGGTTTCAGAAAGAAATGTCTGTTGTAGAAAAAGGAGAAATTCTCTGGGAGATGAAATAAAATGAACAATTTCTGAGAGGTGGTGGGCAGACCAAAAAGCCTATGAAAATGGAACCTAAGATTCTTTACCAATTACATACTATCTTCCAGACAACATAATCACCCATAAGTGGAGTAAAACAAAAATTACACCAATTTAGTGTAAAGAGTGCCACCTGCTGAAACTTTCTGAAATACTGTAGTTTGTGACAATTTGAACGAAGTTGTAATCCATTCTGAAAAACAATGAATTCCGCTTTGATTTATAAAAACGAGATCCAATTTCAAAAACGTAAAACAATGAACATAAAATTGCCCCATGAAAGAATAGTTTAAATAAAGAAACATCAAACCTGCAATTCTACTATCAATTTACTGTCCCTGGCATATAGTAGGGGCTGAAAAAATGTTTGCTGAATGAATGATAACATAGTACTATGAGTAAATTGTCTAAAAAACCCTGCAACCATCATCTTATTTAGAACTAAAGCATGCAGGCTGGGATCTCCTTAAGATACGGAACTATTAACCCAGCCTTCTTTAATTCTCTCTACTGCCTAGTATTTCTTGAGCACTTACTACAGCAGGCACTGTTCTAAGGACTTCACACACACATATATAAATGAATTCTCATGACAACCTTACAAAGTCAGTACCACTAGTATCTTCATTTTATAGATGAGAAACGAAGAGATCTGGTTCCAGACCTTTATTCATATTCTTAGTGGCCAGTCTCGCATTCTGTGGCGGGGGTGGTTTGGCCACATCTGTAAAAGCCAGAGGTTTACGGAAATGGGAATGAGGCAGCTGCTGATCTGTCCTGGAGGTGTGCAGGCCTATAGCGCCGCTCCGCGACCCAGGCTCCAAAGCAGAATTTCGGTTACGCTTCGGAGGAGAACTGGGCTTGGAAATTTACGCCTATCAACTTGTATCTGGCCCCAAAATGCAAAGGGTCAGGTGGCAGGGCTGTACTTTTAATCTGCTTTTGTAACTTAATAGCTAAGTGTTGTAACACTTAGTGCTCTGATCCCAAATACGTGGTACATAACCTAGAACACCACGAGCAAGACCGAACTCCGGGTCTCGGCCGGGCGGAGCTGGCCTGACGCCATCCGGGCGTCCGGAGGGCTCTCCACGCACTGCCCGGCAAATGCCATCGCTAGACGGCCTGCAGCTCCGGCTCCGTCCCCGCTCCCGACTGTCCATCCTGGTCCACTCCCATCCAGCCCCGCCTCCCAGGCGTTCCCGCACCACGCGCCATTCCAGGTGAGCTCCCGCCCCGGGCGCTCCCGCTCTCCGCCGCGCGTCTCTGCGCAACACTTCCCGCCCCGCCGGGGTTTCCCTCCTCTCCTGCAGCACCCCCTGTCCTGCGAGGGTCAGTCTGCTCCCGACACGTCCCAGCCTCGGAGCCCCCCGCGAGCTGCTCTCTCCACCGCCGCACTGTCCACTGCGCACGCCGCGAGCTCGACCCCTCCTGTCGCAGCGCAACCGGCCGTCAGTCTCCTCCGGCCAGGCCAGGCGTCCTGCAGCGGGACAACCCCGGGCCCTCCCGTCCCCGAGGCCAGCGGCGTGGAGGAGCTCGTCGGCCACCACCGCCAGGCTCCGCGGGGGGCGCGGGATGGGGACGGTCGAGAACGCGCGCGCGGACCGCACGGAGAAGCCCGCGGCCGCTGCGCCCGCCAGTCGGTCCGCGACGAGCCCGAGGGCGGAGCTACAGGCCGCGAGGCGTCATCGTCAACGGGGGGACGGACGTCTCGGGGCCACTGCGAGCCGCCAGGCGGACCGCGGGCGCTGAGCCCGCCGGACTCCACCGAACCGAGGGGTCGTGTGGCGGGCGGCGCCGGGACTCAGCGTCCGGACTGCGCCCCCCGGTGCGGCTCCGGCTCTGCGCTCACGGCCGCGGGCAGCGCACACGACGCCGCGCACCGGCGCCAACGGGGGCGGGACCCGCGCGGCAGCGGCCGCAGAGCGACCGGCCTCGGGGGACGGGAAAGCAGGCCGGCCGCCCGCCCGCAGCCCCCCGCCCCTGCGCCGCAGCCCCCCGCGCGCACTCACCGACCGGCTTGTCCAACCGCATGAGGCGCAAGTAGGGCTGCAGAGGGCGGGGCGCCGAGTCCACGACCGCCGCGGCCGACAGGCTGAGCCGGCGCCTGCGCGGTTCCGGCCCGGCCGGAGGCTGCCCGTGCCCAGCGCGGCACACGCCAGCCGCGCGCACCAGGGCCAGGGCACGGGAGTCCCGCCGCCACGAGTGCGTCAGGCCCCGCAGGCCCCGCGCGAGCGCCGCACCCCGAGCGCCCAGCATGGCGCTTGCGAGGGCGTGGCCCGCGCCGGCCCGAGGTCACGCCTCGGCGTCAGGCCGCGGCGGACATGCGCAGTGACGTCAGCGGGCGGCGGTGCGGTCCGAGCGTCTGTGGTGCGGGTGCGGGAGCGCTGTGGTGGGCGCTGCAGTCCCCGGGCGGCGCTCCCGGGGTCCTTCGTGTCCGGAGGGTTCCAGGGCCGGGAGCGGGAGTAGCGCTCGCTCATGGGAGCAGCTGTACCGGGACAGAGAGGAGGCCTCGCAGCGCCTCCAGGACGCTCGTTCGCCGGCGGTGCTTCCCGGTGAAGCGAAAAGGCCCCGAGCGCCGAGTGTGAGGTCAAACCGGGCTCGGGGCTGAGGGAGGCTCCCGCGCAGGCCGGAACCTGAGGTTTGATGCTCCGCGCAGGGTCGGCTCCGCCCGCTGCCTGCCGCTCCAGGTGGCGCCGTCTCCGTCTCTCCGACAGGTAAGTGAGTGAAATCTTCCAAAAGCGATAAAATGATAGAGGCTGACAGGAAAGGAGGCTTCTGAGACGCACTCCGTGCGCTGCGCAGTCGGACCGGGGGGCTGAGCGCCCACTGCGCGCCGCGGTGAACTCGGGAACGAGCCGTGACTGTCCCCGCACCTGTCGCGCCCCTGCTTCCTGAGTCCGCCATCCCCAAGGCCTCTTCGGACAGTCCCAGCGTCGGACGCCGACCCAGGAGGGAGGCTGAGCCCAGCACCGCGGCGCTTCTGGTCCTGTTTCTAAGAATCGGCGCTGCTGTCGGCTCTGGCCGGCGGGTACGTTGGTGACTGGCACAGAGAAGTGACATTTTGCGTGAGGAGTACTTACATAGATGTGACTCCCATTTTGTTAAAGTTTTTTTTTTTTTAATGATTTTATTCATTTACTTGAGAGAAAGACAGGATGAGAGAGAGAGAGAGGGCAGGGCGAGGAGCAGAGGGAGAAGCAGCCCCGATGCGGGGCTGGGTGCTGGGACTCGGGGATCGTGACCTGAACCCAGGGCAGACGCTCAACCCATCGAGCGCCCCTTAAGAGGCTTAAATGCGCGGGGGAACTACTGCGTGGAGCGCGGGGTCAGCAGCCGACGACGTGCCGTGTGGTGACTGCCGTAACGTAATAAAAAATGTTTAGGGAACCGAAAAAAAAAAAATCAATGGGGAACTTGGTCTAGGTTCGTGTGTGATTTGCTAGATGTATAAGCGCTTTTAGAGTGTGTTTAAAAATAATATGCAAGTTTGCCTTATTAAAGCGCCACGGGATAGACTAGCCTTGGTGGTGTCCTTTGAAAGGTCTACGGGAACCTAAATAAATAGGTAGGTTGGATTTAACAAAGTAACCTATCCCCCCTCAAAAAAATTTAACCTAAAAACCAGTTAAAAACTAGGGGGCTATGTCAAATGTGTGAAAATAAAGAATAAGGTTGATTTAAATCAAGGGTGTCATAAAAAGTTACAACATTTGATAGCCATTTAATATTGTAATAATAAAAATGACAAATAATAGAAAAGATTTTGTAAAAATACAGTTAAATTCTTAAGTATCTAAATTTCTCCAAGGTTTTCCAACCCATGTCGGTGAAATTGAGAATGGAATAAAATTGGACAAAGACAAGACTGAGTATCTTATCATTGAAAGTAACCCCAAATCTCTGACCCGGACACGGAGCAAGTATAGGGATTATTATTATTGCTATTATGTTTTTCTAAGGCATCCACTGCACGAGCTGGTCTACACATCCTCAGTAACGTTTTCTAAAAGATCACTAAAGATATTTACAGTTGACACTAGTTACTCATTCTATTTATTTTTAAACACTCCTGCTTTGATTTTGTATTGCACTGTCAGATGAGACAGGTGGGTGTTTTTAGTAGTTTCGTTAGTAATCAAAATTCTGGTTAGAAGATAATTAGAAGATTTACCAATCATGAGAATGAGGTGATTCAACAGCTGATGAAACACACTCAGTTTAAAAAAAAAAAGGAAGGAAAATGAGTGCCATTACTGAATACACAAGCTTCACAGCAGGACCCGGAATTTTCTGATACTGGGAGATGAAGTGACCTAAGGGACCAAAATAAAAGACAAAAATAAATTGGAACCAATATGATAAGTTGGAGGAAGTAAATGTATTTGACGAATTAAATACCAATGGAAGGGTGTGGGCTCAGAACATCTCACTGAGAGGGCAGGCAAGAGCTTTCTCTAAGGAAATTTAAAACATTAATATTAGTTCATTTAATATTCATTAATATAGAGGCACCTGGATGTCTCAGTCAGTTAAGTGGCAGGCTCTTGATTTAGGCTTGGGTCATGAGCTCAGGGTCCTGGGTTTGAGCCTTTGTGTGCGTCTCCACACTCAGTGGAGAGTTGGTGTCAGGATTCTCTTTCTCCTTCTGCCTCCCCAAAATGAATAAATAAATGTTTTTAAAATGTTCATTAATGTATAACTAGGAACATTCCTTTCTTCATATAACTATGCCCCCAGTTTTTCAGTAATCATCTGCCATGGGTGAGAGCTCATTAGTGATACTTTTTTAAAGGATATTTTAATTTTTTAATTTTAACAATTCAAATAAAATTCAGCTAGTTAACATAAATAGAATAAATGCACATAATTTACAGACATGTACACAAAATGTGAGAATAGCAAACCTCACATAAATGGTCAAAAGATATCATTTCTTTTTTTTTCTTTTCTTTTTTTTTTTTAAAGATTTTTATTTATTTATTTGAGAGACAGAGATCACAAGTAGGCAGAGAGGCAAAGAGAGGAAGAAGCAGGCTCCCTGCTGAGCAGAGAGCCCGATGCGGGGCTCGATCCCAGAACCCTGGGATCATGACCTGAGCCGAAGGCAGAGGCTTTAACCCACTGAGCCACCCAGGTGCCCCAAAAGATATCATTTCTTTTGAAGTTGATTATTTAACTATGACTAGTAGATTGTAATTTAATTGTTCACATATGAAGGGTACACATTCAAGTGTTTATTAACAAAAAAAACCTGAGTGAAACTAGAATTTTGTTTCTAAAAGGAGTAGCATAAAAAGCAGTGTACAGATTAACTAGAAATATAAGTGCATGATGGAGAAGAGAACTGAGTGGGCAGAAAGTTAGCACATTGTATGAAATATTTTCATATAATTAAAATTCCTTTTAATTTATATCATTCAGAAATACCTTTATTCTTGGGAATGTTTAAGTCATGATCAGTAGATAGAAAGTCTCAACTATTTTATTTATCAGCCCCAAACGAGTCCCTACAGTGCTAGTAGTCTGGGCAGAAGAGCATGTAAACAATGAAAGACAGGCATGAGCAATGCTGGAAGAGTAAAGGATAGATCGATTACTAGCACTTAAATTCTTTAAGTTCAAATCAGTGTTTTTAGTGACTTAAATCTAAAAATGCCAACATGCTTATACTCCGGTAAAAGAATAAACACTCGCTATTTTTAACACTCTGATCCCAATACAGTCATGCTATTCCACAACAGGCATTAGGTTTTAGGAGACAAAGGCTGGATCGAATAATCTAACAATATTCTATCCTGGTTTCAAAATTACAAATAAATTATTAGTGACCCCCATCTAGTAACACTGGTTCCACAAAATTTATACATAATGAAAATTAAGACAAAGCTTTGGTGATAGTTGGTTTTTGGTTTTTGTTTTTTTGTTTTTTTTCCCTCCTGGATTCAAAAGCTCTGTATTCCACACACAGTCACAGGGTTGGGAATTCTCAGATCTGGACTTTGAAATTTAGTGAACTGTCTATGAGCCACTAGTACCAAAGTTCTATCTGCTGCTTTGTGAGCATATTCCTTCAATATCTACTGCTTTGAGTAAGTTCAATTCAATTTCCTGATAAAATTCTGTAATAAAAGTACAGACAAATCTGAAGAGTGCTGCCAATCTCTGTACTGGAAATAAGAAGTCATCTGATAGAAAATAGATGACAAAACATAGCTTAAAAAAATTCAGTGCTGTGAGGGGAGAATTCGAGAGATAAGTGACACCATAAGATGAAACAACATTAGAATAATTGGGATTCCAGAAGAAGAAGAAAGAGAGAGGGGAGCAGTAGGTATATTGGAGGAATTATTGGAGAGAATTTTCCTAATATGGCAAAGGGAATAAGCATCAAAATCCAGGAGGTGCAGAGACCCCCCTCAAAATCAACAAGAATAGGTCCATACCCATCACCTAATAGTAAAATTTCCAAGTCTTAGAGACAAAGAGAAAATCCTGAAAGCAACCCGGGAAAAGAAGTCTGTAACATACAATGGTAAAAATATTAGATTGGCAGAAGACTTATCCACAGAGACCTGGAAGGCCAGAAAGAACTGGCATGATATATTCAGAGTACTAAATGAGAAAAACATGCAGCCAAGAATATTATATCCAGCTAAGCTATCACTGAAAATAGGAGAGATAAAAAGCTTCCAGGACAAACAAAAACTGAAAGAATTTGCAAACACCAAACCAGTTCTACAGGCAATATTGAAAGGGGTCCTCTAAGCAAAGACAGAGCCTAAAATTAGTAGGCCAGAAAGGAACAGAGACAATATAGTAACAGTCACCTTACAGGTAATACAATGGCACTAAATTCATATCTCTCAATAGTTACCCTGAATGTTAATGGGCTAAATGCCCCAATCAAAAGACACAGGGCATCAGAATGGATTAAAAAACAAAACCCATCAATATGTTGCCTACAAGAAACTCATTTTAGACCCGAAGACACCTCCAGATTTAAAGTAAGGGGGTGGAAAACAATTTACCATGCTAATGGACATCAGAAGAAAGCTGGGGTGGCAATCCTTATATCAGATCTATTAGATTTTAAGCCAAAGACTGTAATAAGAGATGAGGAAGGACACTATATCATACTCAAAGGGTCTGTCCAACAAGAAGATCTAACAATTTTAAATATCTATGCCCCTAATGTGGGAGCAGCCAACTATTAAACCAATTAATAACAAAATCAAAGAAACATATCAACAATAATACAATAATAGTAGAGGACTTTAACACTCCCCTCACTGAAATGGACAGATCATCCAAGCAAAAGATTAACAAGGAAATAAAAGCCTTAAGTGACACACTGGACCAGATGGACATCACAGATATATTCAGAACATTGCAACAGAATACACACTCTTCTCTAGTGCACATGGAACATTCTCCAGAATAGATCACATCCTGGGTCATAAATCAGGTCTCAACTGGTATCAAAAGATTGGGATCATTCCCTGCATATTTTCAGACCACAATGCTCTGAAGCTAGAACTCAACCACAAGAGGAAATTTAGAAAGAACCCAAATACATGGAGACTAAACAGCATCCTTCTAAAGAATGAATGGGTCAACCAGGAAATTAAAGAAGAATTGAAAAAATTCATGGAAACAAATGATAATGAAAACACAACAGTTCAAAATCTGTGGGACACAGCAAAGGCAGTCCTGAGAGGAAAATATATAACAATACAAGCCTTTCTCAAGAAACAACAAAGGTCTCAAATACACAACCTAACCCTACACCTAAAGGAGCTAGAAAGAGAACAACAAAGAAAGCCTAAACCCAGCAGGAAAAGAGAAATCATAAAGATCAGAGCAGAAGTCAATGAAATAGAAATGAAAAAAACAATACAACAAATCAATGAAACTAGGAGCTGGTTCTTTGAAAGAGTTAATAAGATTGATAAACCCCTGACCAGACTTATCAAAAAGAAGAGAGAAAGGACCCAAATAAATAAAATCATGAATGAAAGAGGAGAGATCACAACCAACACCAAAGAAATACAAACAATTATAAGAACATACTATGAGCAACTCTGCACCAACAAATTCGACAATCTGGAAGAAATGGATGCATTCCTAGAGACATATTAAACTATCAGAACTGAACCAGGAAGAAACAGAAAACCTGAACAGACCCATAACCAGTAAAGAGATTGAAAGAGTCATCAAAAATCTCCAAACAAACAAAAGCCCAGGGCCAGACAGCTTCCCAGAGGAATTCTACCAAACATTAAAAGAAGAATTAATTCCTATTCTCCTGAAGCTGTTCCAAAAAATAGAAATGGAAGGAAAACTTCCAAACTCATTTTATGAGGCCAGCATCACCTTGATCCCCAAACCAGACAAGGATCCCATCAAAAAGAATTACAGACCAATATCCTTGATGAACACAGATGTGAAAATTCTCACCAAAATACTAGCCAATAGGATTCAACAGTACATTAAAAGGATTATTCACCATGACCAAGTTATTCCAGGGGATTTATTCCAGGGCTGCAAGTTTGGTTCAACATCCGCAAATCAATCAATGTGATAGAACACATTAATAAAAGAACAAGAACCATATGATACTCTCAATAGATGCTGAAAAAGCATTTGACAAAGTACAGCATCCCTTCCTGATCAAAACTCTTCAAAGTGTAGGGATAGAGGGCACATACCTCAATATCATCAAAGCCATCTATGAAAAACCCACTGCAAATATCACTCTCAATGGAGAAAAACTGAAAGCTTTTCTGCTAAGGTCAGGAACACGGCAGGGATGTCCACTATCACCACTGCTATTCAACATAGTACTAGAAGTCCTAGCCTCAGCAATCAGACCACAAAAAGAAATTAAAGGCATCCAAATCCACATTCCAGGTGGCAGCCCCAACCCGTTCTCCAACATGGCTATCAACTTCCTCTGCTCTTTGAGCTGCTGCTGCTTTTGTTCCTCTTGTCTTTTCTGCCGTTGCTTGTCCTGATTCCTGGTGAGCAGGTTGGTCACCACCATTCTGGGACCCAGGAGCTCAAAATGGTAGCCCATCTTCAGGAGAGTGGTGTTTGCCTTCAACAGCCGGGAGATTTCCATTTCGGCATGGTGGCCCAGCATGTGCCTTTGATTGTGAAACCGAAGTTCGGTGAGCGTCTCGTTCAACTGGAGGCACCTCATGATGGCCACGATTCCCTTTCCCGTGATGAAGTTGGACTCGATGTTGAGAGTGGTGATGCTCCTGTTTTCCCGCAGCATGTTCGCCAAGGCAAACGCGACGTTCTCATCCGCGCCCACGTTGGCTAACTCACTCTGCAGATGATATGATACTATATTTGGGAAACTCCACTACAAAACTGCTAGAACTTGTACAGGAATTTAGTAAAGTGTCAGGATATAAAATCAATGCACAGAAACCAGTTGTATTTCTCTACCAACAACAAGACAGAAGAAAGAGAAATTAAGGAGTCAATCCCATTTACAATTGCACCCCAAACTATAAGATACCTAGGAATAAACCTAACCAAAGAGGCTAAGAATCTATACTCAGAAAACTATAAAGTACTCATGAAAGAAATTGAGGAAGACACAAAGAAGTGGAAAAATGTTCCATGCTCATGGATTGGAAGAGCAAATATTGTGAAAATGTCTATGTTAACTAAAGCAATCTACACATTTAATGCAATCCCTATCAAAATCCCACCCATTTTTTTTTCAAAGTAATGGAACAAATAATCCTAAAATTTATATGGAACCAGAAGAGACCTCGAATAGCCAGAGGAATATTGAAAAAGAAAGCCAAAGTTGGTGGCATCACAATTCCAGACTTAAGCTCTATTACAAAGCTGTCATCATCAAGACAGTATGGTACTGGCACAAAAACGGACACATAGATCAATGGAACAGAATAGAGAGCCCAGAAATAGACCCTCAACTCTATGGTCAACTAATCTTCGACAAAGCAGGAAAGAATGTCCAATGGAAAAAAAGACAGCCTCTTCAATAAATGGTGTTGGGAAAATTGGACCATTTCCTTTCCATACACGAAAATAGACTCAAAATGGATGAAGGTCCTCAATGTGAGAAAGGAATCCATCAAAATCCTTGAGGAAAACACAGGCAGCAACCTCTTCGACATCAGCCGCAGCAACGTCTTCCTAGGAACATTGCCAAAGACAAGGGAAGCAACGGCAAAAATGAACTATTGGGATTTCATCAAGATCGAAAGCTTTTGCACAGCAGAGGAAACCATCATCAAAACCAAAAGACAACTGAGGGAATGGGAGAAGATAATCTGCAAACGACATATCAGATAAAGGGCTAGTGTCCAAAATCTATAAAGAACTTAGCAAACTCAACACCCAAAGAACAAATAATCCAATCAAGAAATGGGCAGAGGACATGAACAGACATTTCTGCAAAGAAGACATCCAGATGGCCAACCGACACATGAAAAAGGGCTCCACATCCCTCGGCATCAGGGAAATACAAATCAAAACCACAATGAGATATCACCTCACACGAGTCAGAATGGCTAAAATTAACCTGTCAGGAAATGACAGATGCTGGCGAGGATGTGGAGAAAGGGGAACCCTCCTACACTGTTGGTGGGAATGCAAGCTGGTGCAACCACTCTGGAAAACAGCATGGAGGTTCCTCAAAAAGTTGAAAATAGAACTACCCTATGACCCAGCAATTGCACTACTGGGTATTTACCCTAAAGATACAAACGTAGTGATCTGAAGGGGCATGTGCACCCGAATGTTTATGGCAGCAATGTCTGCAATAGCCAAACTATGGAAAGAACCTAGATGTCCATCAACAGATGAATGGATAAAGAAGATGTGGTATATATATACAATGGAATACTATGCAGCGATCAAAAGAAATGAAATATTGTCATTTGCAACAACGTGGATGGAACTAGAGGGTATCATGCTTAGTCATGATGATATAAGTCAATCAGAGAAAGACAACTATCATATGATCTCCCTGATATGAGGAAGTGGAGATGCAACATGGGGGGTTTGGGGGACAGGGAAAGAATAAATGAAACAAGATGGGATCGGGAGGGAGACAAACCATAAGTGACTCTTAACCTCACAAAACAAACTGAGGGTTGCTGGGGGAGGGGGGTTGGGAGAGGGTGGTGGGGTTATGGACATTGGGGAGGGTATATGCTATGGTGAGTGCTGTGAAGTGTGTAAACCTGGCTTTTCACAGACCTGTACCCCTGGGGATAAAATTACCTTATATGTTTATTAAAATAATAAAAAAATTAAAAAATATATATATATATAAGAAATAAGTGAACAAAACAGAATGAGTCCCAGCTTTCATGGAGCCCAGGAGGGAAGAATATGACCTAGATAGAGGACAATATATGAAAGTGAGAACACTGATTTGGAGCTGTGGGTATCAATGTTACATGATATCACCTTGGAATCTTAATAGGCTTAATAATCATGTAATTTCCAGGGTGTCACCCATGGGTATTTTAATTCTGTAAGTCTTTTACAACAGCTAATCATCTTCATTTTAACCTGCTTAGGCAATTCCGATGCACTTGGTCTTAGGAACATATTTTAAGAAAAAAAAATCTGAGACTTTTATATATTTTGAATGAACAAATGGATGAATGAATAAATGGAATGTGTATTTTTTTTTCCTCCAGATATTCAGAAATGTAAACTTGGACAAATTACATTCCATCTTATCTCTAGGCTTTAGCTATGTCATCCTTAAATAAACAGACCAGACAAGATGACCTTTTATTTATTCCCACTCTAAATTCTAGGGACAAGGTAAAAAGTTAAACATCATTTCATGATCCAATATTTGTTGCGCATAAGTTAATTTATTACTATTAGACTTCATTAGGGAATACAGAATTAATTAATGCAACAGAGATTATGAACTTGTACCAAATTTCATTTGGTTTTTGTTTTATAAGGTATGCAATAAATCAGATCTTCCACAAGTTAAAAAAAAAAAAATCAGTGCTTGGGGCGCTTGGGTGGCTCAGTGGTTTAAAGCCTCTGCCTTCGGCTCAGGTCATGATCTCAGGGTTCTGGGAGCTGGCCGCATCGGGCTCTCTGCTCAGGGGGAGCCTGCTTCCTCCTCTCTCTGCCTACTTGTGATCTCTGTCTGTCAAATAAATAAAAATAAAATCTTTGTAAAAAAATTCAGTGCTTTGGGGCGCCTGGGTGGCTCAGTGGTTAAAGCCTCTGCCTTCAGCTCAGGTCATGATCTCGGGGTCCTGGGATCGAGCCCCGCATCGGGCTCTCTGCTTGGCAGGGAGCCTGCTTCCCCCCTCTCTCTCTGCCTGCCTCTCTGCCTGCTTGTGATCTTTGTCAAATAAATAAATAAATAAATAATCTTAAAAAAAAAATTCAGTGCTTTAAGTATGTGTTTTTCTTTTTGAACATTTGCATCAATTAAAAAAAATCTCCAAAGAAATGTTCCAGAGACAAACTTTACATACAACTTTTATATATAGTTTTCTTTTTAAAATTATCTGCCGTACATAACGTAAACGATGGCAGATTGTGCTTTGGAAAAAAAAAAAAAAACCTAAAGCTTCACTGCTTCTTTCCAGTTGTTGCACAAAGAAACAAAATCTAAGACTCTAAGATCTTTTCTTCCAGTACCCAGAGAAATGCCAAAAAAATGACAATTTGGCATATTCTGGGTACTGGATTCAGATTTTAAAATCTGAATATAAGGTCAACATAACTTTTACTTGGTAAATACAAACAGGAAAAGAATACATGTTCATCCTGGAAGGACACTTATTATGAATGTGCTAACACTAAACAATAAGATGTACCGTAGCTGCTGGTTTTCATAGCATTCTTAATCATTTTGTGGTGTACTGAGATCATTACCAGTAGGGAGAATATCTGTCTTACATTCAACACAACTAATGTTTACAAATCTTTACGAGGCAAATGGCACTATATTAGGCAGTATAAATGGCACCTGAAAAGGCAGACACTATAGATGAGACTTTCTCTACAGATCTAAGTTAGAAATCCCTAGATTTTTTTTTTTTTTGGCATATTTCTCACAATAAATGTCAAAGCTAAAACTCACCATAAAAGGTACAAATAATCCCAAAGGTAACGAAACTGAATTTGCCTTTGGTCTCCAAAGGGATTGGAATATTTTTATAATCCCAATCAAAGCACCTCAAAAACATCCAGTTATGTTCATTATAAGGAGTTAAGAAGGTGAAGGAATTTAAGAGGCACTGTGTTTCATCGGTGATAGCAGAGAAAGCTTGCAATGACATGCTACAATTTTCTGTGTTAAGGGCATTAGAGTGTACATAGACGCTCTATGTACAAAAGCATTTATATTATTAAGGAGCTCCAAACACCGTATCTAAAACCCAGAAAAATGTTTTGAACATGGTTTCTGCCTAATACATGACCAATGTTTAAAAAAAAAATCTCAACATGGAATACTCTACTCTCAACCCCCTCCAAAAAAGGCCACAAAGTGCATTCACAAAGAGTCATTCTTAAAATAAAGCCATTGCACAAAATGTACAGTTCATCTATACTGAAATGAGTGCCACACTGAAGTTTAATTGTAGATGTTTTATACACCAGTATAGCAACATCTGTAAGCAAAAGTCTCTTAACAGATTAACAGCAAACATCTTCATAAGGGCCATACATATATACATTTAGATACTAAAGGTACAGTTAAACTCAACAGCAAAATGTAAAAGCTATATCCTGTTAGGAAACTTAATCTAAATTACTTGAGTCTTTCTATGATTTACCATTCAAGAAATCAGGATAACATAAATTTCTTGTAAAAAGCAGTTTGTTCATTCACAAAACTGTGATTAGAATCACTACCTGCTCAATCAGACAGCAGAGGGCCCCTCTTCTCTGTTTATACTGCCCCAGATATTTATAATGTCACCTTAAAAAAAGAAACCTATTAGGGCAAAGCTGAAAATTACCATTTTCTTTACAAAATAAATGCAATCTATATTGATCTTCTGGAAATAATTTAATGGTTCAAATTTCTAATGTGAAGGCAAACAAAGATTCAGAAGTGGTGAATTTTTTCCACTTTAAGAAAATATCTAGGTATGAGAGATGATAATTCAAGTTTGTGACTACTAAGTTAGAGAAGATATGAGGATGTGCTCAAGTTATTCAAACAGCCAGGAATCAACATTTCACTGGTTTCTTCTATACCAAACCATTACCACTGAGCTTGATATGTTAATGAACAATTTAAGTGTCCACATCATGCTCAACATCAAGCACCTGTTAGCAGTGGAAACCGAAATATTTTAAAGCTAAAAATATGCAAGATCTTTTGACATTATTTCATTAGTTGTCAAAACTAGTGACTATTAATGCCAAATAATTAATTTTAAAATATTCCAGATCCTCTCAAGGAAATGGAAAAGTAATACTAAGGGTCTCACTTATTCCTGTTATTTTACAATTTTACATGAATTACACAGAAGCCAGAGGTAAGACATTTATGACTGTCAGTACTATCCTTGGATAGTTATAATATTTATACAATTAGGGATGGCTTTGTTTAGAAGACAGGGGAAGTGCTCATGGAATACACACTGTACTCTGCCATAAATCAACAAAATGCAACTGTGTCCTGTGGACATGGTAGAGAAAATGGCAGTTTGGGGAAAGGTGTGCTTCTAAAGGCTTTTTCTTAGAGGCAGCCTAGGGGTTTTTTTGGTTTGTTTTTTTGTTTGTTTTTTTCATATTACTGAAAAAGACCAAGTAATGTGGTTATGATTACTTTAATTCCTACAGTCAAACTTCCACTTAGGCGTAGTTACATGTTCCCAAACGTTTTACTTCTGTCCACCATGCTGGCTTCGATACTGCATGGTCCACTGTAATCTCTTGGTCTTCCCTCTTCATAGGGCAGCAGCCTGAAGTTGCTATCCATTGAGAAGGCAGACCAGCAATTCAGGGTGGGATCATAATGGCTGTGTTTGGAATCTGTCTCACCAGATGAGTTGTTAGACCATGGTAAAGAGACCCATAAACTTCTTCTTGAACAACCAAAGATAGTGTCTGAAAAAAAGATCTGTATTTTGTTCCCTCTTTACGTAGTCTTGTTCTTACAACTTCATGTGGCTATGCAATAGCTGTGGCACAAGTTTCTGAGGTGGCAGCAGCATCATTCCCACAAAATCGATGCTTCTTTCGCAGACTCTTCATCATTTTCCGTTGTAGAAGCAATCTTATATTCCAGTAGCTTTCGCTTAATACTTGGAAGATAACAAAATGGATAACCATCTGATATGCATGTGAAGTAGACACGCCCTATAAAATCCTCTAAGTCCACCTGTCCAATGCACTTTACAAATATCTTCAAAAGCACCCATTCGCTTTTCTCCACGGTTCCTTGCATCAAGTTGTAACCAAATCTTTACAAGCCAAATGGGGTTGGGCTCTGTGATTGCAGTAAAACGAGGTTTAAGTTTGTCCATACTTCTATAGGAAGTGACCTGTGGATGGGGAGCATGAGATGACACGGTCTCACTCTTTTCCCGGGAGAAATGTGCAGTGAATGCCTGCCATTGTGGCTGAAATCATGTGCACCTGGGTAGAATCCGGATCAAATACACCGTTCAGCTTTTCCTCGCAGTTTGAGTAAGCGGCAGAGAACATTGCTCTGGAAGGAGCCACCCCCACTAAATTGGGACCTAATCCTCTGAACAAGGAACAAGGCCTTTCTTTCTCCAAGATCACTTTTAGACAGTGAAGAGGTCCGGGAGACACTACATGGTCGACACTGGCTCCAGCCATGGTGTTCAACTGAACTTCGAAGATATAAAGTGTCACAGAAGATGACTGCAGCCGTGTTTTTACAACTTCCACTGCACATGTCAGAATAGCTTCTTCTGTGCCACCACATCCCCCAACAAACAGATGCACCAGCGTGCCCCTCTGGGTCATTCTCTCTTCTGCATGTCCTTACCCTTCCCGCGGCGCTGCAGCCGAGCTGCCTCCTGCTCCAGCTGGGTGCCCTCGACCTCGGCGGGAGAGCCTCATTAGAGAGAGTTTCTAAAAGACCCTTTAAAGGTAACAGGCAATACCTTCTGAGGTTCAAATATCATTAACTTATTCTGTGTATTAAAAATCAAAATACCTAAGCTAGTTTCAAATGTGTTCTTTGCTGTCATTAAGGAAACATCTGAAGGATTATTGCTGCTGTGTGCCAGACAGGACTCGAAGGACGGGGAATACTGAGATGACTTAAGCTATTGTACCTCTTTCTTACGCACCTGGAGTCAAGTTAGAAAGAGAAAAGGATACAATTAAAATGCTCCAGAAGTGCCACCATCAATGTACAACTGCTAAAGGAACAAAGAAATGGGACTAGAGCTCCTTAAAGGATAGGGGAATTGTGGAAACTGAGGTTCGAGAACGTCTTAATAAATGTGAAAAGTTTGCCACCAAGAACGGAGAGTTGGATCAGTCTGGGTGAGGAACAGAAGACGGAGCGCACCAAAGGTACGGGGGCCTGGAAGTTCAGACCCCCAACCAATGTGGGGGCAGGAGAACAGATACTTCTTTTTTTTTTTTTAAGGTTTTATTTATTTATTTGACAGAGAACATGAGCTGGGGATGGGGGTAGTAAGAGGAGAGGGAGAAGCAGTTTCCCTGCTGAACAGGGAGTCAGATGTGTTGTGGGATTCAATGCCGGGAGCCTGAGGTCATGACCTGAGTGGAAGGCAGATGCTTAACCGACTGAGCCAGTCAGGTTCCCAGGAGAACAGAATTTTTGGCAAGAGTAAGAGTTGAGGCTGAAGAAAGAGGCAGGTGCCAGGTTATAGAGCACCTTATTGTGACAATAAGAATTGGAGAGCCATTTAAGAATTTTAAGCAAAATCAGGGAGAACAGTTAAGAGATTATTATAATAATACAATGAAAAATTAGGCTTTAAATTTGTTAAGTGGCAGAGGGGACAGGGAAAAAAATTGGACAAGACTTTGATCATGATTGAATCTACATGACAAAGGAGGAAACTGTGTACCTGAACATCTCTTTTCAAGGTCAACTCTTCTTGAGTAGGGGAAGTGGCCTATAAAAGGACCTATAAAAGGTAGCAGGTGTTAGCAGTGCCAAAAGAAAATAGGGCTTGTAAATGTAGGGATCTGTAGGCTTAAGGGTTTTTTTTTCAGGCTTAAGTTTTATTAAAAGAATAATCGTACAATATTGAGGTTATAAAATTACTTTATTTTAAATGTGAAAATATAAAAACTGCTTATATATAAAATTCAGGGGTATTGAAACATCCAAACTCTAGGTTCTGTCTTTAGCTCCTTAGAATTGTACTTAAATTTGATTGGGACAATATTCCTAGCAGGCATAAATATAAAGATAATTATATTTCTAAAAATTAAGACACAGGCGAAAATAATTCCTTCTGTCACTGATAAAAGCACAAAACTATAGTGGTCAGTGCCATAGAATTTTCAGAACCCTCTCATTCCAAAAGATTTTTATGAGGAGACAATTATAAAGATCTCAATGATGTTGGCAGTGACTGGGGAGAATGGCCATGTGACCCATTCCTGGCCAATAAGACATGAGGAAACATGAGGAGAGGTTTGCTGAGAGAACCTCAGGAAAGAGTTCTTCAAGTCTATGAAGGAGAGGCAGAAAAGTTGCTCATCTCTCGCTGCCACCAGCCATCATGCCACCAGCTTCGACTGAAGCCAACACTAAATGTGGCAGAGCAGAGAGATGCAAGGGACCTGGTTCCTTGGTGACATCCTGCGCCCTTGCTACTTGAACTTCTTGTTATGTAGGTTTGTAAAAGTCCTGATGGTTTAAGCCATTTGCATCATAGTTTTCTGCTACTTGCAGCCAAAAGTTTCCCAACTAAAACAAGAACTACAGGTAGTTTAAAAGGAAACATTAACAGGCGGCTAAAATGTATTGAATTACATTTTCTCTTCCTGGCAAATCACTTTCATTTACAGTCACTGTAAAATTTCACTTGATGTTTACATAATCCAGTCCCTCTGAATTGTTGTTAGGTTTGGTTTGTTTTTTTTTTTTTTTTTGTACTATCACTTCTGTCTGTTGTATCTCACAGTATTGTCGACAAAGAACGGAGAGAAGAGAAGCAGCAGCTGAATTTTAGGCAGTAGGATTTTAGTAGAATATTTAGGTGAAAGAGACTATCTCTCATTTATGGACAATTTAAAGACTGTAGCAGTAAACTCTTCCCATAGAGACAGCGTACAGAATAGGGAATTGTGCAATCTTTTAATAACTGTTTTTAAAAATAAAAACAACTAAGCACTTTCTTAAAATTAATCATATAGCCTTCACTTACTTGCCTTCTGGCTGTATTGGGAGCGTCCGTATACCTTTTTAATAACCTTAAGTAAAAATGGAACACGCAAAGCACTAAGCTGGTGTTTGGCACAAGGGGCCATTAGCAGTGGTCTACTTGGAACAAAGAGCCACGCACGGAGACTGTCCCAGGTCCCACCAGCTGATTGTCAGGCACCTCCTTGCCTTCCTGTAGCTGGGTTCTGCTTTCCTCTCACCAATAAATACACTTGAAAAGTTTTACCTCGGGGCTAGTGTACGCCTTTCATTTTCAGAGGCAAGCAGTAACTTTGGCATTTCTTATCACAAAAAATCCGTAAGAGAAAGCTGGCAAGCCCAGTGAACTTCCTGGACGGAGAGCTTTTTCTGTCAGAGCCGGGAGGGTGTGACCATCCACCATCCTCAGAGTTCGGCCGTTGAGCTGCACGGATCTGCAACAGGGAGAGACACACCCAAGTTAGGCTGGTTGTGGGAGCGCCACCTTCTCTACAAAAGTCCTGATGTCTTTTTAAGACCAAGGAAATGTGTGATAGCTTATATTAAAGAACTCATGCTTCACTGCTATATCGGGTAAATATTTGACCCAGATGATCTCTAAGCTACACCGGGAGAGCTGAGTCATTGTGACAGAGACCATATGGCCTGCAAAGCCTGAAATACTGACTGGCTGGCCCATTGCAGAAAATGGCACACACAGAATCTATAGGAGGCACTATGACGGAGGTACGAAAAAAATAAACATGATGTAACTTCTGGATTTATGGCAGTTTTATCTGATGGTAAATAACGGGAAAAGTTCCTGTAAAAGGCAAACAGAGATTCAGAATGGAAGTAAATTTCACAAATTTGACATTAAAGATGGCAATGAAATTTCCTCCTCATAACTGTGTCCATAAACCCTCTAACTCCCCATTCCCCGGGGTGATATGCATTCATTTGCATAGCTTATGTTGTTAAGATATTTTGGAAGAATGTATATTGCTGGAGTGAAACAAAAATAATTCTGTTTCACTAAACCACAGATTCCAAAATAATGTATGTTTTCTTTGAATTCAAATTCAAAACTGAGTCCAAAAAATGTGAAAAATATTTTAAGGACAAGTGCTCTTTTTGTGCATATTTATTATTATTTAAATCAAATTAATACATGCTCACAGAAATAAATCCAATACAAACATGGGCTTATAAAGAAAACTGTTGGGGCGCCTGGTGGCTCAGTGGATTAAGCCACTGCCTTCGGCTCAGGTCATGATCTCAGGTCCTGGGATCGAGCCCCGCATCGGGCTCTCTGCTCCACAGAGCCTGCTTCCCCCTCTCTCTCTGCCTGCCTCTCTGCCTACTTGTGATCTCTCTCTCTGTCAAATAAATAAAATAAAATCTTAAAAAAAAAAAAAAAGAAAACCGTTAGTCTGCTTTTAGTTCCACTGTAGTTAATCCCATAATTCTAAATGATGCTTACATCTCTATGATCTTTTTCTCAAGTGCTTTTTACATAACGAAAAAATTTTATTGTTGAAAATTGGTTAATGTCAGACTTATAGGTATGTCATATACATAATACATGTGTACACGTAGATCACTTAAAGGAGTGCCTTACATATAGCGAGTACTGCAAAAGTATTATCTGTCATTATCATTATTCTGACAAGTAAATATAACAAAAGTAACCTGCTAATTCATCATGACCATTTTTAATATTTTGATATATATTCCTTCATCTCTCTTCATCTCTTTTATGTATATATACTCATATTTTCATTTAAACAAGAACAGGCATACAGTACATGGTCTCTTAAAACTTGATTCTTTTTCCCTGAGCACATCCTAACATTTGCTCACATACCCCCACTGCATCACTTTAACAGCTGGCTGTACGGGATCCCGTCGTGTGAGCGTATTAGGATAGTAATTGTCTAGTTTCCAATTTAGAATTATTTTAATTTTCATCTTTAAAAATCTCTCAAACTCTATCTTCACTAAGTATCAGTCAGCAGAAAAACTGGTTTCCATTTAACCTTGGTTAGCTGCCCAGCTCTGGGCTCTATGCTTGCAGATGGAAGAGGATAACCATGATTGTGCGAGGGCCCATGAAGCCCGCCCTGCATTTACACTCGGTGCACACGTGCTTGAGTTGTTTTAGTGCCTACATCACACCCATTTTTAGAAGGGATGGGGGAAGAAAGACCGTGACCATCATCAGGAAACCACAAACAAAAATAGGCCTTGAAAATACGTCTAAATGCCAGTAGTCAGCGCTGTTCTGCACACATTTTGAGACCCATTTTTAAGAGTACATAAGAAAGTTACAGGGGGAAAAAAAGTTGCAGGAATGCTTTAGGACAGGCCACAGAACTTAAAGGTAATCTCATCATTGTCCATCAACAGTGTTTAGGGTTTAGGGTTCAGATGATGAAATACGGGCAAGATAATACACAAGACCATCTGGAAACCTGTTCAATCAACTGTAAAAGTAGCGAAAGGTAGTATCAATACACTGAGAATAAGCTTAAAGCAGTGGATTAATTTTGTGTCGGGCTGGGTAAATCAGGGTAGGAGTTTCTCAAGGGTAGTATCTTGTTTCGTATTTTGAAGTTAGTAGCATGGTGACAAGAAATAGTAGACATGTTTGCCAAGTCTCAGATGAAACAGAGCTGAAAGGAATTAGCAAAGTTTTGCAAATTTTGCAAAATTTATCTGAGATAAATATAAAATACTGCTTTTATGTTAAAGATATATTCCCTCAAGTATTTACTAAACGCTTACTACACAGGACCTTCTTTAGACACTATACAAGCTGTTCAACTAAACACAATTTTTTAAAAAGGTGATCATTGTTTAACCTTCTGAGGTCATTAGAATGAGTAAGTGTGCAGATGAACATTCAGCAAACTAATCTGGGTTACTTTTACATTTTATTTTATTTTAATTAATTTTTTTAAAGATTTTTTTTAATTTAACAGAGAGAGAGAGAGAGATCACAAGTAGGCAGAGAGGCGGGCAGAGAGAGAGGGAGAAGCAGGCCCCCCGCTGAGCAGAGAGCCCGATGCGAGCCGATCCCAGGATCCTGAGACCACGACTCAAGCTAAAGGCAGAGGCCCAACCCACTGAGCCACCCAGGTGCCCCTATTTTATTTTTTTTACAACACTTTAAAGGAGAGAAAAGTATAAGTGATGTATCTTCATCAAAGAGAACTTAAGGTAATAAAAGATTATCCACAATTTCACCAGTTTGCCATTATTAAGCATGAAATGTGTGATCAGAATGCAATGGGCTCTGATAAATACCGCAAAGAGAAGAATCATTGAAGAAATTGGGCGCATTAAGCCTGGAGAGAACAATCTAATTGTCCTGCAGACACGGGAGCTATTCTGGAGAAAATTAGGTATTTGGCATTGTTCACATTAAGGGTAGCAAACTCAAGTGCCCACAAGAGCCAAGGAATTTCTATGTGCAAGTGCAGTAGGACAAGGTCACAGAGATAACAGGGTCGTGGCGGGACTAAGGAGAACCTGTCTAAACTAAATGACCACAATTCAACTCCATCTGTTTGGGAAAACAAGCCCAGATTCCTAGAATATCTGTTTAAAATTTTTTTTTAATGATTTGCGTATTTATTTGGGGGGGGAGACAAAGGGAGAGGGAGAGAGAGAATCCCAAGCAGACGCCCTGCTGACTGTGGAGCCCGACACGGGGCTTCAACTCAGGACCCCAGAACCTGACCTGAGCCTAAACCAAGAGTCAGATGTTTAACTGACAGCCAGCCACTCAGGTGCCCCTAGAATATCTGTTTTTATTTTTATTTATTTATTTTTTAAAGATTTGTTTGTCCGAGAGAGAGAGAAAGAGCAAGCACAGGCAGACAGAGTGGCAGGCAGAGACAGAGGGAGAAGCAGGCTCCCTGCCGAGCAAGGAGCTCCATATGGGACTCTATCCCAGGACGCTGGGTTCATGACCTGAGCCGAAGGCAGCCGCTTAACCAACTGAGCCACCCAGGTGTCCCTAGAATATCTGTTTTTAAAGAAAAGCTAGAAATCCAGACATCATCTTCATTATCAATTTTTAAATATTGACAACTTAGTAAAGATAAAAATTAGTTTTAGCTTTGCGCAGTGGCAGTATCGTAGCCAATGAGGTTTATCCGAGGCGCGATTATTGCTAATTGAAAAATTAGTTTTGAGTACATGCCAACCTCCCCTACCCAAAAAAAAAAAGGAAAAAAGCCCCCTAAACCCACTTGTACACAGGCATGAGGCATAGTTTCTGACCTCTGCTCTCAAGGACAGAACTAAAAATGGCAGATGAAAGGCAGAGAGAGACGTTTCCCTTGCCAGAGAGGACGGCTGCTGGGAGAGCAGATCCAGCCTGATCCAGCCAAGAATCAAGCAGAGCTGAATGGCTTGAACGCCCCATCTAAGCTTGGACTAAAATATCTAACACTCTTCCAACTCTACAACTATTATTCTGTGACTTCAGAAAAGCTTTTCCCTTGTCAGCATCAGATGCAAAAGTACCCACGTTAAAAAGTCAGAACCCAAATAGAAAAAAAATGTGTTAACCAAATATGCATTATTTACATTAGGGGAAAAAAAAGGTTTAAATGGCAGGAAAATGGATAAGTAAACCATGGTATTTTATAAAAGATGCAGCCCATTAAAGATGTCTACAAAGGCTATGTATGGAAGGACATTTGTGGGTGCCCCCTCTTTCCCTTTAGAGATTGTATGATTACAGTTGTAGTAAAATGAAGCCCAGGAAAGACATAAGGTTCCAATGTTAATTATGTTTGTGGAATACAGGTCTTTGGGGAAAGCAAGCTTACTATTCTTTTTCAGGTTCTGATGCTAATTATCACTGAAAACCTCACTTAGCAGTTGCAGAGATGGGAGAGGATGGTGAGAATTTTGTAAACTCTTAATTTTTATGCTCTAGTGTGAGAATAGTCATGATGAAAAACATTCCTTCCAACATGCATTGGGCAGAATCTTTTTTTTTTTTTTTAAGATTTTATTTACTTATTTGACAGACAGAGAGATCACAACTAGGCAGAGAGGCAGGCAGAGAGAGAGGAGGAAGCAGGCTCCCCGCCGAGCAGAGAGCCCGACGTAGGACTCGATCCCAGGACCCCGAGATCACGACCCTAGCCGAAGGCAGCAGCTTAAACCACTGAGCCACCCAGGCGCCCCATTGGGCAGAATCTTAAAACGTTTGTGATGCCTGACTCTTCAAGGCTCATGGTCATTTTGGGGTCTTCTGTTGAATATGGTCTTTTATAAGACATATCCAATGACTGGCTTTTAAAAACTAAAACGTGCTACAACTGACTTCAAATAATCCATCGAAAAGCTACATTTCTGGACATTTTTTTTCTTTCTTTCTCTAACCAGATAAAAACACTACGGTCACACTGTAAGAGAGTCACACTCAGCTCACATGGTGTAGTATGTATACTGACCCCACACCCTTAGTAGCAGTTAAAACATAGGTATGTTTTGCTTTAGTGACTGCATTACCAAGAATTATAAGTTTTTGTAGAGGAGATCATCTAAATGCCTTGAGGGCATCTTGACCTATCAAATTGTTTTGAAATGCACACTATTCCCTAAGATAACTCCTAATTTGTGTTCATATCGTTCTTCTTTGGACTCTGCGAGAGTTATATGTGTACTGATAAATATTCATAGATAAACTTCCTGAATATTAGGAATTGTTAGATCTTGAAATAGTTGACTTTTTTTTTCCTCCCTTGCAACACCTTCTATTCTGATAAATACCAGTCCGTTTGGGAAAAGTTTGAAATGAAAAAGGAAAACTACTCACTTGGAAAGCAATCCGTCAGGACCTAAAGGTCTCACGAGGTATTTGTCCACTGGTTTGTCGAATAGATGACGGGGCAACTGTAAGCGTTTGGTGATGTTATGGAGGTTTAAGGCGTACAGAGTTAGGTCTCCTTCTTTATACCTTGGGCTAAAAGCAAATAGATTAACTCCCTAAAAATATTTATCTAACTTAATTACAAACATAATCATGGATACTAAGTATTAGTCTCTGTAATGATGCTGGGCCTTCTTTTTATCCTTCCTTTCATGATTACGTTAGACAGCTAACGTGGGCCTATTTGAACACACGGTTGAAACTGCTGCCCCTCATGCTACCATTTTCTGGGTGAGAACATTCTGAGGTCTTTGCTGCTTTGTCAGGCTGACTTGCTAGGAAGCTAGTCAGCCCTATTCAAACCGAGGGGGGTTAAGTAATAAACAACAAACTTTGTGGATTCCTAGGAATTCAAATTATAAGCCATGTAAACAGGAGCTTTTCCTAGCCTTACGATAAAACTAAAACAAGTAAGAAAATTAAATCTAGGGACACTTTTCAGAATTTCCATCCAAACCATTCTCCTACTTCCTATGGGTCCTCAGTATTTCAAGAGTTCCCACTCACCAGAAATCATGGGTGGCTTTACTTTGACTAGAATTACTATTTTAGCATCATCCTATCAGGAAGAGCGTATTACGGAAAGAAACGTGAACACATACTTACTGGTTGACATTGGTGCAGTGAAGGTATACTCGAAGTTTACTTCTGTCCGGACCTTTCACACTTGCCGTAAACACGTTGGTGCCCACCAGTTTCTTGAACAGAAGAGATAGCCAGTAATCCTAGTCATGGTGGTTGGGTAGAGAGGAATAAAAATAGATTTTTTTAAAAAAGATTTTATTTTTTTATTTGTCAGAGAGAGAGAAAGAGCGCGCGTGTGCACAAGAAGGGGGAGTGTCACAGGGAGAAGCAGGCTCCCCACTGAGCAAGGAGCCCAATGTGGGACTTAATCCCAGGACCCTGTGATCCTGAGCCAAAGGCAGATGTTTACCCCCAACCCACTGAGCCACCCAGACATCCTCCAAAATAGACCTTTACTTAAATTTCTTTATTTAACAAAAATAGTGTGAGCAAATAGTTAATCCTACAAAGACTGTGTCTATTATCCTAGAGGATTTAAATGACTATCTTTTTGATCTGTGTTCCCACCATGAACCTGAAGGCATTTTCTTGTTTGCTACTTTTTGTCATTGGAGGACTATATCTGCACAATTCAGAGGGCCATGACCACTAGGATATATACCTCAAGAATGTAATTCATTGCTGAAGGAGTTTAAATATTCTTTATTGTCTATCATCCCAGAATTCGAAGCAAAGCTCAAAGCAGAACTTTTAGATATACACATGTACACACATACACACACAAAGGCAAGTGTTTACCATAAAACATCTACCAGTTTAAGAGATTAAAATAATTTCTGTTTTTTAAGATTTTAAGAAAAATTTAAGTAATCTCTACACCCAACATGGGGCTCGAACCCATAACATGAGATCGAGAGTCACACGCTCCACCAACTGAGTCAGCCAGGCAGCTTTAAAATGACTTTAGAAGCTTATAAGCCCCCTTCCTGAGTAAAGTAATGGATGAGGCAACGGTCATTACCGGCTATCAAGACTTAAAAAAAAAAACCAGAAAAGGAAGAGCGAGAGAGGGACAACCAGACATTACGTGCCTCTTGTGGGAAGCGTGTGACATCTCCTGTGAAGAATTATTGCAAACCAAAACAAAAACCAAAAATCTGAATGAGCTCAAGCTTCTAGGTCTAACTGCCAGTTTACAAGAAACAGAGGAACTTGCTAAAGGGTAGCACGAGAATGAATTTAGCAAAATCCAGAACGTGGGAAACACTATAGAAAAAATCACCTTTCTTTAATTAGCAAATTCCACAGGACAGAAAAGGGGATGGGAGGGGAAACCTGCAAACCAACAGACTTAAGAGATGTTTCAGTCAAATGCAGCTTATGGACCTTGTTCGATTTCTGATGTGAACGAGCCGACGACTAAAAATATTTGAGACGATAAGGAAAAGGTGCAACGCCCACTCACTAAGCATCCCGTGATACTGAGAGCTGAGTGCGAGCACTGTACAGTAGGGTAATATCTTACATTTGTGTGAAGGAGATACACACTGACTTATTGACGGTGATACGGCTGAGATTAGCTTGAAAGTAATGCAGTGGCTGGGAGGTGAGGAGTGGGGAGGACTAGAGATTAAACACGAGTGGGGATTTAGATGCTTTTCTCTCTACTTTGAAACTTTCCATAATAAAAATTGTGTGTCTGGTTTGTGTGTGTGTGTGTGTGTGTTTTAAAGAATGCTACTCAGTTTATACCCCAAATCTTCCTTCTTCAGCTGAGGAAATGTAGACTCAGCAGGGCAAGCACATTTTGTTTCTCTGCTTACGTTCAAATTTTTCGTTCACTGGAGAGGAGTAGAATGAATTAAGCATTTACAAAGGAGATCTAACTTCAGTGTGGTTTGGTGACTGTTAGAGTGGGAAGCATTCGGGCCTCAGAGCTAGGATTTGCCTGGGATTCTAGAGTGACATGGGACCGTTGTGTGACCTCCCCTAATTACCCAACCTTGTCTCAATTTGAACTTCCTCATCTGAAAAATGGATCTAAGACACTGCCTTGCCAGCGTCCAGGATGGCAAATCAAACAAGAAAAGACTTGTAGGGGGCCTGGGTATCTCATTCAGGTGGGCTTCTGACTCCTGATTTCAGCCCAGGTCATGACCTCAGGGTCGTGAGACAGAGCCCGCCTCGGCTCCTCACTCAGTGTGGAGTCTGCCCAAGATTCTCCCTCTCCCTCTGCTCCTTTCCCTTCCATGCCCGCACCTCTCAAATAAATAAATGAAGTCTTTAATAAAATAAAATTAAATTGAATTTTAAAATCCCATACTACATCCCAAGTGGCCCATATTAAAAACATTATTCTGCCTCTCAGTTTCTTCTTTTGGGACACACAAGTATGAAAACCAATGGCCACTAAGGTTTCCTCCAATTCGTCATTCCGCGGATTGGCTACCTGCTGAACTACCCAGAGGACTGACTGTTCCTGGAGGTTGGTACCAGGGGTGCTCAGTGTACTCCAGGCTATCGCGGCAATGGGGAGACAACGGTCACTTACAGGGAGAGGTTCGAAGTTTTCATCCACTAAGTGGTAGTTTCCGGCCCCGAAGAGCACTTGCCTCATCACCACTTCTATGCCCATCCTGGCCGACAGGCCCAGTTTATCCAGCCACCTGGAACAGAGTGCGGCCCAGCTCGCTTTAGGTTTGGAAGCCAAAAAAACTCAGTTCTAACTACACGCTATTCTGATAGACTCATCTATGTGGGAGGAATTGACAGGAAGTCAGAAAAGTGCTAATAATTATAAACAAGCCATTCCAATGAAATGGAGACTGCCCTTCCCCTCGCATGTTCCCACATCAAGCATGATAGCAAACCCTAGAATACTATTAATATGCCACAGGAGTTTCTTTCAGGGTAAGAAAACATCTGCAAAGCAGAGTGGACAAATTCTCACCCTACAGGCAGTCACTCTCCATCTTGCCGGATACTCTCCCCACCTCCCCACCCCCACGCCCACGTGAGGAAGAAAATGTTGAAGAAGAAAAGGCAGTTTGTAGTCACCAGGAGTAAAACATAAAGCAAGTAGAATCACACCTAGACTTTCATGACCATCTCCCTGCACGCCCTCCATCTTTGGCTAACAGCAAGACAAACATCTTGATTCTTAACTCTCCTCCTCACGGCCCCATGAGAAAAAAGGATTTGTTCTTTATTCTGGATTCACAAGAATGAGGTTAGGCGCAGGGGCAAGAAAAAGTCTCTGTGTGAGGAGACAGAACTATTGATTAAGACTGTTGATCGAGTTATGGAATGTAAGTAAACCAGTTGTTTAAAGGCAGCAAGTTTGTGGTGGCTGGATGACGAGGGTGATTTAGTTAAGTCTTCAAACTCACTAGTGGCTCCCCTGGGGTGACCTCACACTTCAGACTCTAAGCGCCTTGGGAATCTTTGAAGAGAGCTACAGGTGTACTAAGGATCCCTCTGAGACTCAAGCCTCGAGAGGCACTCTGATGATCTCTCTCAGAGGATGGAACCCTTAGGGTATTTATGGGCCATAATTTAGGAACAGCACTTCTAAAGCAACTCATTCACACAGTGATTAATTTGGGACAGCCGTTCGAGATGCCCAACAAACGTGAGTAAACATGTCCTTGCAAAATCTGGCATGAGTTATGGGTCTCAGCCATAAAAACCGTCTTTGATCAGCTTTTTGGCTGATGAGCTGCTTCAGCAGAAGCTGTTTGATAAAGGGCCAGGAGGACGTCGCAGCCTGTCCCATGGGGGTACCGATGCACTCACATGAAGCCGGCCGCAAAGGTGTTGGACAGCAAGGGCGCTCCCCCGCCGTACGCAGAGCTCGTTTCTCCTAACCAAACCTTCTTGTGGGGTCGGGTCTCCTCAACGACCTGTGGACAGGACAGTCCCCATTATATCTGCAAACAAGCCGACCAGCTGTGGTGCTGCAGATTGATGATGTTCAAAACCTTGTGTTCCCTTGGGGCGCCTGGGTGGCTCAGTGGGTTAAAGCCTCTGCCTTCGGCTCAGGTCATGATCCCAGCGTCCTGGGATCGAGCCCCACATCGGGCTCTCTGCTTGGCAGGGAGCCTGCTTCCTCCTCTCTCTGCCTGCCTCTCTGCCTACTTGTGATCTGTCTCTCTGTCAAATAAATGAATAAAATCTTAAAAAAAAAAACAAAAAAACAAAACCTTGTGTTCCCAGACCGATTTGTCCGATACAGTTACAGATCACGTTCGTGGTCGTTCAGGTCTCGGGCAGTTTACTTTTATTCGAATACTCAGTGTGGAAGGAGTTGAAATCATCCCCTTCCTATGGCCTTGGAGAGTTAATTCTACCAAAGGGCTATTGGAAGTGTTTTTAATTTTTAATCCATACACATGGGTGAGGACTGATGCTCCGGGGACTGAGGGTGAGTGAGTCAAGGGAAACATGGAACCGTGTCTACGGCTGGAACGCAGAATCGGCGAGACCACGGAATAAAAACTGGCTTCATGGACGTCCCTCCTCATCCATGGTTTGGCCTTCGGCTGTATCTGTCACCTGCGGTCAGCTGTGGTCTGGAGGCAGATGACCCTCCTTCCAACCGTCACCAGGAGGTCACTAGTAGCCTAAGGCCATGTCACAATACATCTGTCATGCGTCTCACTTCCTCGCATCACGGAGGCGCCTTCTCATCTCACATGTCCCAAGAAGAGTGAGTGCAGTCCAATAAGGTGTTTGGAGAGAGACCAAATTCACATAACTTCCATTATAGTATATTGTTAAAATTGTTCTATTTTATTACTATTGTTAATCTCTTACTGTGCCTCATTTATAAATCAAAGTTTATCATAGGAAGGTACCTGTAGGAAAAAGTATTTATAGGGTTTGATATTATCTGTGGTTCCTGTCACCTGCTGAGGGTCTTGGGCCATACCCTCTAGAGATAATGGATCACTCTCCTTTAGGGAAAAAAAAAAAAAAGACTGTTACCTGGAGAACTTTTTGCACAGATGAAGTGAAAGTGTCCAGCACGTCAGGGTTTAGGAAATCTTCTTTGGTAGCCATTCGTCCATTCAAGTAGTAGCTAAGTCATTCAGAAAATATTCAGAACAAAATAGCAAACCGTGCTTCCCGCTCTTAAGTTATCCGGCTATCAGGCTCTCCCTCTGACCCCTCTCCACCCCGCTGGTACACGCACGAGTATCTTTAAAAGGCAGCAGTTCCAGCAAGAAGAGTCCAAGACGGAAGAGGACCCGCTATTCTGTTTTTGTTTTTTTTTAATATTTTATTTATCTATTTGACCGAGAGAGGGGGAAAGAGAGTGCAAGCAAGGGGAGAAGCAGGTAGAGGGAGAAGCAGGCTCCCTGCTGAGCAGAGACCCAGACGTGGGCTGGATCCCAGGACCCCGGGATCCTGACCTGACCTGAGCCCATAGCAGAGGCTTAGCGGACTGAGCGCCAACCCCCACCCCCCAGCGCCCCTCAGTTATTCCTCTTGAAAAGACTGAAAGTGCAGGTGCTTGTGGGCTACCTGTCCCTCGGCAAACACATTGATTTTAGCTACTTATCTGCTTTATGATTTCAATGATAGTGTGCCTTGATCTTATAGAAACTACATTAGTTAAAATAAAGTTTAAAATTTTGTTTTACTAACATTCAAAGACTAGTACAGTGTTGCTTGAGAGATTATTTGTTTCTTACTTGAACTATGTCAATTAGCAGTTAAATGGAAATAATTTTTTGAAGCTAAAGAGTAAGTAAAACTAGCACTAGCTTCATAGCGCTAAGAGCAGGAGACGTACTTACTGGTGCCATGTGACCGAATCAATCACTTCTCCCCCAGTCTTCAGGAAACTAGAAAAAAAAGTCTATTATGACCTTTACTTAATCTTCATATGCACAAGGTTTTATTTCCTAGAAATGGGCTGATTACTGCCTTAGCCTCAGGCAAACACAAACTTCCTAATTCTGATAAAATTATATTGTAGGTTCCACTGGCCCTCGGATCCTTGGTATTCGGAGCCAGTCAATGTCTCCTCTTTTGGGAAAACATCTGCTTCGGTAGCAAATGGATTGAGAATTCTCCACCAGAGAGAAATACTATTTTTACAAAGAGTAGTTCTGCTTCCTCGAGTTCCTACCTCCTCAGTATCTTGACAGTCTTTCCTCGGGGCTGGCCAACATCAGGACCATAGAGATTTGAAGTTTTGAAAGTGGTTTTTTCTAGAAGTTTATGCAACTTGACAAAATCTTCTCCTAACTGCAATCCATCGATGAAAATACCAGCCTTCTTGCGGAAACTGTTAGGTTCTGAAAGACAGCAGTTCTCAAGGTAGTCACGTACCTAAGAATTTTATATCTGAAAACAAATTTAAAATGGCATATAAGAGCACAAAAACATTTCCCAGTTACAAAAACTTAGAATTCAAAGGCAAGGGGCGCCTGGGCGGCTCAGTCCTTGAGCGTCTGCCTTCAGCTCAGGGCATGATCCCGGGGTCCTGGGATCAAGCCCCGAATCAGGCTCCCTGCTCAGTGGGAAGCCTGCTTCTCCCTCTTGCACTCCCCCTACTTGTGTTGCCTTTCTCACTGTCAAATAAATAAATAAATGAAATTAAAAAAAAAAAAAAAGAATTCAAAGGCAAGGAAAGGAAAACCCCGCATTATGAAAAAGATACTTCAGTTAAACGCAAATGCAGTTGACATTACTAAAGTGTGAGGGAGTATTACAACTTATTATTAACTTACTATTATTAAACCTATTATTATTATTAAACTTACTATTAAACTAATGGATACTTGGGGAATAGTCTACATCCAGTATTTAATAAAGTGATTTCCTTAAAAAGGAGAAAAAGTTTGGGTAGGAGGGGAAGACGTTGAAAAACCGATTTCTACAATGCCATTAAAAGCCTTATTGGGACTGTTTATTCACAAATTGTCTTTGCAGGTGAGCCGGGAAGCAGCCAAGCTGAAGACATGGGAGGGAGGCACAGAACTGTTCAGTCTGCTTCCCCAAACACCTCGTACAGGCTCCTTGCTCCCTCCTCCTTCTCTCCGGAAAGCAGACCTTTTCCCCACAAAGAGGGCCCGAGGAAGAGGGAAACATGATGGCGTGGCTCTTGTACCATCCTCCGAAGAGCAGGAGTGGGGGATGGGCACAGCAGAAAGTAGGGAGGGAGGGAGATACACAGGTAAGGACAGGTTCAGGTGATCCGTCATGCATGTGGTTGCTGTTATCCGAAGTCACTCAGCATCTCGCTAAGGTACAATCCCCTCTGCCCCATGTGGTGTTCTGCGCTTCCCTTGCCAGTTACCTGCAGCAGCCTCATCCCCAGATCTGCCTGCAGACATCACTGTAGTCCATGGCCCCACAGACATGTGTCTTCTTTGTTTGCTCTCTTGTCGGTCTGGCTCCCTTCCTCTAGAACGGAACTCCCAAGAAAGCAGGGACCTTGCTCCGGAGCCAGACTTCCTGGGTTCAAACCCCAAGTCCTCCAGTTGTTAGACCAGCATCACACAGCTTAAATAGCTAACTAATAGCTAAATAGCGAAACTAAACTTAAGTAGCTAACCAATAATTAACATCTCTGTGTCTCTTTTGTCATCTGTAAAATGAAAGCCATAAGTGTATCTGTCCCAGGGTGGTTATAAAGAGAAAATAATACTTATTAAATGTGCAGAACAGTGCCTAGAATGTAGTATGTGCTCATTGTATTACTACGTCTCATTTCCCATTTTCGTTTCAGTTCCATTGGCTCATGTTTAAATGAGTGCGGCTAATCATTAGTACTTCAGTGAGAATTCACCTCAGGTTGCAAAAAGTGAAGAAGGAAACCATCAGGAGCTTGACGCATTCTGTACTAGGAACTTGTAGCTTGAGTACAGCATGATGGTTGGGATGGAGTTGCTGAGATTTAACTGACATGTAAGAAACAGAGAAATAAATGGAAAGGTAAGGGCCAAAGTGCCTGCTTCCCAGTGTTGCTGAGTCTAGCCTGCCAACCGTAATAGGTTTAAGCGATCCTGAAACTGTCAAGTGAGCCCAGGAGCTGTGGAAGTATCTGGGTCCAACCAGTTGTCTTCAGTTCAAGCACAACATAAACTAGGATTCACAATAGGTTCTAGGATATCTAAGGAGTGTTCTGCCAGAAGCAATTCCAAGAATTGCGTTGTTGAGCACTGCTACAGGTGTGCTGAGTCAAAAGCATGTTTGCTAATATTAAAAAGATTGTCATAAATAGGAAGAACTAAGCCAAAGGGGAATCTCCTTGCTAATAAAATGTTCCTGGGGGCACTTACCATTGCCTAGTTCCCAAGAAATGTTGTAATTCTTGGAAGAGCAATAGTCCAGGAGCAACTGAGCGTTAGAACTATTCCACTGCAAATCCGCTGTTCGTAGTAGAGCATTTAGCCCAAAGATCAAGTCCAGTCCTGAGCAGTTTGCAAAAGAATACAGCATATCCACGGAGCTTTCTAGAAGAAAAATGTTGCAATTTAATGGCTGGGTCAGCACTACAATATTGAAGGCCTCTAGATTTGTCCTCCAGCGAACTACTATTTTGGTTGTTAAACTGAAGGAATTACAGTCCTAATGAGTGACTATAATTATAAATACGAGACAAAAATTGGACAGGCAAATTAAATAATTAAAAATCAATAGGACTTCATTTACTTCAGCTGTTGACTCAACTTTCCATGCTGAACCATATAAAGTATCAGAAACTTTGGTCTGGCCCTTAGGTTTTGTTCAAATGACCTCAGGGGAACTCAAGCCCAGGCCAGACAGTCAGTCATTAGTCAGCGTAAGCCACACTGTTCATAACTGAAACATCTCTGCTCACAAACTCAGTCACAAAATATTTTGGTAAGTTTAACTATATTTAAAACTTTTTTTTTTTGAAAATTCATGTATTAGGTTTATTAATCTTAAATAGTAAAATTTTTTTAAAATATTTTATTTTGTTTGACAGAGAGAAAGATCACAAGTAGGCAGAGAGGCAGGCAGAGAGAGAGGAGGAAGCAGACTCCCTGTGGAGCAGAGAGCCCGATGCGGGGCTCGATCCCAGGACCCTGGGATCATGACCTGAGCTGAAGGCAGAGGCTTAACCCACTGAGCCACCCAGGCGCCCCTTAAATAAGTAAAATTCGACATTAAAAAATTGGCCTAGGGCAACAGATCTGTGGTTTCCAAACTACATGCGTGCCAAGACATCCTGGCAAGCCTCAAGAAATTCGCCACACAGCTGTCCGATTCAGCAAATGAAAATACAACTAGTTTAGTTTGGGCTTCGGATAAACGAGGAATAATTTTTACTCTATGTCTATGCGATATTTGAGAAATACTTACAGTAAAAAAATTGTTTTTCTGAAATTCAGACTCAACCAAGCAGCTATTCACACAATAGCTTTCGATGCGCAACGGAAACATCAACTTTGTTGGACACAACAAGAACTATTACTCATAGGTTCTTGGACCTAACAACTTAATAACTGAAACTCTTAGGTATTTACATGGGACTAGGTAAGATAAATTTAAAATTAAAAAATTTTAAAAAATTAGAGTCACTTCAGTGCTATAAAGGCTTGGGAACTTTTGAACTCAGCTTTTCTAACCATCAGCTAGTCTAAAGTCACCTCTTGAGAGTGGCAACGATGTCCGTTTGAATATCATCTATACCAAGTTGGGTATCATATGCACAATAAGCCTATAATTTTCACGTATATTTAGAGTTATTTGTTGACTGGAGATCCACTCTTGAGCTCTCCTCGTTTAAAACAATCTAAGCGAGTTACTGGGCAAGCGTAGTAGAGCGACCCTCAATGTAATATTGCCAGTGGAGGCTGGCAGGCAGGAACAACCCTCGCGAGTCGTCTGAGGTGTGTTAGGGGTGTGCTGTGTCACCCACATCCGCAGAGCAGTTACGGACAACAGGGTGGAAAAGCTCTCCAGTCCTGTGGCCCAGCTTCTACTGGATCCTGAGCCACGACTGGGAAGGCACAGAGCCTTGGGACTGCTGAGTTCTCCCCAAACTGTCACCCTCATTTTCCCACGAGGAAACTGACACCCAAGGACAGGAGGTACTTTGCCCAAGGCCACCAAGCTATTTGGTGGCAGCGTGCTCACTAGCGCCTGCTGTAAAGGGTGACTCGACTGTCCTGTCACAGCTCGAGGTTAGACCTTCATACTGCAAAACCATGCTCTAGGAAGTTTCCTGGATCAGGAATCCCAAGGCCTGAGCTCCAGGACACACTCTCCCATTTACAGACCATGTGATCTGGTGACGGGGGCTGTCCGCTCCGCCTCAGCCACGGATCCACGATCCTGGCACTAGCACCAAGAGGTGTCTACTCACAAAACCAAGGCTGAAACGATATGGATCAAAACCCACTGTGAACCATAAAAACCTTCACAGATATTAGGGACTGTCACTACCTAGTCCCTTTGTGGCATTTTCAAAAAACCTAGAATGCTTGCATTTCAGAGTATTTATTCAACTCATACTCGACTCTTGGTTTCATTTTTCCAAACGCACTTGGAATTTATATGGCTTAAAATTCTACTATATGCTTCCTACAGCATAATAGTAACATCTCCTAGAATAAGGGCTAAAAATTACTGAGTTGGAATCCACTCTTTAAAAAAAAACAACCCAGTCAGCCTACTCGGTCCTCAAAATAAGAACAATATGAAAACTCACTGCTAAGGGGCGCCTGGGTGGCTCAGTGGGTTAAGCCTCTGCCTTTGGTTCAGGTCATGATCTCAGGGTCCTGGGATTGAGTCTTGCAGTGGGCTCCCTGCTCAGTGGGGACCCTGCTTCTCCCTCTCCCTCTGCCTGCCACTCCCCCTGCTTGTTTCTCTCTCTCCTTCTCTCTGACAAATAAAAAACAAGATTAAAAAGAAAAGAAAACTCACAGCTAATTTTCCAATTCCCAATCATTACCCCTATTGTACAAGAGGGTGGAAAGATCCCTGGGACAAGGATAATCTAAAGGACACACTAAAACTGGCACTGATTCTTTCCACGTCTGTTTACTTAAATGTATCCACACTGATGGAGGCGGAGGAGTCAGGTCATGCGGAAGAGGGGTGGAGAAGGAGAGCCAAGAATTAGCTCATTAAGTATCTGAATAAGGAAGTTTCTTCCTACAGTCACACCCACAATTACATCTGGAACATTGCTTCCTTTTCCTATCCAAACAGGCTTACACCAGTTACAGTCTCGTGACAAATGTTTTTGTCATCTTCTACTTAGGAGAAACCCATCATCCAATGGGTCGTGTAATTGGAAAATTTACCCATATCTTCTAGGACACCTGCTTTAAGGGTGTGGGTCACTGACTAAGCAATTAGTCAGTGCCGTGATAGACACAGTTGAGGACAGTGTCCTTGCCACCACAGACGTCTGCAATCTCTTCCATTGGACAATGCCAGCTCAAGCTCCTCAGGCATCACCAACCTCAGCCATCAGGGCAGAACACTGTGTGGGAACACCTACAGGCTTCTGAGATACTTCTCCCTATAATGAGTTGGTGCCTACACTAAACACAGGACATTCCTATCTATGTTTCTAAGACATGTATGCTTAAATGACGAATTTCAAACCAGGAGTCAAACGTCTCCAAATATAAATAAACTATCCATATTTGTTAAATATTTTAGCCATAATGATATACTGGACGGTGGCTAACATAACATAATTTAAAAAAATAAATACTTAGCCAACAGGATGGCTGCAGTTATAATGACCTACTTACATAGTTAGTGAAGGAATTTTCTTCTGGTGTAGGAACTATGAAGGTCCTAGTCCCAGAGGCAGGGTAAGATGTGGAAACCTACCATCTTGATTCCAGAAAGACTGTGTAAAGTAGGAAACTGATAAACTGGTATAACATTTAACATGATGCAAAATAAAGTAGAAATCAATAGGTTACCTAATACCAGGGTAGTCCTCTCTTAGCAGACCTGTATCGTAAGGATTTATTATAGGTGACGGCTTACTGCTATGGTCTCTTGTACTCTTGTCATTCCCTTCATGGGATTGAGACGGCCCTGCATTATGCAAAATTCCATTCAATCATAGATCATGTTATTAAAGTGTCAGAGTTGTTCACCTTTCCCCCTTTAAAATACAATAAATAATTTAGAGGACTGCAATATCTATTAACATGTAAACCATTTTCTGATTTCTTAGGTATCACATCTTTTCTGTACTTTATAAATAAAAAATATTTTAAAAAACCCACTGGATACGTTGAAATCCAGATAGTATACAGTAAAACCTTACAAAGACAAATAATCTACTTCCAACAATGTGCTCTTAGAGATGCCGAGTGACTCAAATTAACTACGAGATAATTTATTTTTAAAAAATCAAAAGACTGTTGTAGGGTATCTGAGCAGGTTATACCCTTAACTGAGATCTGGGGCAACATCATCCCTTAGTTGGGTCTAAAACATCAACTTGCAGATAGAAATATTTTTCATAGTTAAATAAATAAGGATTGCTTGTTTCCGTTGTTTTAAAGCCCTACATGACAACATCATCCCATTCTGAAGACTCGATAACTGTTTCAGTGAATGGAAATAAATTCCTGTTCCTGGTTCATCAATCTAGTTCTATGTCTGCAAAGCCACAGTGGAAAGAAAAAGAGAGAGATGCTCGATGGCCAGCACTGTCTGGTATGACTCAGGCTTCCACTGCCTAATGGTACAGCAACTCGTCATAGGGGTTGCTTTAGGGAGAAGAGATGGAATGGATGACGATGTGTGAATGCTTTTCACAACTTGCTCTTTTTTCCCCTAAAGATTTATTTTTATTTTTATTTTATTTTATTTATTTTATTTTTTAAAGATTTTATTTATTTATTTATTTGACAGAGATCACAAGTAGATGGAGAGGCAGAGAGAGAGAGAGAGGGAAGCAGGCTCCCCACTGAGCAGAGAGCCCGATGCGGGGCTTGATCCCAGGACCCTGAGATCATGACCTGAGCCGAAGGCAGCGGCTTAACCCACTGAGCCACCCAGGTGCCCCATTTATTTTTATTTTTAAGTAATCTATACACTCAGCATGGGGCTCGAACCCCTAACCCTGAGATCAAAAGTCACAGGCTCTCCTGACTGAACTAGTCGGGCACCCCCATTATTTACTCTTCATACTTTTGTAGTTTATTCTCACACGTGGAACGTATCCGTGTCTTCCCCCTGGCTTCCTAGTTGCTCAGAGCAGTAAAGGTCATTATCAGCTCATGAATGTATGATTTCTAGATTTTACTTCATGGCTAATAGGCAAAGTCATGGGAAGAAATAAAAAAATCAGAAGTTTTGGTTTCGAGATTTCCCATAACTCTTGACACAACTGCTATAGGGCTTACGTGGTTCAAGCCCAAGTTCAAGCTACCCATGTATTTTGGGGGCTGGGACATCATCCCTTACTTGAGTAAGTGCTGTTCTTGAACTTCTTCTGAAACTGTTCTCTGAGCAGCAATCGTTCCTGGAGGGGCCACTCCATTTGCAGCCTCTTCTCTACCTCAGAAGGGATGGATCCAGACTTGCAAAGATCTACAAGTGGGAGAAACAGTTTAGAGAATCTCTTTTCACAGGGGTAAGGCTGCAATCCCATACATTTATTTTATTACCTATTTATGTGACCAAAGCAGGATAATTACATTTCTGGTTTTTAGGTATGAGGTCAGAGAAAGATATATTCTGTTACACACGTCAAATTTGCTGGCTAATCAATCACCACACATACGCGTGCGTGCACACACACACACTGAAAAGGGCAGTTTTCCTAAGAAACATTAGACATACCCTGGACACAGACACACTGGACATAAATTCAAGTTATTTAACAATTCAGAAGGCTCCTCAGAAACTTAAAATTGCTAGACAACCCCACCAAAGAAAACATAGTTCAATTCTCTTAAGATTCACTTTCAAAATACACAGAAATTTGTTTTGCTGGACTCTATCTGCTTCGTGATGATTTCCTCTTTCCATAATGGTGGGACAGGAAATATCGATTTGTTTTTTTTCCCTTCAAATATCGTATCCTCAGCGCTTCTGAGACCACAACACGGACAACTGGACAAGGCAACCACTGTGCCATAAGGCAGATCGTGTTTATCACAAGGCCGCAGAGCTGCTGGGCGCTGGCTGCAGGGCAGGCTGACCCGCCAACAGCTTCCTTTCTGGGAAGCGGCACGTTCTGGCCTCTGGCAGCCTGTGCTCATCCATCCCTGCTCAAGAAGATGTTTCAGAAGCACTTGACATCCCCCACCACCCACCACATATACACACAGGATGAGGAAAACGATGAGCAAAGGAGAGTTTCCTGTCTGAACTGAAGAGACCCTGCAAACACATGACTGATGGGAATGGTCAAGTCTAACATAAATTATTCCAATATGTCGTTTTAAGAGAATTCTCCCGTTTTTTTTTTTCACTTTTTCTAATTACTCTTCTATCAAGTTTAGCCCAATTACCAATTAACTATTCTGGACACTTCCTAACTGAGGAGAGTATGTAATATATGAAATATTGAAATATTATTCACTAATATATGTGCATACATCATTATAATTCAACTATATATACAGCATACTTTTCATAATTGCTACAATAATGATTTAACTTCCACTTGATGTCTGCATAGCACTTATGAAAGATGTAGGGCAAATCCTCGTTGCTCCCTAAAGCAGGTTCTCAGGGGGAGCCAACAGGCTTCCAAATATCAGAATCCCCCGAGGAGCTTGCTGAACTCGTAGTCTAAGGTTGGAACACAGAACTCAAATACTTGAACACACCCCAGGGGACTACGATGGTCAACAAAGTTTGACAATCACTGCCCAACAAATCAAATCGTAAAATCCATTCTACGCAGCAGAGCGTATCTCCGCACCCTCTTCTCGTACCTTCCATTCACATTCTATTTTCAGAATAAATGGGTTTCAATCCATTGCTTGTGTCTTCAGCTGGAAATACTCTTTTCAGTGTGACACATTTCTGTCCCCACACTCACTAAGCAGCCGTGTCCTTCAGCTACAATCATTGTTCTATTTACAGCACAATTAACTCTCAGTTACAATTTTTTGTGTGAGTCTCACGTTCCTGAAAACACTGGAAGGAAACCTGCCCCCTGCTCCCCCCTTTTGTGAGAGTGCCGCCTTGGGCAGTCGGGAGCCCTGGATTTCTTACTACTGGTTAGATGTCAGCCGGAACACTGCTCTGAGAACGCTCAAGACTGACTCAAGTGAATTAGAAAATATTGTGAATCTTTAAAGTTTCACCCTGGTTGACTTGAGACTGCCAGTAACTCCTCTCTTCAAAGGTCGGTTCTTTTTGGGGATCGAAAATGAGAAAGTCCGTCTTGGTGCCGCCAAATCGCAGGTACGCCGGAGACAATCCTCTTGCCAAAGTGCGAAGCTTCGGAGAACTGTTAGGAGATAAGCACGAAACTAAAGGTATGTTTTCCAGGACAATCCAGTCAAACATGTTGACTCTCGAGGTAGATCTATCTCTTAACATGTAGCTGTATGGGGCCTGGAGGGAGAAGTCCTATCGCTATACCAGGGAAGTCTTCTCAGCCTGAACCTTTCTAGGGCAAGGTCACACGTCTAGGTGCCTGTGGGCGGCTTGGAGCTCTGACTCTGGCAAGAACTTATATTTTAATTTGACAAGTAGGACAATGTTCAGAACTTTCAAAATACTCATAACCTTTTATGATGGATGGAAGGAAAGAGGTTAAAAGAGTGAGCACTATAGGAAAGAGGACTCTGTGTTTATTTTATTTTTTTTTAATTTAATTTTATTTTTCTAGTGTTCCAAGATCCAACAGTACATTAAGAAGATTATCTACCATGACCAGGTGGGATTTTTCCCTGGGATGCAAGGGTGGTTCAACATTCGCAAACCAACCAGCGTGACAGAACAGATCAGTAACAGAAGAGAGAAGAACCACATGGTCTTCTCAACTGATGCAGAAAAAGCATTTGACAAGA
Source organism: Meles meles (assembly GCF_922984935.1). NCBI lineage: Eukaryota > Metazoa > Chordata > Mammalia > Carnivora > Mustelidae > Meles > Meles meles. Next base: position 222,099 of record NC_060067.1, on the reverse strand, counting down.
CACAGCATCCGTTTCTGATGAAAACTGTTCAAAGTGGGGCGCCTGGGTGGCTCAGTGGGTTAAACCTCTGCCTTCGGCTCAGGTCATGGTCTCAGGGTCCTGGGATCGAGCCCCACATCGAGTCCCACATCGGGCTCCCTGCTCAGCGGGGAGCCTGCTTCCTCCCCTCTCTCTGCCTGCCTCTCTGCCTGCTTGTGATCTCTGTCTGTCAAATAAATAAATAAAATCTTAAAAAAAAAACTGTTCAAAGTATAGGGATAGAGGAAACATTCCTCAACTTCATCCAATCTATCTATGAAAAACCCACAGCAAATATCATCCTCAGTGGGGGAAAGCTCACAGCCTTCCCGCTGAGATCAGGAACACGACAAGGATGCCCACTCTCACCACTCTTGTTCAACATAGTATTAGAAGTTCTAGCAACGGCAATCAGACAACAAAGAGAAATAAAAGATACTCAGATTCGCAGTGAAGAAGTCAAACTCTCTCTCTTTGCAAATGACGTGATACTTCATACGGAAAACCCAAAAGACTCCACTCCCAAACTACTAGAACTCATACAGCAATTCAGTAATGTGGTGGGATACAAAATCAATGCACAGAAATCAGTTGCTTTCTTATACACTAACAATGAAAATACAGAAAGGGAAATGACAGAATCGAATCCATTTACTATAGCACCAAGAACTATAAGATACCTGGGAATAAACCTAACCAAAGAGGTAAAGGATCTGTACTCAAGGAACTACAGAACAGTCATGAAAGAAACTGAAGAAGATTCTGTGTTTCTTTGAAAAATAGATTGTCTTCAAAAATGTTATGTTCTCAGGGCCCCTGTGTGGCTCAGTAGGTTAAGCATCAGATTCTTGATTTTGACTTGGGTCATGATCTTGGTGTCTTGGGATGGATCCATGTCAGGCTCCATGCTCAGTGGGGAGTCTGTTGCTCAGGATTCTCTCCCTCTTCACCCCCCAACTTGCGCTCATGCCCTCTCAAAAATAAATAGATCTTGGGACACCTGGGTGGCTCAGTCAGTTAAGTGCCTGCCTTTGACTCAGGTCATGATCTCAGGCTCCTGGGATGGAGCCCCACATGAGGGGGGAGAGTCCTTGCTCAGCAGGGAGCCTCCTTCTCTCTCTCCTCCTCACTCCTGCTCAATCTCTCTCTCTCACTCAAGTAAGTAAATAAATAATTTTTTAAAGATTTTATTTTATTATTTGACAGAGATCACAAGTAGGCAGAGAGGCAGGCCGGCGGGGAGGGGATCCCGATGTGGGGCTCGATCCCAGGACTCTGGGATCATGACCTGAGCCGAAGGCAGAGACTATAACCCACTAAGCCACCCAGGCACCCAATAAATAAATAATCTTTAAAAATTATGAAATAAAATAAATCTTTTTAAAATGTAAAAAAAAAAGTTTATGTTCTCAGATAAGTTCATAAAAGAGTTAAGATTCTTCCTTTTCTCCCTAACACTGGCTTTCAAGGAAAACCATCCTTCTGAATTTCAGTCAAATGAATGAGAATTAGATAAGATTCTGATTCCTAATTTGACAAGTATTATGTATTTATTTAAGGGAAAGAGAGAAAGGTAGCTTGCACAAGTGGGGGAGGGCCAGAGGGAGAGAGAACCCCAAGCAGACTCCCTGCTCAGCACAGAACCCGGTTTGGGAAGGGGGTGGTGTTCGATCCCAGGGCCCTGAGATTGTGACCTGAGCCGGATCAAGAGCGGGCGCCTGACCGACTGAGCCCCGCAGGCGCCCCCCTGCAAACACGCGTGTTGCCGCAGGTGCACAGGCCGTTCCGAAGTGGTGCCAGGGGACGCACGAAGGACCCTAACCCGAGCTCTGGGCTGGAGGTAGGGGGTGCTTAGGGGTTATCTTATCCGGCCAGAGCCAGCGGGGTGGGACGGAAGCCAGCGCTCTGGGTGAGGGAGAGAAGGGGGTGGCAGAGAAACCGGCCCCGAAGAGCAGAAGATGCGGCCGGAGCCGCGGGAGCCCCCAAGTCCGGCCTCGCGTGAGGGACATGAGGGCGCCGTGCAGCTCCGGACGCACTGGGAGCAGTGAAAGGGCCTCGCCAGGCTTCTGTTCGGAGGACGGAGTCCACCTGCCGTGCGGACAAGTGACAGAGGGACTCAGACTGCGGTCGCGCTGACCTGCGCAGGACGGGACGGGCTGAGACAGGGTGACAGCCGTGGGGGGAACTCGAGACACCCGTGGACGCAGCAACACGGGACCCGGTGTCGAATCGGGTTACAGGAGAGCCGAGGTTACCCCCGGAGGCCGGTGACACCCGCTGGGACGAGGAACCGGTGACGGCCGGAGGCGGGGAGGAGGGCCGGGGAGGGGCTCCGCTTTGTCACACTGCCAGTGTTGAAGCGACCCCAGACAGCTGCCACCTGGTCTGGCCGGGTGCGCTGCCCGAGCCGAGGGACACACCGGAGACGCAGAATGAGGAGTCCTCGGTGTAAAGTCAGTGACTGGTAACCCCCGGCCCACGAGGAGCTTCCCCCAGTCCCTGCCCGCTGGCTCGGGGCCGCCCCGGGTCAGGCAGGACTCGTCCTTGGCGCCGTGACCGCGTCTCAAGACAGAGGAGGCTCGTGCAGACTTTCTGTGCAGCTGCCACAGCGGCGGATGCTCTCCGGGCAACGGAAGGAAAACTGGCACCACACGCGAGGGCCTGTATCTACCTCAGGACAGCGTCTGCGGCCAGGCTGGGTCAGACCCCAGAGCCCCCGAGCCTCCCCGAGGCCGTGAGGGCAGCACCTCCAGGGCTCCCAGTCGCACTGCCGCGCTCCGATGTTCCTCCAGTCGCTCCGCACTCCGGAGGTCGCTTCCTTAGCACTGCGGGGTCCCTCTCGATGCCCCGGGCCACGGACGCTCTGTCTTTCCAGTTGAGCAGAGTCTCCTCAGCACCGAGGCCAGAGCCGGGCACACAGCTGGTGCTCAATAAATACTCCTTACGTGAATGAACAAGCCAGTCCACCCTGACTGACGGAAGGGCCAGGGGGCCAGACAAAGCCTGTCTGTCTCCGAACACAGTCCAAACCCGACGCTCCGGCACCAGCCAAGTAAAGGAAATCACGTTTCAAAGGTATCGGTATTAAAGACCTTTTTGTTTGTCTCCTCTGCAAGGGAGCATTTTCTCGTTTTGAGGCAACAACGGCGATGCCCTCCGGCAAAACTCCAGGCTTCGACGGCTGCAAGACGTGTCATAAATGTAGCACCCATCGAAGGTGCACTATTTCGGGCACACGCCGCGGCTGGGGGGGCGGTGGGCGGAGGTGGGGGGGAGGGAGAGGGGGAAGGTGTGGGGGAGCTGGTGGGGGGAGGTGGGGGGAGATGGGGGGATCCACCACCACCGCGAGAGGAGCCGATACGCAAATAAAAAAAGACCCACATCAAAGCAGCCGCGGGTACTCTGCTCCCGGAGCGGTCTGCGAGGGGAAAGCAAAGTCTGCGGGCATTTCAGTTTTACCTCCTGTGTGGAAACAAGCTGCTTCTCCCGCCCGAAGCAGGCCGCCAGCTGGCACCCGCCCCCGCGGGCTGACAGCCGGTTGTGAGGCTCTGACGAGGAGCTGTTAAGCTGCGGGCGGTTTGAAATCACCTGGGGTGGGAGTGTTATACCACAGAAACCAGAAAAATCAGGAAAAAAAGGAAAAGAAAAGAAGAAAAAAATCAAACCCAAACCAGTCTCCCTTCTTCCCCAGAGCCAGTCGCTGAACAGGTCGGAGCGCACAGGGCAGCAATTCACGCCAGGAAGCAGGAGAGACCCCTCAGGAGATTATGTGACGTGGAGAGAAGGCCCAAGCCGGACGTCTGAGGGACATCCAACATCGAGGACAAGCTAGAGAAAGAGGTGATGAGGTGTTAGAGAGGTGGGGGGACCCCCGGAAATGGAAGTGACCCAGACCCGGAGGGATGAGAAAGTTTCACGGTCAACCTCGCCAAATGCTTCCAAGAGACTCCAGAACCGAATGCCACAGAGTGGGGCCTTCGACAGGAAACGTACTCTCTCATGGGAGTGGAGGCCAGAAATCCGAAACCCAGGTGTGGGCAAGGCCCTGCCGCCTCTGCACTTACAGGGAAGGACCTGTTCCAGGTTCCCTCCCAGCTTCCGGTGGCTCCCTGCAGCCCGGCACCCACCACTCGGTCTCCACACCCCTTCTCTCTGTGCGTAGGCATCTCCACATCTCCCCTTTTTGTAAGGACGTCAGTCAGAAGGGATGAGGGCCACCTCCATTCCACCACAACTAGGACTTTTTTAAAAATTATTTATTTATTTTTAAAATTTCTTTTCAGTGTACCAGAATTCATTGTTTATGCACCACACCCAGTGCTCCATGCAATCCGTGTCCTCCACAATACCCACCACCAGGCTTATCCAACCTCCCACTCCCTCCAAAACCCTCGGTTTGTTTCTCGGAATCCACAGTCTCTCATGGTTCGTCTCCCCCTCCGATTTCCCCCAACTGCCTTCTCCTCTCCATCTCCCCATGTCTTCCGTGTTATTCCTTATGCTCGGCAAGTAAGTAAGACCATATGACAATTAACTCTGCTTGACTTATTTCATTCAGCATAATCTCTTCCAGCCCCGTCCATGTTGCTACAAAAGTTGGGTATCCATACTTTCTGATGGAGGCATAATACTCCATAGTACTTTTATTTAGTTGACAGAGAGAAAGAGAGCAAAAGCAGAGGGAGCTACAGGCAGAGGAAGAAGCAGGCTCCCCGCTGAGCAGGAAGCCTGACACAGGATTCGATCCCAGGACCCTAAGATCATGACCTGAGCCGAAGGCAGATGCTTAACCCACTGAGCTGCCCAGGCGCCCCTTACTACAACTAGTTCTTAACCAATTGTATCTGCAATGGCACTATTTCCGGTTAAGCTCACACGCTGAGGTAGAGGGGTGAGGACTTCAGTGTGTGAATTGTGGGGGCAGCACCCAGGAAGGCAACCCATGACGGACACCAGACAGAAAGGTGTTCATTGGATTTTGCAATAAAAGGTACTGGTGATGTTGGAGAGATGGATTTTATGACACAACGATAGGGACATCGTGGTCGCAGATCAAGGAAGGAGTGGGTGGTAAGGAAGGCCACCAAGGGGAGAAGACAAAGAGGGGCCGTTCCTGCACAGGCACACGTGTGGAGATGGGAAAGACTTGAGGAGGTTTCCACATCGTGAGGAAGGACTCAGTCCAAACAGAGGTTAAAGACAAAGGAGAGAACAGATGACGGACAGAGCAAAGTCTTCCGGGAGGCAGGAGACGACAGAGAGTAGAGACACACTGGCCTGAGGACAGAGAAAGGAAGAAAGCTAGACACGGCCGTGGTATGTGTGCAGGTTTGGTGGCAAGAAGAGGAAGTTCTTGTCCACTGACTTCATTTGCTCTGGGAAAGAGAAACGTGGCCACAGGCTGAGAGTGCTGAGGCGGAGGTTCGATCAGAGCTTGAAGGAAGTGGAGGATGAGAGAGGCAGGGAGGTGAACATGCCCACGGTCAGGCACAGGGAGTTGTTTTTTTTTTTAAGATTTTATTTATTCATTTGACAGAGAGAGAGAGATCACAAGTAGGCAGAGAGGCAGGCAGAGAAAGAGGAGGAAGCAGGCTCCCTGCTGATCAGAGAGCCTGATGCGGGGCTCGATCCCAGGACCCTGAGATCATGACCCGAGCTGAAGGCAGCAGCTTAACCCACTGAGCCACCCAGGCGCCCCAGGCACAAGGAGTTTTTGATTGGGTTGTTGATTACTTACCTCTAGGAAGAAGGCAAACTGAAAAGATGCTCCTTTCCAATTCTAGAATGTTCTATCACTGGCATTTAAGTTCTGTGTACTCTACGTTCTCTAATAGCAAATGTGGAAAAGAGAAAAACCACATCTCTTGGCCATCATGGGACACCAGAACCATGCCATCTGATGAAATCTGCTCAGGCCTCTGTTGAACACCTCAGAGGTCTGGGCCCTGATTCTCCCACTCTCAAGCGGGGAGTTGCCAAGCTACTTGTAACAACCAAGCCACCCATCTTGGGTGGAGCTGGGAATCAAGCTGGTGTGGTCTGACCTCCAGTGTCTTCACCACTAGGCTAACTGCTTTTCTTTACAGAATAAATGAGCAAAATTAGCAATGGCCCCTGACAGCGAGGGCGCAGGCAGGAGAGCGTGCGGGTGTTTGCCAAAGAGGAGATTCTCGGCTGTTTGGGCTGGTTGCGGTGTGGCCATCTCTGGAGGCTCTCATGACCCAGATGAGTGGCCCAGATGACCCGGGACGGTCCCTGCAGCATCCTGCCCTGGGATCAGCCCGTACTCATGGGGCAACGGCCAGTGAACAAGCACTAGTCTGTCTCTCTTGGGCGAGAAAAAAACTACGGCTGGTTTTGCAGCCTCATGTTGGAAAAGTATCTTTTTATTCAGGCCCGGGAGTTCACTGCAATTGTCTCCTCTCATTTAGTTAATACTTAGATTTTTTAAAAAATGGTATAATACTGGAAATCTCTCCCTTGTGCTCACCTTTGCTACGAACCTACAACTGCTCTTCAAAAGTTTATTTTAAAATATATAAAATCATAGTTTATACACACACACTTATTTTCCTTTGAGACCTTTTTCAGCTGACTTTTTTTTTTTAAACCTTCCTAACAGAGTTTACGAGAGGGAAGCCTGGTCCGCGATCTAACCTGTCCTGCACTGCACTGCGAATTCGAGGGCTCACAGCCCTTCAGGCGCACTTGCCTGGGTCCCCTCCTCCAGGCGTATTTCTGGGGCAGGTGGAAAGTTTCCTTTCCAAACTGCCCGTAATACCTGGCCTTGGCTGGCGCTCAGGCAGCACCCGCTGTGTGGACGCAGGCGGGACAGAGCGGTTTGGGGGCGGCAGGCCCGGGACAGGGAGGGGGCAGGAGGGAGACCGAGCTTCGCGGGCGCGGGTGTCAGCAGGGCAGGACACAGGGGCGGGCAGGCCGGCGCTTACCCCAGGAAGGCGAGGAAGCGCGGGTCCGTGGCCAGGTTGGCGTCGATGGTGAAGGACAGGAAGGCGGGACTCACCCGCTGCACCGGCCGCTCCGTGGCCAAGTCCAGCTCCGCGGCGTCCTCGGCCTGCGCGGGTCCCGCCGGGGCGCCCGGGGAGAAGGGGCCGAGCGGCCCCAGGAGGAGCAGCAGCGGCGGCGCCAGCGGCAGCCCCGGCCTCCAGCGCGGCAGCATCTCGGGCTCACCTGGCCGCACCCCTGCCCCGCAGCCAAGACCGCGCGCGCCTCCGGCCCGGCCGCTGCGCCCTTTTCTCCCTCGCGCCTCACCCCTCCCACTCCCGCCCCGCACCCCTCCCACTCCCGCCCCGCACCCCTCCCGCTCCGCCCCGCACCCCTCCCACTCCCGGCCCGCACCCCTCCCACTGCGCGCCGCACCCCTCCCACTCCGCCCCGCACCCCTCCGCTCCGCCCCGCACCCCTCCCACTCCGCCCCGCACCCCTCCCACTCCCGCCCCGCACCCCTCCCACTGCGCGCCGCACCCCTCCCACTCCCGCCCCGCACCCCTCCCTCCGCTCCCTCTCCTCGCCGCCCCGCCCCCCGCTCACTCCCACTTCCTGAACGCTCGCCCTCGCGGCCGGCCCCGCCCCCTTGCGAACCCCCCACCCGCTCGGAGGGTCGGGCCTGGCCGGGGGCGAGCGCGGGGCACGGACCCCGGAGCACGGACCCCAGAGCACGAGGTGCGGCGCCGGGTCCCCGGACGCTGCGCTGTCGCTGCTGCCGCCCCGTCGGGCTGAAGCACGTCGTCCCGCGTCCTCGGACCCGCGTCTCCTCTCGCCCGCGAAGTCGCACTGCGCCCCCCGCCACGGAGAGACCGGCCTCAAAGCTCCCCGGACGCGCAGCCCGCGCGGGTCTCCCGGATTCGGAGCTTTGCCCTGTCCCCCCCCCCGCGAAGTCCCCCCCCTCGCGGGCAGACCCCGCCGCTGCCCCTCGTCGCCCCGGGGCGCAGCGCGCGTGCGAACAGCCCTTGCCCCGCCGCCGCCGCTTCCGTCGGTTCCGGGCGCCACGCGTCACGCTCCGGACTCGGCCCCGAGGCAGGGACGTGTCCGGGGGCCACAGCTGGGACGCGACGGTTGCACAACCCGGGCACGCGGCAGCTCGGCTCGGCTCAAGTGCAGCTTCCGGACCGCGGCTGTGCCCGGAAGGCCCCACGACGGCTCTCCCTGCGCCCCGAGCCTTTGTCGCGCAAGTTCCTGGGCTCGTGCTTGGCACCTCGTGGCCGCCCAGTACAGCTCTGCGGACTAAACGAATGACACCAAAACCCTTAAGGTTTTTTACTGCGTTTGCGCCACCTGTAGAGCAATAAATGAGAATGAACTGGGGGCACCTGGCTGGCTCAGTCTGCAGAGTATGGCAGCTCTTGGCCGCAAGGTCATGAGTTCAAGCCCCACTTTGGGTACAAAGCTTACTTTAAAAAAATGGGTAAACAAGAATGGATTGTTTTGAAATGTCTATCTAATTTGCATAGCTCTATTCTCAGGCAACTTAAAAGTTAACTATATAGGGACAGTTTGGAGTTTGTGTGGTATATCGTTACTATTTTACACGCGGAATCAACTTTATATCCTGAAACAGTACCTAAGAAAAAAATTCATAGTAAACACCAGGAGATGATACGGTGGTTGACATGGGGTGGGAAAGCAGACGCCTAGGCTCTTTCTCTGCCTTTGCCATGACATTGACCCAGATGCCGCCTCAAAGGACAAAACTCACAACAGTTTCTTTCAAATATTTGAGTGATTTGAAAAGTGGATCTCTGCAAGTTTTCTAAACAGTGAGGCCTCGTGACATCCTGAGATGTGGGCCAATGCAGTTCAGAAAGAAGTCACTCATACGGAAACTGGGAAGACATAAATGAGGAAGCAAAGAAAAGAAACTTGCACATATGATGGTCTGTGGTTGAGATTTGATGCTCGTCGGGCTCCTGGACCTACGCTGGTTTGATCTGTTGTGCCAGAGAAGTGATATTAATAGGAATGATCCTTTCAGAGACACTTTGGTCATTAGACACCCACATTCTTATGGCAAGCTCCAGTTTACACACACGCTAGTGAGAGCCCCTTATATGCATCCTAGCCACATCTTGAAAGGTTGTGGAAACTTGGCCACTTTTCCGCCTCCCAGAACCCCATTTCCTCATCTGTAAAGTGGCAATAAGGCTGCATATTTCACAACCCTTATTTCGAGAATTTACTTAATGTATGTAACACATCTAGCGCCATATACAATATGAGGTAGGTGTTCAACAGATGTTTTTATCAGTAGTAATATTTCATTTAATCCTTACAATAACCTTGTACAGTAGATTTAGACTCAGTCTTCTGATTCCAAGTCCAGGGTTTTCCCACCGTGTCACACAGATTTGGTGACTCCCAAGTTATGTGATGAGAATGAATTAGAAATGAAAATATTCAGGGGGCCTGAGTGTGCAGTTGGCTGCGCATGGGACTCTTGGTCTCCACTCAGGTCGCGATCTCATGGTGGCGGCCTCACAGTTGCGAGACTGAGCCCATGTCTGGCTCCACAGTCAGCACAGAGTCTGCTTGAGATTCTCTCTCCCTCTCCCCTTTCCCCTCCCACTCATGTGCTCTCTAAAATCAATCAATCAACCAATATTTAAAAAAAAGATTCTCTGCTCCTCTCCCTATGCCCCTCCCCCACCAAATAAATAAATAAATAAATAAAATCTTAAAAAAAAGAACTTCAAATGAACTAGGACAGTTCATGTGGATCATTTAATAATTATGAAATGGTGTCATTTCCATGTGGCCTTTGGGTTGATTTTCTCTAGTGGCATTGTGTTTTGAGGGACTCACACAAGGTCAACAAGTGGTCAACAGTTACTCAACTAGAAATGCTCATGAGACAACAGGCTGATTTCGGGGTGTCTTCAGAAAATAATCATTGTTTTACTCAACTGTACAGAAAATTAAATTTTTTTCTTAATGTAGAAATCCCTTAGTGGGGGTAATTTCCTAAGCATTTTTTGTTCCATTTAGGCTATCTAAATATTTCACACAAACTGCATTGTTTTGAGATATTGGGTTAGACTTATTAAATTTAAATTTTAGTTTGAATTTTTTGGTTCTCAAACTATACTGTAAAACAAGGGGACACTGAAAGCAAGTACGTGCCGGAGTCCGGAGAGAAGGATGTTAACCTGCATCGTGCCTGCTGTTCCTCGAGCTGCTCGCACATACTTGTCTACTCGTCTGGTCACTCGAATATTTACTGGGAGCCTACCAAGTGCCAAGCATTCAGCTAAGCAGCAGTAGCTTACATTCTCTTCTATCAAGTTTATATCTGGGGTTCCTGCATGGCTCAGTCCGCTTAGTGCCCAACTCTTGGTTTCAGCTCAAGTCACGATCTCAGAGTGGTGGGATCAGACCCCACATCGGGCTCTGGGCTCAGTGGAGTCTGCTTCTCTCCCTCTCTTTCTGTCCCTCCACCCGCTCACATTCTCTCTCTCTCTCTCTCTCTAAATAGATAAATCTTAAGAAAAAAAGTTTATGGGGTGCTTGGGTGGCTAAGTCTGTTAAGTGTCGGCCTTCAGCTCAGGTAGTGATTTCAGGGTCCTGGGATGGAGCCCCTGGCGGGGCCTCCCTGCCCAGTGGGGGGCCTTCTTCTCCCTCTCCAGCTGCCCCTCCTCCCTGCTCATGCTCTCTCTCTCAAATAAATGAATAAAATCTTTTTAAAAACTTTATGTTTATATATATCCTATACATACGTATTTCTCTGTGTCTGTAGGAAAGTGGCTCCTTGGATCCAGTAAGTGAGCCAGAGTGTGTCGGAGAAAGCAGGAAATGTCCTTAGAATAAGGACTCACAAGTTCCAGAGGTCACACACACACACAGTAATCAGGCAGGTTATTATGGCGTAGGCTGAGGGATTATCCAAAAGTCCCCAGAGGAGAGCTGACTGCCCAATCTTGGTCTCCTGTCTCCGGGATGATGAAGGCCCTGGAGAACCTATTAAAAAGGCACAATAAAGTGAATTAAGTGGGACATTATTCACTGTTACCTCCAGGCTCTGTAAACAGTGTAAACAATATAAACATGGGGCAGAAAAGGAAGAGTTCCAGGAAATGCACTGGAAATAGGGAAGTGGTTGGGACGGGGAAAGAGGGAGCAGGAGTCCTACCGTAGTGTTAGGTGTTCCAGAATACACATACCGTGTACTGCATTATTCCACACATCACATAACACACTTACATGCAAGATTCTCTGTTCTTGACTTTGACCCAGCATCGGGTAGTTTGGACTCTCTTGAGAAACAAGGGCTATGGGGGCGCCTGGGTGGCTCAGGGGGTTCAGCCTCTGCCTTCGGCTCAGGTCATGATCTCAGGGTCCTGGGATCGAGCCCCGCATCGGGCTCTCTGCTCAGCAGGGAGCCTGCTTCCTCCTCTCTCTCTCTGCCTGCCTCTCTGCCTACTGTGATCTCTGTCTGTCAAATAAATAAAATCTTAAAAAAAAGGACAAGTGCTACTTGTATTTGCCCGAAGAACACCAAACACTAGGTCAGAAGGATACGTGCACCCCTGCTTTTGGCTGCATCACTTACAGTAGCCGGATTATGCAAGCGGCCGGAACGTCCGCTGGTAAATAAGTGTGTAAGGAAGAAGTGGCGCGCGCGCACACACACACACACAGCGGAGAGTGACTCTGCCACAAAGAAGAATGACATCTTGCCATCTGCAACGACACGGACGGAGCTCGAGAGGATTGTGCTGAGTGAAGTCAGTCAGTCAGAGGAAGACAAATACCACAGGATTTCACTCATGTGCAGAATTTACGAAACAAAACGACGAACAAAGTAAAAGCAGAGAGAGACGGAGAGACAGACTCTTAACTTACTGGAAATGGCTCGCGGCCGGGAGGGGAGGCGAGCCGGGGAAGCGAGGAAGCGAAGAGTGTGCTGACCCCGAGGCGCGCCCGGAGAGGGACAGAACGGTGGCGCCGCTGCGTGTCCCGGCGCTCATCAGGACGCGCCGCTAACTGCACTGGAACGAACACTGTGACCCTGAAAGAGAAAGACGAGAAAGACGGGCTGTAACGCGAGAAGAAAGCTTGTCCTGTTCCGGGCGCTCGCGGTGAAAAGCTTAGCAGGAAGGTGAGACGTGAAGGAGCTGGTCCTTGCGGTGGAAGCGACGTCCTGGGGTGACTGGGCCCGTCAGGGCGAGGGTTTGCGCCCGGCCGCAGCGGAGGCGCCTGTTTGGCGCCACCGAGCGGGCAAAGCAATTGCTTCTACAACTTTTACTGACCAGGGGCTCAGGCGGGAGCGCGGTTAGACTTTGCCGGCAGATCGCGAGAGGAAAACGGACAACCCTAGGCGCGAGCCACGCGTCTCCCTAGGTCCCTGCATCCGAGGGCGGGTGGGCGTCCCCGGGCGCTGGCAGGGACCGATCTGCCCACGCAGGCGGCCCGTGCGCGTCTCCTCCTGAAGGGAAACTTGCGAAGGAACCTGTTCCAAATGCTGGCAACTGCCTCAGAACTGCCACGTGGACCAATGAACTCCGGTAGCGAAGACAGGACGGAGCGATGGCGAGACGGATAGTTCACGGCGTCAAGCCAGTTCCTGCGACCTTCCGGAGCCACGTGGTGGCCGCCGGTCCGCGGCCCTGGTCCGTCAGGCTGCAGGCCGGGGCGCAGGCGCAGTCGGGACGGGCCCGCGGACGCCCCGCAGGAGGAAGAGGGCGCGGGCGGGGGCGCCGTCAGACCCTCTGCGGCTGAGCCACTGTCGCGGCAGCGCCACGGGGGCACGACGCGCGTGGCGGCTCTGTCGCCCGTGTGTCCGGGAAGCACGCTGTCCCCGGCCGAAAGGGCAACGGCTTTGTCTCGTTCCTCACCGCGGACGCTGCTCTGTGCTCGGCCTCAGCCGGTCCAGACGCGCGCGAACGTCCGTCCAGGGCGACGGCGCAGGCGTGAGGCCCTACCGGGGGGACGGCTGCGCCTCGTCACCCGCGACAGCAAGACGAGTGACATAAGCCGCGGCCGGACTTGCGGGGCGGGACGGCGGCCGCCAGGGGCTGGGCAAGGGCTGCTCCGCCGAGGCCCAGACCGGCCAGTGGGAAGGCCCTGCAGGTCGGTCCGCAGCGGCCGAGGTGAAGACAGTTGAAACGGGTTCATGTGACGTTTTTACCACAGTAAAAGCATTTTAGCTAGTGCACACAGAAAAAGACCAGAAAAGGAAAAAAGTATCTCCACACGATTGCAGCCCGGAAACAACAGCATTAACGGACCCGCTTCTTTCCTGCGTTTCTCCTTGCGCGCGCGCGGTCTTAATGAAATTTGGGATCGTACCCACTTAGCAAAGACGGGGTAAAGAGGGCATCTGCTCGTTCGGAGAATACGTTTTCATGCCGTCTCCATGACTGCCCAGGTCTCTGCCATACTAGATGTGCGGCCGAATGAAACTTTGGCAGTCGTTCTCAACGCGTTTGGTCTCAGGACCCCTTTATGCAATTAAAAATTACCAAGATTACCAAAGAATTTGTGTGCGTGTGTGCAGTATATCTGTGATGTCTAATGTACTAAATACTAAACTGATAAATTAGGGCGCCTGGGCGGCTCCGTGGGTTAAGCGTCTGTCGTTGGCTCCAGTCATGATCTCAGGGTCCTGGGATCGAGCCCCACACTGGGCTCCCTGCTCGGCGGGGAGCCTGCTTCTCCCTCTGTCCCCTCCCTCGCTTGTGCGCGCTCTCTCTCTCTCTCTCAAATAAATAGAATTGTTAGAAAACTTAGTAACTTATAAATAATTAATTTAAAAATAACTATAATGAACTCATTGGATATTAATATAAATACAATCTTTATGAGAGATAGCCGTATCTTCTCTCCTTTTTATTTATTTATTTATTTTAGAGAAAGAGAGCGAGCGAGCACAGAGGAGAGAGAGAGAAAGAAAATGCCAAGCAGTCCCCACACCCAGGGAAGAGCCTGATGCAGGATCTCATGACGCTGAGATCATAACATAAGCAGAAATCAAGAACCGGAGGCCCAACTGACTGAGCCACCAGGAGCCCTAGCTACAGTCTCTGACATTTGTGGAGGGCGGCCTTGTTCTACATTCTGTCGGTCTTTTTTATATGTAGCTTAATAGGAGACAGCTGGATTCTCCTATCAATCTCTGTAATTAATGTGTTGTGACATTACATACGTAACTTCTAGAAAACTACTCTGTACTCTAAGGCAAGAAGGAAAATGGAAATTATTATGTATTATCGTGGAAAGAGTTTTGACCTTGCAAGGCTGTCTGGACTTTTCATGGACTGTGGACCACTGTTGTTTTATAGATATTGCTTATGTTCTTAACATTTTTTTAAAAATTTCAGCATGATTGAGGAATAGCAACAAAATAAGGTGTTTAAGGTATACAATGTGATTTCTTTTGTTAAAAAATATTTTATTTATTTATTTGACAGAGAGACAGAGATCACAAGTAGGCAGAGAGGCAGGCAGAGAGAGAGGGGGAAGCAGGCCCCCTGCTGAGCAGAGAGTCTGATGCTGGACTCGATCCCAGGACCCTGAGATCATGACCTGAGCCAAAGGCAGAAGCTTAATTAACCTCCTGAGCCACCCAGGCGCCCTACAATGTGATTTCTTAATATGTGCATACATTGTGGAAAAATTCCCCCGTCTAATTAATTAATACATCCATCACTTTACGTGTTTATCTTTGTGTGCATGTGTGTGAACATTTAAAGTCTACTTTCTGAGCAGATTTCAATCATACAATACAGCGTTATTGACCGTAGTCACCGTGTTTCACACTAGATCCTCGGACCTCATCATCCTATAGCTGAACATTTGTAACCTTTCAGCAACCTCTCTATGTTCGTTTTTCTTTCTGGTCTTCCCTTTCGAACAAGTAGTCAGCCAGGCTCATTGCGGGGACTGGGGGAGGGGGTGAAAAGGGAAAGAAAAAAATGCTTTCTTTTCCAAAAGCCTAACCCTAAATCCATGAAGGAGATTGTATGAGGTGCATGAGAGGTAACATTTCCTCCTGGCGCAGGCTCCCGACCTGGCACGTATCGGGACACACACACACAACTACAGCATTTGCAGGGCATTCTGCAGGAAGCTAATGCTTCGGAGGAAATCTATATACACACTTGGTGAGAAATGCTTTCCATTTTGTATGTTATATAATTACGATAAGAAAAATAAATGCAGAGCCTATGTTTGCTAAATAACTTCCACATATTGTCTCTTCCATTTTTTTAAACAAAAGACTGGAGTTTGATTTCATGAACAAAACTTTTAATATCCAAGGTTGTGTCTCAAATGGCTGTTCGCCGTCTTGATGAAAAATTTCAAATGATAATCTCTTCGAACCCCTTTTTTTTTAACTTGAAATACATTAGTTTCATTACATTAGTGTGTTACATTAGTTTCAGAGGTACAACACGGGGATTTGACAAGTCCGTATGTTACACCAGGTCCACGGCAAGGGTAGCTACCACTTGTCACCGCACAGCACCACTAGAACACCACGGATGACATCCCTGTGCCGAACTTGTTATTCCTGAGACTTACTCATCCCCTAACTGGAAGCCAGTTCCTCTCTCTCCCCTTCACCCATTTTACCCATCACTCTACCCCCAAATTCTTAATAAAATTTTGCTCACACAAGTAGATAATAAGCAATTTTCAATTTTTAAAAAGATTTATTTATTTATTTATTTATTTATTTATTTATTTCGGTGGAGGAGGGGCAGAGGGAGAGAGACTCTTCGGGCAGATTCCCCGCGGAGCGTGGAGCCCATCCTGGGGCTTGACCCCAGCTGACATCAGGAGTTGGCGGCGGGAGTGACTGAGCCTCCCAGGTGCTCTGGCAATGTTCAATGTTTTAAAGCAGTCTTACTGCATTAAAAGACTCTCACAGCAATTCTTTTTCTTCCGTGGCCAAGATAAGGCTGGAATCTTCTGATACAGTGAATGGATTTTTAGATATAACTAACTTTTTCACAGTAAGTGTTTCAAAATAGTGATGAAGCTGTAACGGGCAGAGAGAGCTTGCAGGTCACCAAGGGGCAGAGGGACCAATGTCAGTTCCAGCTGACACCGGGGGTGGGGGCAGGTGTCCGGGGACCGGTGCCGCCCACCCCTGCCTGCCCCCTGTGTGCAGCCCAGAACTCGGATCTGACGACAGAAGAGGGAAACGTCTTCATCGACTGAGATTGCATTTACCCCTTCTATGGAACGGGCTCAGAATAAAAATCATTGTAGAAAGGGACGCCTGGGTGGCTCAGTGGGTTAGTACCTCTGCCTTCTGTTCAGGTCGTGATCCCAGGGTCCTGGGATCGAGCCCCACATCGGGCTCTCTGCTCCACAGGGAGCCTGCTTCCTTCTCTCTCTCTGCCTGCCTCTCTGCCTAGTTGTGATTTCTCTCTGTCAAATAAATAAAATATTTTTAAAAAATCGTAGAAAATGCTAGTGAATTTTTATATTTAGTACATACCTCAGTGTAGGCTTTGAGATTCCTTTCTGTCACGGTGTCCATTTCATTTATTTCCAAACATTTTGTTATGATAAACAACATTTTGGGAACCTTCTTCACACACACTTATTTTTTTCAGGTAAGGTATGATTATTTCCTTAGAGTAAGTTGCTGAAGCAGACTTGCTGGGTCAAAGACTTATGGTATCTATCATCTATCTCTCTGTCACCTAGCCTCTGCTTGTATTTTGCTTTTTATTTTTTTTAAAAAGGCCTTTGTTACTTGTTGGTAGACTAATCTCAAAAGTTGTTAACTACTCATAATTTTTCTATCATTTTATTATAAAATTTGCAGATACATAGAAAAGCTGAAAGAATTATACAGTGAACACCCATATAACCATCATCTAAATGCTGCAATGAACATTTTGCTATGTTTGTTCTACCATATGTCTATCCATCTAACCAAACTTCCATCAATCTATCCTATTTTTTAATTGAGATGTAATTCTCATATCGTACGTTCCCCCTTTGAAAGTGCACAATTCAGTGTTTTTTTGTGTGTATCACCAGATTGTGCAACCATCACCACTAATTCCAGAACATTTTCATTACCCCATTCAGCAGTCACTCTAAATCACCGTCTACTTTCTTCTCCATGGATTTGACCATTCTGGACATTTCATACAGAAGGAATCATACAGTATGTAACCTGTTGTGTCTGGCTTCTTTCACTTAACACATTTCCCCTCCTTTTCGTGGCTGAATAATATTCCACCGGATGGATATACCATATGTTTTAGTCCCTTTATCAGCTGATAGACATTAGTGTTGTTTCCTTTTTTTGGTTATAACGTATTATGCTCCTGTGAACTCTTATGCAAATTTTTGTGTGATTATGTGTTTTCAGTTCTTGGGAGTGGGAGTGGAAGTGATGAGTTTTATGCTAACTCTATGTTTAACATTTTTTTAAAAAAGATTTTATTTATTTGACAGAGAGAAATCACAAGAGAGGCAGGCAGAGAGAGAGGAAGGGAAGCAGGCTCTCTGCTGAGCAGAGAGCCCGATGCGGGACTCGATCCAGGACCCTGGGATCATGACCCGAGCCGAAGGCAGCGGCTTAACCCACTGAGCCACCCAGGCGCCCCTGTTTAACATTTTTTTAAACTACTTTTTTTTTAAAAAGATTTTATTTCTTTATTCGACAGACAGAGATCACAAGTAGGCAGGGAGGCAGGTGGAGAGAGAGGGGGAAGCAGACTCCCCGCTGAGCAGAGAGCTCGATGTGGGGCTCGATCCCAGGACCCTGAGATCATGACCTGAGCCGAAGGCAGAGGCTTTAACTCACTGAGCCACCCAGGCGCCCCTATGTTTAATATTTTGAAGAACTGCCAAATTCTTTTCCACAGTGACGCTATTACATTCCCACAAGCAATATCTGAGGTTCCACTGTTTCCACATCCTTTTGAATACTTTTATTTTCTGTCTTTTTGGCATTTTCATATCAAAAGATATTTCCTTGTGGTTTGCATTTCCCTAATGACAAGTGACACTGAGTGTCTCTTCATGTTCTTACTGGCTATTTATATATATTTTTTGGAGAAATGTCTATTTAAATTCTCTGCCCATAATCTTTTTTTAAGATATATTTATTTATTTGAGAGAGAGAGAGAGAGAGAGACTGATAGAACACAGCGGGAGGGGACAGAGGGAGAGGGACAGAGAAGAGAAACTCAAGCAGACTCAGCATTGTGTGCTGAGCCTGACTTGGGACTTGATCTCAGGATCCTAGACCATGACCTGAGCTGAAACCAAGAGTCAGACACTTAACCACCTGCGCCACCCAGGGGCCCCTGCCCATAATCTTTTTTTTTTTTTTTTTTTTAGTATTGCAATGTAAATTGCAGACTGTATTTTTTACTCTTAAACACGCATTATTATTACTTCAAGTTCAATATGTGTTCATGGTTCTCTTTGTTTTTAAGTAAAATTTACGTATGGTGTGTTAAAAACAAGACAGTAGGCCCCAAGTGGAGTCACTTGTGCTAAGTTCCTAGTCACCAAACCTAAACTTAATCATAGTTTCAGCTCTCGCAGAGGCGGAATCTTGAAACAGTTGGGAATCACGTGGTTGGTACTAGTTAGGTAATCTGCTTAAGGGACTCCTGCTGTCCCCTAAAGAAAAGTGACCTTGCGGTAATTAACTCACTGTTTCCTTTTATCTTTACCTAGTGTGACCTCCTCGCTCCCACTCTGTTCTGTCCATCATCGTTTTGTGCTGTGCCTGGGGGCTCCCTTCACCCTGTTAGACTGGATGCTGCCTGATTCATGAATTGCTGGATAAAGCCAAGAAGATCTTTAAAATTGACTCGGTTGAATTTTGTTTTCTAACAAATGCACAAACCTTAAGTGTAATATTGGGTGAGTTTTTACAAATGTGTGAACCCAAACCTCTTTCACTTCAGAAAGTTTCTTCAGCGCCTTTCCCAGCAAACCCCTGCTCCCATTCCCGCAGGCAATCGTTCCAATGTTATTCATCTTGTATTGATTTAACCTGATCTAGAATCACATATTACACAGTCTTGTGTAAAGCGCCTTTCACTCAGAATTAAATATTTGAAATTAGTCAGGCTGTGGTGTGGCCCAAGGTTCATTTTTAATGTTTCTTTTTTTTTTTCCTAAGCAGTTTCCATTAAATGAATGTATCAGTTTGTTTATCCATTTTCCTACCGATGGGCATTTGGGGTTGTTGCCAGTTTGAGCTAATATGAATAAAGCTGCTAAGAACACCATTATCTCAGTCTCTTTGTGAACATGTACTTTCATCTCTCTAGGGTAAATAGCTAGGAGTGAGCTTATTGGGTGGGTCATAGGGTTGTTATGAAATCGCCAAAAGTTCCTTCCAAGCGATTGTATCATTTCGCACTCCCACGGACAACATATGAGAGTTTGGGTCATTCTACATCCCCACCAACATCAAGTCTTGTCCAGTTTAAAAATTGTTGCTTTATAATATGCAGAGGGGACAGGCATATATTCCTATCTCATTGTGGTTTTAGTTTTCATTTCTCAGATGACTAATGATGTTTTTTATGTGCTTATTTGCCAGTTGAATAGCTTCCTTTATGAAATGACTGCCCCAAATTTAGTTACTTGTGTAGCATTTTAGCACATGTAAAGATTGTATGCCCTTCCTGATAGTAAAAATTAAAAAGAAAAAAAAATACAATACATAGTGCTGTGAACTCAGGTATTTAAATATCTGAAGAGCCAGAGAAATGCAAAATGTATTGACGTGATGGGCCAGTCTAGGTGGGGTGTCAGAGTTCTGTAAATTCATGTAAGAATCAGGGCTTGACAAAATTCACACCCAAGGATATAAACCATGACCTGGGTTATATTATGACATTCAGAGGCTCTGGGGTCCTTTTGTTTGTGAGAAAAAAATATAAGGAATTGTATTCTACTACAGCATTGGTATACAGAGGAATATAATCCAAGCTTGATTTGGCACTATATATTAACTATTGTTACATTAATATTTTTCTTCTGATTTTAAAAGAAATTCAGGGACTCCTGGCTGGTTCACTCAGTAGAGCATGTGGCTCTTGATGTCAGGGTCGTGAGTTCAAACGCCATGTTGGCATGGAACCTACTTGAAATTTAAAATAAATAAATAAATACAACGAATAAATAAATAAAGGAAATTAAAATTGAAGTATATCTGTGGGCACCTCAAAGTGTCTTAGGTCCTAGACAGTGCGCCACTCTCAAAAATGAAGGTCATTTCTGTTACTGACCTCCTCCTTAAATCATGGCATAGGAAACTATAGTGATTATAAAAGGGGCCGCGCTCTAGGTCTGGATTGTGAGAAAAGCAGACCTTGAGGTCTGTAATCGAGGTTCAATGTCCAGGCCGAATCTTCTGATTGTTCTGCAACCTTTCAGGCATCTGAGAAGGTAATTCCTCAAAGTGTAGGACAACGTGTTCCTTTCCCTGGTGGAGAAACATTGCTCAACATCAGAGAGGGCCAGGTATAGGAATGTTTAGGAAAAATCACACCTATATATGAATATTTTGGTGGAAAAGAAACTGTGCATACTTGATATTTAAGGGCTTCGGAGATTTGGGTCTGTTAGAATAATACTTCAGCTTCGTGATTCCCAACTAAATGTATAATTGAGCAACTGATTCAGCCCATGATTTTAAGTTCAGGTGTTAGAAGTTTAATCTGTTAGATTCTAACTGCCCTAAGAACATAAAAAGGTTTGTATGTTTAAGCAATACTTAAAATAAAAATTAAATATGGTAAATGTATAAATATAATTGGAAATATGTAAGGAAATCGACTCAATTTATGAGACTGAAGCGCTACCTACTGCGCTAATGAGGCACCTTCGACTCACTTTAAAAAACCCTTATTTAAGGTGAGTGCTAAAGTTGTCTAGATTTGTCAAGAGAGTTACAACTTTTTTAAAACCATGACTTCTTAAAAGCTTAAGAAGTAGATTTTGAATGCTAATTTTTAAAATGAAAATAACTCTGTGCACAAAAACCATACATGAAGACATTAAAAAATTGGTGTAGTCGGGGCGCCTGGGTGGCTCAGTGGGTTAAGCCGCTGCCTTCGGCTCAGGTCATGATCTCGGGGTCCTGGGATCGAGTCCCACATCGGGCTCTCTGCTCAGCGGGGAGCCTGCTTCCCTCTCTCTCTCTCTCTGCCTGCCTCTCTATCTACTTGTGGTCTCTCTCTGTCAAATAAATAAAAAATAAAAATCTTAAAAAAAAAATTGGTGTAGTCAGTGTATATCGCGACAATGAAGGAAACGTACTTTGGATAAGCGACGAGGACAGGCGATGTAAAGCAGGGATCCCAGGAACCAAGTGCGAATAGACAGCTGCTCCTCATACCCAAGCTTCATATCTGCCATGTTTGGACCTTGGTCCCATGCTCAAGCAGGTGTCTGAGAAGTCATATGGCATATGTTCTTGATGTTGACACCCCAATATCAAAGCCCTGTGTCACCTTGCTATGGTCACCTTCCTGCAAAATACACTTTCCATCCTTCCATCAATACCTGGTGTCTCAAATAGGACTTCCTCCTTGGCCCAGAATCTCTGCTTTCGCATTATTTGCCTGGTTACTTATTCCCCCTGGATTCTTCTTTTTATTCCCCAGGTGCAAATGAGAGCTTTTGGAAGCAGCCTCAAATTTTCCAGTCACCAGGGTCCTATGTACTCTCATTTAACTGAATAATAATTCCTTAAATGCTGCCCTGGTGGTCTGAATAAATAGATGTCCCCTTTCTTTCCTTTTTTTTTTTTTAAGATTTTTTATTTATTTGAGAGACAGAGATCACAAGTAGACAGAGAGGCAGGCAGAGAGAGAGGGAAGCAGGCTCCCTGCTGAGCAGAGAGCCCCATACGGGGCTCAATCCCAGGACCATGGGATCATGACCTGAGCTGAAGGCAGAGGCTTTAATCCACTGAGCCACCCAGGCGCCCCTAGATGCCCCCTTTCAAATTGCCTCATTTGCATCCTGCAGATGAATGAGCCACCCGGCAACATCTAGAATTCTATTTTTACTTATCTCACTAGCTAACTTCCTAGTTAACGCCGGGAACTGTTCTCAGAGTGGCCATGTCATGTCGCTTGGCTAAGAGAGATACTAAAACCACTGAGTTCATGTGGACTATTTTAAGTTGCTGTCTGAGGAATAACATATATGTATAATAGATGCACGTTCATATGTAAAAGGTATCATTTTTAAATGTGAAGGTGATGATACTCTGATATTCAGGCCGTTTCAGTTATATTAATTCCACATTAAAGCACTTGTTCCCTGGGATGTTGCTGGGCACATACCGCCCTTCACACCTCTGAGAGCAGTTCCTCCCACCTGTCCACAGAGTGGATTCTGGGCAGAAAAATCTGTACTAGGTGATGGCCAGTGTTTCCTGCCAGGGTTTCATTCCTTTTTGGGAAATTTAGATAGAGATCTAGGAGAGTGACCACTGGGAGGCAAGTGGGAGGCCCCATGAACAGGGTTCAGAATCTACTGCTCTGGGGCAGCCAGCCTGCCCCCATCTGTAGAGCCCAGGGAGAGGGGGAGAGAGAGAGAGACAGAGAGAGAGAGAGAGAACCATATGTGCAAAGCGAAGTAAAGGTAGATAAGGCCAAAGCAGCAAGGGAGAGAGACGGAGTCGCTAATTTCTGATGGCTTCATGGTTCCCGCTTCCAGTCCCTTGCGAACCTGAGTGCACATCCTGTCCTTGGAGCCTGTGAAGTGGCCCTGCATTTTATAACAGGCCGTTCTCTTCATCCAAGGTTATTTTGTTTGGGTTTCTCTTACTTGTAAGCCAAAGAAGTTTGACTACTAAATAAAGGCCCCCTACTAAATAATAGGTACAGAATATGATTTTTTAAAAAATTAACTTATTTAGGAGAGGAGTAATGCAGTCTTTTCCTGTTTTGTTATTTTACTTTATTTTATTTTATTCCAGTATGGTTGACATACAGTGTTACGTTGGTCTCAGATGCACAATGTAGTTGTTCAGCAGTTCTGTCCATCACTCACTGCTCGCCCTAATGAGCGAGCTCTCACTTCCCCTCACCTTGTTCACCCCGCCCCCGCCTCCCCTCTGGTGACCCTCACCTGTTCTCTGCGGCTAAGAGTCTGTTTAGGAGTAATGTCACCGTTTATTCCCAGGTATCTTATGGTTCTTGGTGCTATAGTAAATGCAATCGATTCTCTAATTTGCCTTTCTGTATTTTCATTGTTAGTGTATAAGAAAGCCACTGATTTCTGTACATTGACTTTGTATCCTGCCACGTTACTGAATTGCTGTATGAGTTCTAGTAGTTTGGGGGTGGAGTCTTTGGGGTTTTCCATATAAAGAATCATGTCATCTGCGAAGAGAGAGAGTTTGACTTCTTCATTGCCAATTTGGATACCTTTTATTTCTCTTTGTTGTCTGATTGCCATTGCTAGGACTTCTAATACTATGTTGAACAAGAATGGTGTGAGTGGGCATCCTTGTCGTGTTCCTGATCTCAACAGGAAGGCTGTGACCTTTTTCCCATTGAGGATGATATTTGCTGTGGGTTTTTCATAGATAGATTTTATGAAGTTCAGGAATGTTCCCTCTATCCCTATACTTTGAAGTGTTTTAATCAGGAACGGATGTGTACTCGAGGAACTACAGAACACTCATGAAAGAAATTGAAGAAGACACAAAAAGATGGAAGACCGTTACATGCTCTTGGATCGGAAGAATAAACATTGTTAAAATGTCTATACTGCCTAGAGCAATCTATAATTTTAATGCCATTCTGATCAAAATTCCACCAGTATTTTTCAAAGAGCTGGAGAAAATAATCCTAAAATTTGTATGGAATCAGAAGAGACCCCGAATTGCTAAGGAAATGTTGAAAAACAAAAACAAAACTGGCGGCATCACGTTACCTGATTTCAAGCTTTACTACAAAGCTGTGATCACCAAGACAGCATGGTACTGGCATAAAAACAGACACATTGACCAGTGAAACAGAGTGGAGAGCCCAGATATGGACCCTCAACTCTATGGTCAAATAATCTTCGACAAAACAGGAAAAAATACGCAATGGAAAAAAGACAGTCTCTTCAATAAATGGAAAACTGGACAGCTACATGTAGAAGAATGAAACTTGACCATTCTCTTACACTGTACACAAAGATAAACTCGAAATGGATAAAAGACCTCAACGTGAGACAGGAATCCATCAGAATCCTAGAGGAGAACATAGGCAGTAACCTCTTCGATATCAGCCACAGCAACTTCTTTCAAGATATGTCTCCAAAGGCCAAGGAAACAAAAGCGAAAATGAACTTTTGGGACTTCATCAAGATCAAAAGCTTCTGCACAGCAAAGGAAACAGTCAACAAAACAAAGAGGCAACCCACGGAATGGGAGAAGATATTCGCAAATGACAGTACAGACAAAAGGTTGATATCCAGGATCTATAAAGAACTCCTCAAACTCAACACACACAAAACAGATAATCATATCAAAAAATGGGCAGAAGATATGAACAGACACTTCTCCAACGAAGACATACAAATGGCTATCGGACACATGAAAAAATGTTCATCATCACTAGCCATCAGGGAGATTCAAATTAAAACCACATTGGCATACCACCTTACACCAGTTAGAATGGCCAAAATTAGCAAGACAGGAAACAACGTGTGTTGGAGAGGATGTGGAGAAAGGGGAACCCTCTTAGACTGTTGGTGGGAATGCAAGTTTTGGAAAACAGTGTGGAGATTCCTCAAGAAATTAAAAATAGAGCTTCCCTATGACCCTGCAATTGCACTGCTGGGTATTTACCCCAAAGATACAGATGTAGTGAAAAGAAGGGCCATCTGTACCCCAATGTTTATTGCAGCAATGGCTATGGTCGCCAAACTGTGGAAAGAACCAAGATGCCCTTCAACGGACGAATGGATAAGGAAGATGTGGTCCATATACACGATGGAGTATTATGCCTCCATCAGAAAGGATGAATACCCAACTTTTGTAGCAACATGGACGGGACTGGAAGAGATTATGCTGAGCGAAATAAGTCAAGCAGAGAGAGTCAAGTATCGTATGGTCTCACTTATTTGTGGAGCATAACAAATAACATGGAGGACATGGGGAGATGGAAAGGAGAGGGAGTTGAGGGAAATTGGAAGGGGAGATGAACCATGAGAGACTATGGACTCTGAAAAACAATCAGAGGGTTTTGGGGGGGGGGGAGGTTGGGGAACCAGGTGGTGGGTAATAGGGAGGGCACGTATTACATGAAGTACTGGGTGTGGTGCAAAAACAATGAATACTGTTATGCTGAAAATAAATAAATAAATAAATTTAAAAAAAAAGGAGTAATGTCATCGTAAGTGAAAAGACCATGATCCAAACTGTTTTCTTTGGCTCTACTATTGTTAGGATTTCCCTTCCTACCTTAACATAAACAAACTGTACACTAAGTCCAACCAAACATACAAGCGGGAACGCAGCGTGAAAACAAGCTCATGGTCACATCCCTTTGATTTCCTCAGAGACTCTCCCTTTCTGGTGGGGATTTGTGAATTTTGTGACAGACCCTGTTCAGCAGCTTAGTGGCCACTTCTCAGCAGACACGTGACAGTCATGTGACAGAGTCTGCCAGTCCTGGGAAGTCGAGATGAGCAAGACTGGCTCTTGCCCCCCCCCACCCCCAGCAGCGCCCACCACATGGACAGGGACACATGCAGCCTCCCCTCCTCCCCTTCCTCTGCGGTGGGAAGCTGGCGTGAGACCTCCAGGGTCTGAGCTGGCAGGAAAGCATTGAATAGGGGCGCCTGGGTGGCTCAGTGGGTTCAGTATCTTCCTTCAACTCTGGTCGTGATCCCAGGACCCAGCGATCGAGTCCCCTGTCGGGGTCCCTGCTCAGCAGGGAGCCTGCTTCCCCTCTGCTGCTGCCCCTGCGTGTGCTCTCCCTCACCTTCGGTTTCATAAATAAATAAATCTTAAAAAAAAAAAAAAAAAAAAAAAAAGCCCTGAATTAAAAACCCGTTTACAAAGCTGGGCTTCGCCAGTACTAACACGGAGCTGTGAAGCCTTTTCCTAAGCCAGTTTCCTTGTTTGTCTCCACAGGTGTCGCGGGCAAAGGGAAACCGGGTCGGTCACTCAGCACCAGTGGACAGAAACAGGTGCCGCTGCGTGTGTGCAGAAGGGATTTTCTGAAGAGGTCAGAGGCGCCGAGGCCCTGCTGCCGGCCGTCAGAGGGGCTCCGGGCCGCGCTCTGGGATGATGCTCAAGAACACGCGGCACAGCCGCCGACTGGGAACCCCAGGCTGAGGCGGGGCTTGTGGATCTCGAAGACCCGCTTCCACAGCCTGCGTCCAGGACCAGCCGCCGCTGGACGCCACGCAGCTCCCGACGGCCGTGAGAACCTGCTGCGGAACACCCCGCCGGCACCTGCGGAGGGAAGGCGGCCGCCACCTCGCTTCTGCCTTCACGATGGCACAGCGGTGACTCGAAGTCGGCCAGGCCGGCGCTGATGGCCGCGATGTACAGTCTCGGCGGCGCGTGACGAACCCGGGAGTCCGCGGACCAGCCCTACGAGGTCAAGGCCGTTACTAGCCCCATTTTACAGACGAGGAGCCCGAGGAAAGAGAGCGGGCCTGGTGGGTCACGGAGGCAGCCGCGATGGGGCGCCTCTTGCTGGCGTAGCTGAGTTCCCCTCAGAGCCTCGCCGCGACGCGTCCGGGAGGCCGAGCGCGACTTCCGCTTCCCCAGCCCTGCGGCTCTCGCGGTGCCGGACGGGAGCCCGGAAGGCGGCAACAGGCCGTCCGCAGCCGCAGAAACGCCGCAGCAACAGTGACTCGCACGAGGTGACTCGACGCACGGAACCGTCCTCGGCGACCCCAAGGCGAGCTCGCCACCAAGCCCGTCCAAGGGACACGGGCGCTTCTGGATGGTACCTGGCACGACTCCTGCTGGAACAAAGCTTCATTCAGTGTGTTGTCTGGGTTTGTTTCCTGACTAAAATGTAGTGTTTTGGGGAACACACGAAGTGTTTTTCTTTAAAAACAAGCAAACCAACTCTAAAAAGTATCGCAGGCTCATTGGCCGTCCATGATTCCCCTTCCTGTCTCAGAACCAAATTCCGGAGTCACCTCTGTCGTGAGGACTCCCCTTCGGCTTGGAGGCCTTGGTGCGACTCTCTCTTCCGCGAGAGCTCGTGCGCGTGCGCGGGCTGCGGACGCCGGAGCCGCCGTTCCACGGAGCCGGAGCCGCCGTTCCACGGAGCCGGAGCCGCCGTTCCACGGAGCCGGAGCCGCCGTTCCACGGAGCCGGAGCCGCCGTTCCACGGAGCCGGAGCCGCCGTTCCACGGAGCCGGAGCCGCCGTTCCACGGAGCCGGAGCCGCCGTTCCACGGAGCCGGAGCCTTCCCAACGGAAACCTGTTGCCACGCGCCCCGGAGGCCGGAGGTCGGGGACGGAGGTGCTGCGCGTCGCTTTCCACGGAGGCCTCGGCGCGGCTGGCAGCTGCGTCTTGGCGTGGCCTTCCCTCCGCCCTAATCTGTTCTTCCAGAACCAGCTACACTGGATCAGGGCCCACCGGAACGACCCCATTTTAACCCAGTTACCTCCTGGAATCCCCTTTCTCCTAAGGCAGTCGTATTCTGAGGTACTGGGGATAAGGGCTTCAACGCGTGGCTTTAAGGGGACACGGTCAGCCCATAGCAATGTCCTTTGCCGAGTAAACTACTGAACTCTCAGCATCGTTCGTACCAAATACGTTTGCTTCCAAATCCGAGTTTTATTTCTAGACACAGGAGTCAAATGGTTTATGTAGTCAAACAATGCCCGTCTTTCTTTTGTTCAATTTTTTAATTATAGTTTTTGAATTCTTTGTTCTTTTTTTAAAGATATTATTTACTTGCTTGAGGGGGGGAGCATGAGCGGGGAGTGGGGAGGAGCAGAGGGAGAGGGACGAGCGGACGCGCCGCTGATCCCCGACCCCAGTGTGGGGCTCCACGCGGGGCTGGATCCCGTGACCCTGAGATCACGACCGGAACCGAAATCAAGAGTCTGACGCTTTGACCGACTGAGCCATCCAGTTGCTCCTTAATTTTCTGTTCTATTTACTTATATAACTAAAGTCTCTCAAGCTTATTTTGGTATTATTCAAGTGAGAACCTAAACGGGTTTTATTTCTCCAAATTTTTAACTCATTATTCCAACATCACCTTTTTTTTTGTTTTCTTTATTTACAGCATAACAGTGTTCATTGTTTTGGCATCACACCCAGTGCTCCATGCAGTACGTGCCCTCGCTATTACCCACCACCTGGTTCCTCAACCTCCCACCCCACCCCCCCTTCAAATCCCTCTGGTTGTTTTTCAGAGTCCATAGTCTCTCATGGTTCATCTCCCCTTCCAGTTTCCCTCAACTCCCTCTCCTCTCCATCTCCCCATGTCCTCCATGTTATTTGTTATGCTCCACAAATAACTGAGACCATGTGATACTTGACTCTCTCTGCTTGACTTATTTCGCTCAGCATAATCTCCTCCAGTCCCGTCCATGTTGCTACAAAAGTTGGATATTCATCCTTTCTGATGGAGGCATAATACTCCATCGTGTATATGGACCACATCTTCCTTATCCATTCATCCATTGAAGGGCATCTTGGTTCTTTCCACAGTTTGGCGACCGTGGCCATTGCTGCAATAAACATTGGTGTACAGATGGCCCTTCTTTTCACTACATCTATATCTTTGGGTAACTACCCAGCAGTGCAATTGCAGGGTCATAGGGAAGCTCTATTCTTAATTTCTTAAGGAATCTCCACACTGTTCTCCAAAGTGGCTGCACCAACTTGCATTCCCACCAACAGTGTAAGAGGGTTCCCCTTTCTCCACATCCTCTCCAACACACGTTGTTTCCTGTCTTGCTAATTTTGGCCATTCGAACTGGTGGAAGGTGGTATCTCAATGTGGTTTTAATTTGAATCTCCCTGATGGCTAGTGATGATGAACATTTTTTCATGTGTCCCATAGCCATTTGTATGTCTTTGTTGGAGAAGTGTCTGTTCATATCTTCTGCCCATTTTTTGATATGAACAGACCCAACATCACCTTTTTTGAAAAAAAGACATTTATTTATCACTTTAGAGAGCGGGAGAGTGTGAGCAGAGCGACAAGCCGACTGCCCCCCACAGAGGCCTCCATATGCCGTCCCAGAGCGGCGAGACGCCGACCGGATGGAGCCCCGCGGCCAGGAGCTCCGCGACCGAGCCCCGCGGCCCGGTCCAGCCTCAGCTTCCGAACATGCCCTGCCTTTCTCCCTCGCTCTGCGACGGTCCTCCTGGGCTGTGGTAAACGTCTTTGCACAACTCTGTTGCTTTGCACCCAGACGGACGTGCGGGTTCCGAAGAGCAGCAGAGGGCAGGAGGCCGTGTTCCTCCAGGCTCGGCTGGGGCGTCCCTCGGCCCGTGAGGCGGCGGCGAGGCAGGTCACTTGTGACTCTGCTTCCCTCCTTGCCCTGGAGCCCTCTGTCCCCGGAGCTGTGCGCGCAACCTGGGTCTCCGCGTCGCCTGCCCCAGAGCCCTGCCTCCTCTTGGGCCCGGGGCGCCGGCTCGCTCGGTCTGACGCGCCCCTGCGACTCCGAAGCCGGGACAGACAGTTGCTCCTCACAACTGCGGTGACGCACGACAGCGGCGGCGTGCCTGGTGTCACAGGGTCCCTCCCAACTGTCGTGGCTGAAAGACGACTTTATGTCCTTCCTTTTTGTTCCGTGAAGGTCCTTCCCTCCCGCTGGTTTTCCGGGCTCGGCCCGCGGGACCCCCCCCCCCCCCCACCGCCCCCGCGCCACTTCCTGTCGCTTGCAACCCAGGACTCTGACTGTTGCTGGTGGGGGCTTTAGAGCTAAGCACGGGTTTTAGACTTGTCCCCTGTACTAGTTTGTGGTCTTGGACAAGAGGCTTAAGCATTCTAAGCCCTAATTTTTCTCGTTTTATGAAAAAATAACAATCTATGACTTGGGGCGCCGGGGTGGGGGTCAGCCAGTTGGGCTCTGCCTCTAGCTCAGGTCATGATCTCGGGGTTCTGGAATCGAGCCCCGCACGGAGCTCCCTGCTCTCCCTCTCCCCTGCTCATGCTCTCTCTCACTCCCTCTCTCAAATAAATACATAAAACCTTTAAGAAAGAAAAAAGCAGAGTTGTTAGAACCAAATGAAATAATAAGTGTAAAGTATCCCCAGCAGCACCAGCATTTCTGTAAGATCCTGAGAAAGAAGGGTCGCCCTTTTATTGAGTGTTTTCCTGTGCATGATCTCATGTGAGGTTCGCACAAAGCAGGACAAAGATCCCTAATTTACAGATTTGGAAACAGGTTCAGAGAGGCCATGTGGCACCATCGAACCTCACACAGGTTTACATCTAGGGCTTCTGATTTGTGGTCCCGTTTTCTTCGAGCCCCGGCGGTGAGCTTGTAGATGGATATGAAAGTTGCATGCAGACCTCGGGAGAAAGGTAATTTAGGGGTGCGCATTTGGAGCTCAGAACCAGCAAGATGCAATTTAATGCCGTGATCATAGTGAAGAGGACAGTGAGCATGGTCTGGAGAACACCAGCTCAGACGGGTAACAGGTGCAAACGGAGGGTAGAAGGAGAGAATCGGTGTTTTTAAATTTTTTTATTATGTTCATTTAGCCAACATACAGTACACCATTTGTTTTTGATGTAGTGTTCAGTAGTACATCACTTGTGTATAACACCCAGTGCTTTCCACGACCTGCACCCTCCTGAACACCCATCACCCTGCTTCTCATGGTTCGTCTTCCTCTCTGGTTTCTTCCCGTTCAGCTTTCTCTCCCTTCCCTGTGGTCCTCCATGCTATTCCTGTGTTCCACACATGAGTGAAAACAGATGACAATTGTCTTTCTCTGAGGGACTTGCTTCACGTAACGCAATCCCAGTCAGTGTTTTGATAGCCCCTGAAAACAGTAAGAGCAGGGGACGGGGGACAGAATTAGGCATTTAACAGAATGAATACTGAGAACAAGCCATCAGATGTGGCTACAGAGAAGTCACCAGAACCCGGAGCTCCACAGTGTTCTGCTGCAGTCGGCTCACCAAGCTCACCTGTATCAGCAAACTGACAGATATTTTCAAGGATTTGCTTCACTCATGAAAGTAGACATACTAGAACATCAATGGCATTTTCATTAAATATACTGTATTATGGTATTCACTAATTACCTCTAATCCTCTAAATGGCAATGTTCCCGAAAATGTAAGAACATAATAATTTCTAAAATCACCTCATAAAGACAGGCATTTTATTTTCAGTACATTTTTATTGATCATCAGGAAGAAAATGAATAGCTTTTCTGATACATGTAAGTGCACAATTAAAAGCTTAAAAAAAAAAAATCCAGGTACCCAAGTAATGTAAAACTGTTTCCTAATGCCTAGAGATAGGAAGTGTGTGGGGCGCCTGGCTGCCTTGGTTGGTGGGGCGTGTGACTCTCAGTCTTCAGGATGTGGGTTCGAACCCCACACTGAGTGTAGAGATTACATAAAATTGTAACTTTAGGGGCACCTGGATGGGGCAGCCAGTTGGGTATCTGCCTTCGGCTCAGGTTGAGATCCCGGGGGCCTGGGATCGAGCCCCACAAAGGGCTTCCTGCTTGGCGGAGAGTCTGCTTCTCCCTCTGCCCTTCACCAGCTTGTGCTCTTGCTCTCTCAAATAAATAAATAAAATCTTTCTAAAAAATAATAGTATCTTTAAAAAAAGAAAAGGAAAAAAGGAAGTGTATAATACCAGTGAGCACTTCTGTTTTTGTTTTTGCAAGGTTGAGTGTAAATGAGTTCTGTGCCTGACAGGTTCACTCAGCTCTGACATCCTAAATGAAGGCTCTGAGCACGTGATTTGCAACTGACTTTGGAGGTCAGTCCCCACAGAGAAGAGGACGGGAAAAGACCTTGCCC
Organism: Meles meles; assembly: GCF_922984935.1. NCBI lineage: Eukaryota > Metazoa > Chordata > Mammalia > Carnivora > Mustelidae > Meles > Meles meles. The sequence goes on along the minus strand of NC_060067.1, from coordinate 190,138 downwards.
GGAGCTTTGCACAGTCCTCTGTATCTTCTGGGGACAATAATGAAAAATTGTTCTCTTTATGACAATGAAAAATATATTATTTGGAAAACAGACTGTTACTCCATTTTCTTTTGTTAATTTCTTGGAAATTTATTTTCAAGAAATATATTTTAATAGAAAATATGAATATAATTTTAAATGTTTTTATGAAAATGCATTAATACCCCGTTTGCATTATGAAAACTCATAAGAACAAAAGAGAGACTCTGGCTACTTGACGGCCTGAAGGCAGACTCCATAATGTCCCCAACAGCATGACCTTTGAGACCACATTCAACAACCAGAACTTCATCATTTTTCTCACCAAGTTTGAGCAGCTCTATCTGCTCGGACAATGCACGGTGGGATCTGGCTCTTTGGCCTTGACCCCTAGTTTCTCCAGTACCCCCTAGAGGAGTTGGCCTCCAGGGCTGTGCCCCGGTGGGTTTGCTCCTACTGTTTTTCAGGCCACGCTGGTCCTCTCGGCGCCTCAGAGCTCCCTGGCAGTGGGAGACGGAGCACTGGCCTAGCCTGCCAGCGTTGCAGGCTCGAGCGGAAGAGTGAGGCGTCACAGGCTCTTTTGCTCATTTTTTGGGCTGAATGTTATAAACATGCAAAAAGGATGGGGATAAAGAAGAAAAGCCAAAGGAGATGTGATCTCAGTGGCTACACCAGCCATCAGTTTATTGCTACTTGGCTCGAAATCTGTCCTTAATTGTCTGCTGTGTGATGATGGGCTAGACCCTTTAAGCACTTCTTTTTTTTTTTTTTTTTAATTTTTTTTATTTCTTTGACAGAGAGAAATCACAACTAGGCAGAGAGGCAGGCAGAGAGAGAGGAGGAAGCAGGCTCCCTGCCAAGCAGAGAGCCCGATGCGGGGCTCGATCCCAGGACCCTGGGACCATGACCTGAGCTGAAGGCAGAGGCTTTAACCCACTGAGCCACCCAGGCGCCCCCCTTTAAGCACTTCTTGTTGGCAGTGAGCATTTTGTTAGACTTTGTCAACAGAAAGTGCTAGAAGGACACTGCAGGAGGAAAGGGGTTGTATTTCTGGTCTTGTTCTTTATTTTCCCAGATTAGACACACTTGCCCACCCAGGCAGAAGGGCACAGGGCCACAGCAGGCTCCCTGTGCTAGACGTGGTTGCTATGAGGGGGCCTGATCCCTTTTGCCAAGGGGTCACCCACTGCCCTACGGCTGCTGGGGGTGGCGCTGATAACATGCACTGTTGCTGCCCTAGTTAGAGACGGCCTCAGCCACGGAAGTGCTGCCTTGGCCTGCCCAGGAGACTGTTAGCCCCTCGCTCATCCCTGAGTTGTCCAATGACTGACCCACGCAGAAGGATACGAGCAGCCTCCAAGGGCACTAGCTCCGTATCGCAGTTTGTGCTCCAGAGCATCTCCAGGTTGTGAGACGAAGCCAGGCTTCCGCAGAGACCATTTGCTTGCCTCAGCTTATTCCCTAATCTGCCCTGTTTCCCCCACTCTGCTCCTCCTGGGACGCTTCCCCCGTAGAGCACTTGAACCTGAATTTGCATCTCAGGTTCTGCATCCAGGGAACCCAAGCAAAGACCCACCCACAAAGGGAGGCCTGTCCTGCTAACATTCATAACGTGGAAGAGCTGGACAGAATAGGGGCTCCGTTAGGACAGGGTCATTCCTAGGAGGAAAGTGAGAGAAGGCTTGTAGACACATTTCTCTGATCTCTGCCTCTGACATGGTGTTCTTTCCTGGGTCTTCACATCGTCTTCTTGTAAGGACATTGGTCATATCGGACTTCTGGCCCACCCCGCTCCACGATGACCTTGTCTTACTCTTGCTACAGCGACCTATTTCCAAATAAGATTACCTTCTGATGGGGCGCCTGGGTGGCTCAGTGGGTTAAGCCTCTGCCTTCGGCTCAGGTCATGATCTCAGGATCCTGGGATCGAGCCCCGCATCGGGCTCTCTGCTTTGCAGGGAGCCTGCTTCCCTCTCTCTCTCTGCCTGCCTCTCTACTTGTGATCTCTGTCAAATAAATAAAATCTTTAAAAAAAAAAAAAAAGATTACCTTCTGAGGTCCTGGGGTTAGGACTTCAAAATATCTTTTTGGAGGGCACAACCCAACCCACAGTGGCCAGATAGGTCAGCTAAGATCCCTGGGAGGGCCAGATTCGCCGGAGGGGTGTCAGCTGGCCCATCCTGGCGTCCTCCTCTGTGTTTCCATAGCTCCAGCTTCCACCTGTGGGCAGAGGGCCCATCTCTGTCACAGCACCTGTTTGGCACTAATCACCCCTCTGCTTGGATTTCCCCTTTGCCTGCAATGCCTTGAAGGGAGGAGCGATTTGTTATTTGGGGTCCTCAGTCCCTCGTATCAAACCTGCCACATAGGATTCACTCGCTAAGTGTGTCATTGAATAGAAGTAGGATGGTTCTAGACTCTCAAAACACAGTTGGGCTCTGATTACGGGACCCATTACTTAGCCCCTCTGGGCTCTGGTGTGCCATTTGTCAAACAGAATGAATCAAAACTCACCTGTGGAACTGTGACTAAAGGACCATGCCCAGTGCCATGGTTCAGAAAGTGCTTCCGACCCTTCTGTTGTCTTCTGTCTTTGACGGTGGAAGAACTTACTCGGAGCCCCCAGAATTGGTATGAAGATTAGTTTAAGTTGAAGATATTTGAGATTCAACCAATGCAGAATAAAGCCTTCCTGGAGCTTCCCTTATCTGACTAAAAGCAGAAACTCCTAAGAAACGAGGCTGCCATAAATTCTCTTTGGGGTGGTTTCTACTTCCAGGAGAGGGAACAAGAATAAATCTACCCCGTATCCCCTCTCGAGGGAAGCCATGAAGGAGGCAGAAAGACCACCGGCACCCACATAAACAAACCATGATTTTCTTTATCTCCCGTTTGTGCTGTTAAAAATCCACTTGTGTTTGCTAAAGGAATCCATTTCTTCTTCTCTTAGAAGCTGTTGGATGTACAAACCTTTAACCATTTAACTAGCCAGCTACTCCTTTTACCAGCTCCTGTGTGCACACTGATAAACCCTCTCCTGTTACCCTGTTTCTTGTCAGGGTGCCTGGGTGGCTCAGGTTTGCCGCTTCCAGTCGGCGACGACGGGAGAAGAATGAGGCACAAACAAGTCAGCTTCAAGAGACTGGGAGCAGGCGGCAACAGTCGAAAAGACTGCGGCCACCAGCAACTCCGCAGTCTCACTTTTATTAGATGGAAACAATAGCCAACAGAAGAATCGATGAAGGTCAAACGCGCGTCACATGTCTTGTGGACAACAAGCAAGGAGGAGGATAAAGTTTGTAGCTAACCAAGCACACTCAAAGGACCCATCTAAAAGAACGGGCGCTTCTGGGAAGACAACGGAGCGATCATGGAAAAGGGAAGCAGGCGGTGTTTCGTTCCACCGTGAGCTGACCCGGAGCTCCAGGTGCTCGGCTTCCCTGAAGCAGGCAGCGTTCCGCCCTGGGCTGGCCGTGCGTTCCCGGCTGCCCGGCTTCTGTGAAGGGGCGGCGTTCCGCCCTGAGCGAGCCGGGCATCCCCAGCTGCCCAGCTTCACGGTCGTATATCTTCCTTCTCCCCAAAGACCTGTTGCCAGTATATGTTTTTCTTAAGGCCGGATCTAAATGTGCTTGGCAACTAGTAAAATCCTCCAGGGGCTATAGTTTAAGTGACAAATTGTTCCGAGGGGCAGTAGCAAGGATGTAAGTGTCTGCCTTTGGCTTAGGTCATGATACTAGGGTCCTGGGATCGAGCCCCGCATCTGGTGAGCAGGAAGCCTGCTTCTCCCCCTCCCACTCCCCCTGCTTGTGTTCCCTCTCTCTCTGTGTCAAACAAATAAATAAAATCTTTAAGAAAAAAATCAGTTTTGTCCATTGAATTCACAGGCCATGGGCCCTACACCTAAGAGAGTAGAGGAATAAGTCTTTTCTGCTACAAAACCTTTGGAAAAGAGCTATTTTTTTTTTAAATCTGTGGCTGTGCAGCTCCACTAGGTACAAATATAAACATCTTGGAACGTTATCTTGACAAGGATGGATCATTCTGCAGAAAACCCAGCTGCTGAAGCATGTCTGAACCACAGATGTCCACAGCGACACAGAAGGAACAGGCAGTGCGTTTTACGTCGTGAAAATGCGTGCCTTTGCGAGGGAAGAAGGAAAGAATACATACCAAAGTGTTAGCATGAGTTATTTCTGGGTGAAGACATTTTAAAATGTCTTTTCTTAGGGGGTTTTCTTTATTTTCTAAATTTCCAGCAGCAAATATTAATTTTGTAATACAAAACTCTTTCCTCCTCAATAAATATGTAAAAAGCAAAACTAAGTAATGAGAAATACAAGACAGGCAGTATCTCCTAGATCACTCTTGTTTGCTGGGTTTATTATTGTTGTTTTGTTTTTTGCTTTTTTACATTTAATGCAGATTTTTAAATTAACATATAATGTATTATTAGCCCCAGGGGTACAGGTCTGTGAATCGCCAGGTTTACACACTTCACAGCACTCACCATAGCACATGCCCTCCCCGATGTCCATAACCCCACCCTCCTCTACTGACCTCCGCCCACTTCCCCCACCCGTCAACCCTCTGTCTGTTTTGTGAGATTAAGAGTCTCTTATGGTTTGTCTCCCTCCCGATCCCATCTTGTTTCATTTATTCTTCTCCTACCCCCCAAACTTCCCACATTGCCTCTCAGTTTCCTCAAATCAGGGAGATCATATGATAATTGTCTTTCTCCGATTGACTTATTTCGCTAAGCATAATACCCTCTAGTTCTATCCATGTCATCTCAAATGGCAAGATTTCATTTTTTGATGGCTGCATAGTACTCCATTGTGTATATATACCACATCTTCTTTATCCATTCATCTGTTGATGGACATCTAGGTTCTTTCCATAGTCTGGCTATTGTAGACATTGCTGCTATAAACATTCGGGTGCACGTGCCCCTTCGGATCACTATGTTTGTATCTTTAGGGTAAATACCCAGTAGTGCAATTGCTGGGTCGTAGGGTAGCTCTATTTTCAACTTTTTGAGGAACCTCCATGCTGTTTTCCAGAGTGGCTGCACCAGCTTGCATTCCCACCAACAGTGGAGGAGGGTTCCCCTTTCTCCGCATCCTCTCCAGCATCTGTCATTTCCTGACTTGTTAATTTTAGCCATTCTGACTGGTGTGAGGTGATATCTCATGATGGTTTTGATTTGTATTTCCCTGATGCCGAGGGATGTGGAGCCCTTTTTCATGTGTCTGTTGGCCATCTGGATGTCGTCTTTGCAGAAATGTCTGTTCGTGTCCTCTGCCCATTTCTTGATTGGATTATTTGTTCTTTGGGTGTTAAGTTTGCTAAGTTCTTTATAGATTTTGGATACTAGCCCTTTTTCTGTTACGTTGTTTGCAAATATCTTCTCCCATTCCCTCAGTTGTCTTTTGGTTTTGATGACGGTTTCCTCTGCTGTGCAAAAGCTTTTGATCTTGAAGAAATCCCAATAGTTCATTTTTGCCGATGCTTCCCTTGCCTTTGGCGATGTTCCTAGGAAGACGTTGCTGCGGCACCTTTAATGCAGATTGACGTGGCTTTTCAAATTGACGTATATACTCATCATTCCCTGTTCACTGGTTACAGAGAAGGAGTCGTTTCTTCTAGGATTTTGTAGTTGATGCAAGTTTTAAAGAAAGCGCAGGCCCCAGATGGAGACACTGGTGCAAGCCCACGTCACCAAACCAAAATTTAATACCCAGCTTAACGTCACCACCGTTGTAACTGAACCACGTGAGTTTGTTCCTGCGTGAGTTACAGGTGGGGACCACCCCAGGTGGAGTTGTCACACAAAGGGAATTCTATTTGCAGCAAATGAGATCACAAGCAATAACTTCCAAAGCCGTAGCTCCGGCAGCAGGGGTGAGTGGGTTTTTTCTCTTCAGGGTTGGGGTAAATCTTCAGAAAGGGGATTTTTATCATCCTACGTAGAGATAGGCATAAGGCTGGGCATGCATCTTAAACACATCACTGTACTACCTTCCTTGTAAGTGATGTGATGGAGGCCTGTGCTCCTCCTTAGGCGGAGATTTTAACATTATAATGAGGCAGAGGAAACTTGGACAAGGGGAAGGGGCTAGGGGTAAGCTCCAAGAGCAGGAGTGGACTGAGTGGGGTCTTGGGGGCCTTACCTTAGGTGAGGCGTGGAGGGCCTTGCTCACTTTAGAAACAGCACTGATCTATTGTCTCTGGATCTAGTAAGGCTACTTGCAGACCTCGAAGAGACTAATAGTTCTTGCATCCCCTTGACACCCTTCACAAGGGAGGTTTTTTTAGTTTCTTAATTCCGTACCTCCTGCAAGCCGTGTGCTTGGGCGATCAAACACAGACCAGGGAAAATCTAAAATGACTTCTCTTGTTTCACAAAAGCTCTGTCTCGTCTTTCTTTTTCCAGCTCACAACCCTCGTGGGAGCTTTCACAGTGTAATCCGAAACCAGCCCCAGTACTCACCGGGCAGGAAGAGACCAAAGGAAAAGGCAGGCCATACCAGGTTGGCAGGGGGCAATTTTAATATTAGCAAAGGGAACTTACTTATATAGGGAACTTGTCCTGAAAGGCAGCGAGATGAATGGACCCCCGCACCTGTCCTCCAAATCGTAGGAGCTTATAAAGAGGCCCTAACTGGGCTCGGTCAAGCATACCGTGCAGGAGTTTTCAATATCACATCATTATCTCAAGGCTATGTCCTTGGAGCAGCCTCTAGGAGCAGGAAAAGGCAAGTGAAACCCACATTCCAAGGACAGGGGAGCGGGTAGGGAGTCTTGCGTGCCCTAGTCCAGCTGTTGGAGGTCACATCTTTCTGATGACGTCACCCATCATCTAGGGAACCCTCACCCTTCCTGCTTACATCATAATGTCTCAGCCTCTCCCTGGAATGGAGTCTAAGACCAGTCAGACTGGAGTCACCTGATGAGCTCTACAGAGGTAATCTGCCTCCCAGACCCTTGCTGGCCCCCCAAAGGAAGGTGACCTTGCCACCAAAAATCCACTCTTTGCTGGTAACTTCCTTGTCCTGCCCCCTTCTGCCTAAAAAAGTCTTTTGTTTTGTACAGCTCTTTGGAGCTCCTTTCTATCTGCTAGATGGGGTTCTGATCCATGAATTTTTGAATAAAGCCAACAAGATCTTTAAAATCTCTCAATTTTTATTTCAGGGTTTCAATATTTGCCCCCCCAAACTGGAAACAACAGCTCATTTTATTTCATTTGCCAAAAATGCCTGGGCTGGTCACTACTTCTTACTAGAGCCCAGTCCTGGGAGCTATTTTTATCAAGCAAAGGTCCTATTCTCAAAGGAAAGGAAAAATTTTAAAAAAAGAAATGGGTAGAATAATTTCTTGGAAAGGAATTATGAAATAGTGAAACGTGCTTTTTAAACAAAGGTGCTTTTAAGATCACATACAACTGATTTGAAAACAATACTAATGTTTATTATCATTTGGTTAAGGACAGGTTATAAGGACACTTAAACAACAGAGAGCTTAATCTTGAACCGAATCGAGATAAAAAGTAAATAAGAATTAATGGGTGTTGGGGTGCCTGGGTGGCTCAGTGGGTTGAAGCCTCTGCCTTCGGCTCAGGTCATGATCCCAGGGTCCTGGGATCGAGCCCCGCATCAGGCTCTCTGCTCAACAGGGAGCCTGCTTCCCCCTGTCTCTCTCTCTCTGCCTGCCTCTCTGCCTACTTGTGATCTCTGTCTGTCAAATAAATAAATAAAATCTTAAAAAAAAAAAGAATTAATGGGTGTCAAACGGCCTTATTAGGAAAAGGCAGGAAATGTGCGTCTGCGTCTCGGATAGATTATGCTTTTTAACTATTCTAATAAACTGGCATTTGTTGGGAAATTATAATTAAAAATGAAATGTGTTCGTAACTCAGAAAACCTGTCTACAAAGAAGAGAAAGAAAATCATCTTTTTACTGAATAAGCATCAGGCCAGAACGTGATACACATCTCGGGACATCTGCTAACAACGGCAAAGACAGAAGGAAATCTTCCTCTCTCGCAGCTGAGGGGCTGCACCCGTGACATTCAGTGGGTTTTGCAATTTGAAGTCAGATGAGAGTTGAAGTTAGGTCCGTCCTCTCCCAGCGAACTGGGAGGGAGGGCACGATCTTCCCTGATGATTACATTTCATAGAGATGGCTCCTGCTCCCAGGTCCTCCAGGGAAACATTCCTGAGTTGTGAGACTGGCAACAGGCTTATTTAGCCATTAAAAAGATTTACATCTTTTGCTTGAAAAAACAGAGAAAGAAATTCTGAAAGAAAAGGGAAAGGGAGGTCTCTTCCCTTGCTTCTAAAAGGCAGAATTAAGCCCTTATCTGCCCTTAAACACACCGTGGGTGAATTCTCAGTTCACTCACTGTGTGAGTGTCAGAGAACCAGGAGGGAAAAGCAATTCAGCAAATGTCAAGTACGTAGTTTTTCCTTTTTTGGCAAAGCAGCAGAAGCATATTTTTTCTGATTGCCTAGACTGAGGATTTTTTAGCTGCGGCACTGTTAACAGATGATTCTGTGGGGTTGGGACAGTCCTGTGCATTGTAGGGTGTAAGTTCCACTCCTGGCCTCTTTACCCACTAGATGCCAGTAGAGTAAGCCCCTCCCCAACCTGCTGAGTAAGGAAAGGGTTAAGGTATAGGCAGGGAGAGACAGGAGGCTAGGCTAGGCCCGTGCAGGGGCTACGTGACCAGGCTCACGGAAATCCCAGATGTGGAGAAATGCTGAGGCGTACAAAACCAGAGATAAGAGAACATAATGAGACTGAGAAGACTACCGCGTTTGTCTTCCATGTCGGAGATGAGATACCACCATGACACTTAGAGCTGGACCACTGGAACTTACCCAACATCAAAGAAAAACGAACATGGTGCTCTCAGTGGGAGGGGTCAAGGAGATTAAGTTCCCTGGTTAGTGCTCAGTGACAGACGCCACTAACAGCCTTCAGCGGCAACCACCTAGGACCCCTCTCCCTCTACAGAGCTGTTTTCTTTCCTTTCTGTTCTCACCGTCACTTAGGAAACTTTCACTTCGCTTCACCCTTGTGTGTCCGTGAGATTCATTCTTTGACTCCGTAAGAGCAGTAACCTTGTAACACTGTGGCAACCAAAAATGTCTTCAGTCATCATCAAATGTCAGCGGAGTGAGGGTGGGGATTGCCCTCCGTTGAAAACCACTGACTTCGGCAAGTGATCTAAACACACAGCCCTTGGGGTGCCTGGGTGGCTCAGGCAGTAAAGCGTCCCACTCTTGGTTTTGGCTCAGGATATTATCTCGGGGTGGTGAGATCAAGCCCCATGGGGGCTCAGCACCCAGCGGGGAGTCTGCTTAACGTTCTCTCTCTCCCTCTCCCTCTGCCGCTCTCTCCCTGTCTGGTGCAGGCATGCACACACACTCTCTCTCTAGAAACAAAAGAACAAAGGACCTCGCCCCCCCACCACCCCCGCAAAACAGGGATGCCTGTGGGGCTCAGTGGATTAAGCATCTTACCTTGGGCTCAGGTCATGATCCCAGGATCCTGGGATGGAGCCCCACGTTGGGCTCCCAGCTCAGCAGGGAGCCTGCTTCTCCCCCTACCTTCGGCTCACCCTGGTTATGCTCTCTTTCTCTCTGTCAAGTAAATAAATAGAAATCTTTAAAACAAGAAATACGACAACAAAACGACAGCCCCAACAGGGAGTTGAGCCTCACTGGGGCAGGGATTCCAACGAGTCTTCGGCTCTCCCTACCTGAGCCACACCCGTCTGAGGCGCTCTGTGTAGCATTTGGTTGTGCACAGTCTGACCACTACTATTCCAGAGGAATCCACGGCCAGGCCCCTTAGGAGGACACCCTTGTTTGCACCACCAGCAGCCAGTCTCCCTCACCTCCCCATGCTCCACCCCGACAATATCCTTAATCATCTTTCTCAGTCCTTACGACACAGGAAGTGGGGACCAGCAGGCAGAGGAAAGGGAGAAGCAGGGTCCCGGCTGAGCAGTTGGCTGAGCCCGACATAAGGCTGGATCCCAGGCACCCAAGATCATGACCTGAGCTGGAGGAGGATGCTTAACCCACTGAACCACCCAGGTGCCCCCTCTTCTTCTTCTTTTTTCGGGTTTTATTTATTTGTGAGAGTGAGAGAGAGAGAGTGTGTGGGTTGGTGGTGGTGGGGGGGGGGGGTGTTGGGGTGGGAAGGGAGAAGCAGGTTGAGCAGGGGCCTGACACAGGGCTCGATCCTAGGACCCCAGGATCATGACCTGAGCTGAAGGCAGACTCTTAACCCACTGAGCCACCCAGGCGCCCCTTAACATCCCGTTCTAATCTCCCCCAGATTGGGCTCTACCTTCGTTCTGAAGCTCCTCTCCTCATTACTTTTGCTGTGGGGTATTTATGAGAAAGCCTTCTCTGGTTCTAAGCTACATGTTTCTTAAGGTCCAGATCCTAGCAGATTCATCTTTTTTTTTTTTTTTTTTAAGATTTTGTTTATGTATTTGACAGAGATGGAGAAAGAGCACAAGCAGGGGGAGAGGCAGGCAGAGGGAGAGGGAGAAGCAGACTCCCCACTGAGCAAGGAGCCAGAAGCAGGGCGGGATCCCAGGACCCCGGGATCATGAGCTGAGCCGAAGGCAGACACTTAAGCAACTGAGTCACCCCGGCGTCCCCACATCCATCTTTCTATCCTCTGCAGCACACACCAGACCCTCGGAAGTTTGGGTTACATGAAGGAACTTCAACAGGTAGCAAACTCAGTGATCTACACGTGCCTTCAATTGACGTCCCGGTGTCCGCAGTAAGATTGAGGAGAGTTTTAGCAATGTTCAGATTCTGAGAGCTGGGACCGTTTGTTTCCCCTCAACTGTCTGGACTCCCTCTTTCCTTCCCCACAGCTAGGGACACGGGCCCGGGCTAACCAGCTCCATTGACCCTCTCTTTGCCAGCCAGTCCACGCTTCCTGAGTTCCTGCTGTCTCCAAAACACCAACGGATCCCCCGTTCCCAGAAAGAGTGTAAGCATGGCAGGCGTTGGAGGCCCTGACGGTGCTGAGGCGGCCAAGCCGCGACTATCTGTTCATCAGAGAAGGTGCAGTTTGGGAACCAGAGCCCGTCCTAGATAATTCAGTTGAGGGAGTAGGATTCAGGCAACGGCTTCCAAAGCGTTGAATGAGTTGAAAGTCAGAGAAAGGGTGTGGGGGGGAGAGGGAGAAGCAAGCACGTATTACAAGGCAGAAAAGCTGCCGTTAGGGAGAAGAGGCTGTCGGGAGGCCCGGAGCCAGAGCCACCACCATCTGTGGGAACCATGGAGGCCAAGGGCAGGCCACACCAAGGCGCGCCCCTTTACATAAAGCCCGTTTTTAGTTAAAACAATCGAGACCCAGCCATTCGGGAAAAGCTCTTTCCCTTCCCCCACAACTGCCTAAAAAGAATTTAGATAGAGGACCTGCTCCAGGTAGAGAACTGTCCTGCAGACAATGACCTACCTACCCTCTGAACTATGCGTGGTGGACAGGGAGGGACCCAGCAAGGCCTGTTTGACCCAAGCCCTCTGTGTCCTGCCGATTCTGAGTGGTTTGCAAACATTTGCTTACCGCTGACTTTCTCCATTCTTCCGGAAGATTCCTTCCTTCTCTTTGACGACGCAGAGTCCTACTCCCTTCTGCGTGTCTGTTTCCTTCTGATGTCTTTGGAATTTCCATGTCCATGCGGATTCTCCGTACATATGTTATTAAATCTGATTTTTCTCCTGTTAATCTGTTTCGTGTCTATTTGATTCTTAGTTTGGCTGGGAAGACCACGAATGGGACAGGAGTTCCTGCTCTCTGACAGGACCACCCGCACTGGAAGCTCCCCGGGGAGCTGTGGCCAAAGAGGGACTGCGGGGCAGAAGCTGGACTCTCAGGGGAGCCGTGGTCAGAGACGCTGCCTGATTCCCTGCCAGTGTCTCTCACGGGAGAAACTGAGGAAGAAAAACCTTTCCTCTACCCTCCCAGTTCCACAAGTGGGGGCCTGCGAATTTAACTGACGGGTGGTGGATTAACAAGAGAAAAGGCAGAGTTAGTTTGTGTGGGCCATCAGTTTCACACACCAGAACGCCGTGATGAGTAACTCTGAGGGGAGATTAGAATTTGGGAATTTATATGCCTAAATTAGTAAGGGAAAGAGAAGCTGGAGAAAAGCCTTCTATTGGGAGAACAAACAGTTTCTCTAAGAAAAACGGGTTTTAGGAGAACAAATAGGAGATAAGAAAACGTGTGGTGAAGTCTCTCCGTACAGGTGCAGGTCATCTTTCCACTACGACATTGTCCTAGGGAGGGGAAATATGGTAGGGTTACTCTTGGTCTCTCTCCTGGGAACAAACCCATCCTCAGAGGGAATTTTCTCCTTTGAGTCAGGTAAGGGAAGTTCTAAGAGAGCTTCTTGCTGTTTCCGTTGAATCAAGTATCTTCAAGTTAAGATAATCTTCATGATCTGGGGTTCCAATGGATCCTCAGGGGGTTCAGGACACGCTATCCCCAAATACGGCACCGTAGCATGTTGAATATTTTAAGCTGAAGGAGTTTCAGAAAACAGAAGTTGGAAGGTCACAGTGACCTTCCTTCTGCCCTTCTTCCAAAATAGGTAATAAAACCCCCATGTGAGAAGTGTTTTCCCTGCACCCCAGGGAAGGCATATCCTTATCTCCAAAGACAAAGGGACATGGAGAAGCATTTGAGCAAGCAGCTCTTATCAAGCTTCCTATACTAGGCTTACCCCATACTCTCTTACCTGCTCTCTTTCTACACAACTGCCCACTCCTCATTCAACCGAGCATAAAAATGCTGAGGTTTACCTGTTTCTTGGGGCATGATGTAAAACCTATATTAAATGAATTTGTGTATTTTTCTCCTGTTATTCTGTCCCTGTTGGCTTAATTTTCAGACCCAGCCCAGAACCCTGGTTGGCTGAGGAAAACTTCTTCCGGCCCTGCGGTCCCCACAGGTTTAACCCAACCGAGGGCCAGTTAGGCAAGAGAGTGTCCAGCCTCCAGGCCCTGAAATTCAGAGAAAAAGGGAGCAGGGAATGCTTCTCTTCAGCAAATGACGGACACATCTCTTTTTCTGTGGTCCACTGTGATAGGGCTTTACCATTTGCCTCTCCTCCAGTCCTCCATTGTGAAGGAAACAACGCCCAGACAGCAAGCCCCGTGGTTCACTTCCGGGTCTACTTAAATTGCTAACTTAGTGGTACCGCCTAAACAGCCCTCAGAGCTTTGCACGTGAGAGACCTCCACCATGCCCACAGCAGTCCCATACACGAAAACTACCAATTTATGTTGGTTTATAAGCAGCAGCAAACTGTCCAAATAAAACACCCGAGTAACACTGGGAAACCTCTTAATTCACAACACAGATGTGACAAGTGTCCCCAGAGATACGGAATAAGCCATTGCACCTAGGGAACAACTGACCGGATTCTAGCAGACACCAGCCAGGGCACCTGTTGCAAGGGTGGGAATCCACCTTCTCTTTCTCCAGAGATCACTGAAGTTCATGACGGTAGAGCAGAAATCTGGGATTCTTTGGTCTTAGCCTGCTTAGTGGCTTGTATCGGACGTAGGAATCCAATCAGCCACTACTTATGAATGAAATCACAAGCCGCTGTAAATCAGAAACATCCCAGTTATGCATTTGGAATAAACAATGGGAAAGACTCGTTCTCATTGCCGAACTGACAAGAAAGAGGTTTGCAGCATCTGCTAGAATCCTGTCGCTTGGCAGGAAAGTAACAAAGTACGCAGTGTCCCCAGTAACAGGACAGATGCGGTAGCTGCCAAGCTTGTGCCTCTTGTTGTTCTCCTAGTCAGGGAGCATCACAACATTCTTACCTTTCCTCTGTGGGGATGTGGACTCATGTTTTCTGTGCGGGACTTTCAGCTTCTGCAAGAACACATGTTCCCCCAGCCCAACACCTTGGCACAGGCGAGTCCTTCTGGGAGCAGAGTCATTGATGATGGTGGGATCTGGCGTGACTCTAGGAAGCTGGGGCACCGGGGAAGGCAGTGACCCAATTACCGACAGCTGTTAGAGGCTCGTTTCTCTGCGTTTTCGCTTCCCCAGCAGAGTGGCACAGACATCACCATCATTAACATTTAATTTTGATTTAGTATGTCTGCACTGGCTGGAAAGAATAAAGTAGCCTGTTGCCTATAAAAGTTCAAGTCCCTTTGAGGTTATTCTGAGCTGCACCTGGTCGGACCCAAGCGAGGGGTAGAGGAAGCTGTTCAAGGTAATTTCAGCTTTTTCCTGTTACAGGAGTCTTGAAAGATGAACTTGAAAGCTATGTGAAGAGTGGGGATTACTTACACAAACCCCTCTTCCTACATCCTTGTGATTATGCTGAGAAAAAGAACCAAGAACTAAGGTTGTGTGACATAGATTGAAGGAAAAAAAATATCAGTCTTGGTGATGGAATTTTTTTCAAGTCAGCTACATACTGTGTTTTGAACAAAACTAAAGAGTGATGAAGGTCCTTTCCTTGACTAAACTTTTTATTTTTTTATTTTAACCACACTTTAGATAGTCTCCTCAGGCACTCTTTTGGACCAGGCCTCAGCTTGGAACTCTAGACCCTGCAGACTCTCAGTGTGAATGATTTCATCCGTTCTCTAGCCCCCAGAAGGCCCCGCTAAAAGACCTGAGAAACACTAACATGATTTCTAATTGCTCAGGGCTGCACTCCTAGGATGGCCCCAAATCTCTTTAAAGTATCTGCCTGAGAAAATTGCCCAGAGAAGTATTATTTGTTCCAGCTAAAACCTGGTAATAATGAGGCCCCAGAAATACCCCACGCAAAACCTTCCACAGCTACTTCAGGAAGCTTGCAGCTGTCCATCTTGTCTCCCCAGACTTTTGTTTTTTGTTTTCATTCAATCTAGTTCACATATGCGGCATTATTAGTTTCAGGGGTAGAATTTAGTGAGTCATCCGTTGCATCCGACACCCAGTGCTCATTCCGGCACGGAGTTGCCCTCCTTACTCCCCGTCACCCAGTTACCCTCCCCCCAGCCACCTCCCCTCCAGCAACCGTTTGTTTCCTAGAGTTAAGAGTCTCTAACGGTGTGCCTCCCTATCTGTTGCCATCTTATTTTATTCTTCCTTCCTTTTCCCTGTGTTCATCTGTTTTGTTTCTTGAATTCCACAGAAGAGTGAAATCATACGGTATTTATCTTTCTCTGACTGACTCGTTTTGCTTAGCATAATACCGCCTCAAAATCAATAATAATAGGGTCAACACCTCAATATATATAGTGAACTCGCAAGTTTCAAAGAGAAAATCCTGAAAGCAGCTCAGGACAAGAGGTCCTTAACCTACAAGGTTAGACACATAAGTCTTGCAGCAGACCTGTCCACAGAGGCCCGGCGGCCAGAAAGGACTGGCTTGCTTTGGTCAACATGTTAATGGGAAAAATACGCAGCCTCCTACTCAATACCCAGCACTGCCTTCTCAAGAACCTGGAGCCCCTGTTGAAATGCAGATGTGCAGGGCACCTCCGGCTCCCCGACCCAGGCAATGGGCAGCTTGTTCTGACCCGCACCACTGCCTCCTGTCGCAAAGATACTAGAAGTCTGCTTCTCCTCCCGATAAGCACCAAGGCTTAAACCCAGTCTGCTGGGACTCCCACTTGTTCCCCTCCTTACTCCTTCATCCTGGCTTTAAAACACCCATCCCCTCTGCATGGATGGAAGTTGAGTTCTGTTCACACTGGACCCTCTTCCCCACTGCAGTGGTTATTACTGAATAAAGTCTATCCGTGCCACTTTAACCAGTGTCCGGATTAGTTTCATTTAGTTTAGACAGATCACCCTGTTCACAGGCTGAGGTCATGAACTCGATCCCCGCATGGCTCTGCCCACAGGCCACAAGGTGTGCACTTCGGTCAGGTGTCATCAGTGCCTCTCAGCGATCAGGAGGGAAACCAGATTAGAAAGTAGAGAGTAGTCACCATTTGCTGCTTTGTTTGGTTGTTGTTGTTGTTGTTTCCGGCTCTCATTACTGTTTTAAGAGCTCAAATATCCAGATGGTGTGGGATATAGTCTTCACTTTGTTTACTTCAGCTAGACTACCTTCATGTCTGCCCTTCCCCAATGTCCTTCTCCCTTTTTATCTCAGACATTCCCAATTCCTCTGCCCTGTCAGCAGCTAGTTCACGGCAGACCTCTTCTACCAGGTCTTTCGCAAAAACTCCACCTCCCACTTCTCTCTCTCTCGTGTCGATAAACCCTGGTCTTTTGTACCCTGTTTCATCAGTGGCTCATGGTTCATGTTAAGCACGCAGGAAACAAGAACCAAATATCCCGAAATTGTTTTCCATCAGTATCAAGCATCAGGCTATATATATCCAATATATTATATATTATATATAATATATATATTAGATATATATATATCTAAAATGCATTTAGATATTTTCATGGAGCTTTCAAACAGCCTTAGGAAATTTCAGCAGAATGATGTCGAATTCTCTCACCATTTCTAGGATGGGCAATAGGATGTTATCATACTTTTCTAAGTGCTTACACATTTATTCAGAATCAAAGTGGTGTTACTGCACTTTATACAGAGTGAGGAGTCAGGTTACTTCCTGTGGATCTTCTCTAATTTTGTGTGTGATCAGACAATATTACATTTTAGCCAAGGAAAAAAATCATTTAGCATACGGCATTTTAACAACTAGTTCTTTATCCCTTGTTGTTGGCCCACATTTTCATAATTTTACACAGACCTCTTTATTATTATAACACACTCTATGCCCATTTAAGAGAGAAAGAAAACAGGTGTGGGAAAATTTAAGACTAGATGGCTTGTAAAACTCCTCAGAGTTAGGGATTCAAACTTCCAGTGTCTGTGGTAATTGGATTTTTTGTTGTTGTTCTTTTGTTTTAATCAACCAGAGGTAGGACTTTTATGTTTTACTTAAGCTGTTGTTAACAGGATAAGTAAAAAAATTTTCACTGGAGAAAAGTGCAATTAATAAAAATGGTAGGCAGGGCACATAGGTGGTGTGGTTGGTTGAGCATCCAACTCTTGGTTTCGGCTCTGGTCATGGTCTCAGGGTCGTGGGATAGATCCCTGTGTCAGGGTCTGTGCTCAGCATGGAGTTTGCTTGGGACTCTCTCCCTCTTCCTCTGGCCCTCACCACCACTCTGTCTCTCTAAAATAAAAAAATAAATCTTTCAAGAAGTGGTAGGCATTTGTTGCAGTTAATTTCTACAATTTTTCAGGAATATAAAACCGTCCTTTCAATAGGCAAAATACATTTAACTTAGAATGTTCATATGTTGTGATCCACGAGGGGCCCTCTAGAATGGTGGTTTTCTAATTGTGTTCTATGCTGGTGATTCCACCGGCTTAAAACAACACAATTCTATTATTTTACAATTCTGAAGGTCAGAAGTCTCAAGAGGGTCTCAGGAGGCTGACAGGTATCAGCAGAGCTGAGTTCTTTCCTGAGGCTGTAGGAGACACTCTGTTCTCTGCCTTTTCCAGCTTGTAGAGGCTGCCTGCATTCCTTGGCTTGAGGCCCCCGTCCACCCTCACAGCCAGTAATGGTTCGTTGGGTCTCTTACATCACATCATCTGACTCTGTTTCTCCTGACTTCTTTCCTTTATAAGGACTTTTGTGATTAGGTGGAGCCACTAGATAATTCAGGATAATATCTCCATCCCCAGTTACGTCTGCCATCTTGATCAACTCCTTCCCAAACATGTGCAGGGTAGCTCATAATGTAAATACACACAACGATAATGATAAAAAAGAGTTATCAGCATGATGCAGGTGTGAGGCTCTGTTACTTAATGGGGTGATCCAAGGCAAGGCACACTTTGTAACATTTAGAGTAAAAACATATACCTCAGGGGCGCCTGGGTGGCTCAGTGGGTTAAGCCGCTGCCTTCGGCTCAGGTCATGATCTCAGGGTCCTGGGATCGAGTCCCGCATCGGGCTCTCTGCTCAGCAGGGAGCCTGCTTCCCCCCTCTCTCTGCCTGCCTCTCTGCCTGCTTGTGGTATATGGCTGAGAGAAATTATCTAGATAACACATGGGCAAATGTTTAGTGGTCCTGGCATGTGACAAACCCTCAGTAAATGATAGTTTAGATATTTTTATCCTTATTACCTTTAAGAATTATAAAACTCTTATTACCATTAAGAGTTACAAAAGAAAATATACATTTATCGATGTAATTATGACTAGAAATTGTCAAAGAAAACCAAGTATGACAAGCTTACATATCCTTGGTGCTTCCTTTGTCATGATGGGATGTAGAGCTCTTTCTGCTTGGGTCTTGAAGCTGTTAAGTGCAGAGTTGCCTGAGGGGAGGTGGCAAGTCCCCCATGGTGCTGAGTCTCTGGTTCTCCTTGTTCTCAGGCCAGTTCTATCCCTGCTGTGGCTTGAGAATGTGGTCACTAAATACTGCTGTTCGTGGAAACTAGATATATGTGGTTTTCTGTCACATGAACTGGAAAAACATTTCTTATATATTAAATTCTTAAATGTATTCGAGTCTATTTTTATTTTCACCGTTTCAAACTGACCATTTCCCTTCTTCTGTAGAGCTGGAACATTCCTATTTCTTTACATTTTAAAGCCTTGTCGGCTAACCTACTGCATCATTACACTTCACACAGCCTTTTAGTTGAACTGACCTAGAGGTCAGTTGATTGAGGGCAGGGGGAGATTGTCCCCGACTGTCGATGGAGCTATTTTGGTTTCGGTAAAGGTAGCTCCCCCTCCCCCAATTTTGCCATCTCTAATCTTAAATTAAGTTGCTCAACTATACTTCAATTAAAAATAAACAAACAGAAATAAATCAAGGTTACTACTCAGTTTCTTATAAATTGGTTAGCAAAAATCAGCACTCATCTTCAGGCTTGCATACTTGGGCGGACTCATGAAACTGGGGTTTCTAGATTTTAGAAAAACGAAGACTGAACTATGAGCCACTGTGAGCTCACCTCAGTGGCTGGACCCGAGCAGCCAGCAGGCTAGCCAGTGGCTCTTTCACAGCTTTTGTAGCTGTAACAAGTGGAGTATGTGCAGGGAAACCCAAGGTCTTCCTGAGACATTGGATGCCATACTTTGGCTCGTACAAAGGGCGGAGTGTCAGTGAATAAGATCAAGGCCAGGGGAAAAGGAGCAGACAAAACGGGCTGGTTCTACTAAGACAAGACCGGATGAACATTAAGTGTACACACTTTAGTTGGGAGAGCCCGGGTCTGAATTCCTGCTGTGCAACTAACTTGTACGTGACTTTGGGAAAGTTATTTTAATTTCTTTGTGTTTCAGTCTACTCATCTATAAAATGGAAGTAATAATATTATGGGCCTTACATGTTGTCATAAGGATTAAATCAGATACATGAAAGACTTACAACCGTACCTGGCACACAGAAATTACCAGGGAAATGATGGTTATAATAGTCCCGTCTAAAATGTTAAGGCACAAAGAACTTAGACTGTGGATCTCTTTCCATGTTTCCAGTGGGTGTCTTTAAGCCAGTCCAGGCCTCAAAAACATTGCTAGTTATTACTTTTCCTATAACCGACATTTGAACTATAAATCTAAAAAGGGATGGGGAGAGGCAATACTTAAGTTGTGTTTAAAGAGAATCTCTGAGTTGCTAATTTGGGTACTTCTTTGCACAGGTCCCTACTTTGTGTGATAGACTGGGCTAAGTGGCGCGTGGCATCCAAAGATGACAAAAAAGGTCTCGCCCTCCAGGGGATTTCAAACTCGTGGTATGAATAAAGATATGGGCATAAGGAAGGGCCCAGAGTACTCACAGAAGGGAAGCACCCACGTACGGGGTGGGGAAGAGCACGCACTTGGACATGACAGAGGAGACCATTCTTTAGGGTTTGTGGCCGACACCTGAAGCACAGTACATTGTTAAATAAGATTTTTTATTTATTTGAGAGAGAGTGTGTGTGTGTACAAGTAGGGGAAAGGGCAGAGGGAGAGGAGAGAATCTCAAGCAGATTCCACGCTGAGTATGGAGGCTGACGTGGGACTTAGGCTTATGACCTGAGCCAAAACCAAGAGGTGGATGACCAGTCAGCTAGGGCACCCATGCGCACCCACACAGTACATCTTAAAGATAACTTTTCATGCACTGGGGGCAGCAAAAAAACCCCCCAAACCAAAATACAATTAGGAATTGAAGGGTCTGGAAATCCCATGTGGGGGGATTTCTGGGATTTCAATTTCAATTTCGTCTAGTTTGATGAAAAAACTGTAAGAGAATAATACAAGATCTGGCTGCAAATGCAGGCTGGAGATAAGTGGAAGCAGTTGGATTTCACTGTGGTGGTGGACACTAGACATCTGAGCAGAGAAATCATGTACAAGTGTCCAAGAAGATGGATTATTTTTGGGAAGGTGAGGAATATATTCAAACATCATCCACCGTTCTTCATGTATAATTAAAATATGTATTTTTCATTGATAAATTATAAGGAATCTTCAATAAAAATATGCACAATAACTCATTACTATTTGAAAATGCTCATCAGACAGCTTCATGCCAGTTCAGTGGAAGAGGCCTCAATACTGGGGAAATCAGAAGGCAATCTCAGTAACTCTTCCACTTCCTCTTGTAAAGCCTCTGCTTTTTCGTGCAACAGCATCTACAATAAAAACATCAAGACATGAGGCCAGAATATGCATTGCCAGAGGGCCGGTGCCATCTTTACCACTGTCTATTAGATACTTGAACCCTTACGCACCAGCAATCCAGACACTAAGACCAATAATGAGAATGAAAAATAGCCACTTAGGCACAAGTGGTTATAGTAAATGGAACTGAAGCATTTACTAAAGCCATTTTAGTGGATCAGGGCACTTGGTAAACCAAAATAAAGGAGCTTTATTACTCTCAAAGATCTGTTTTACTGAAGACTCAGCTACTTAAAATTAACTTTCAATCTGTAAAATTTAAGGCAGTTTTGCAAAAATTTAATTAGCTCTTGAAAATGTTATCCTCTATATATGCTTTTTATTATTCCTCAAAGTGTAGTATGCTTTTAAAAATCTCTATCAGTGTTCCAAAGAAAAATTTTGTTCAAGCTCCTAAAATTAACATGGCTAATTTCAAAAGAAACATAATGAGTCAAGAAAATATTTCTGAATGTGGCACATAGGAGATGTCAATGAATATTTGCTGAGTCAGGATCTTCCCGGAAAAAGGGGAGCCTGACTAGCTCAGTTGGTAGAGTCTCTCGGTCTTGGGGTTGTGAGTTCGATCCCCACAGTGGGTGTAGGGATCACTAAAAAAATAAACTTTAAAAACAAAAAACCAGACATACAGTTTTGGTGTTTGCTGCAGCTAGGTGTTGGGTATACTGGGTTGCAGAATTTGCATTACTTCTGTTATAGAGGTTTTATAACAAAAAGTTCAGCAAAATCACATGGAGGAAAAAAATCATAGGACACAAAATGAAAGTGGAAAACACACTCTACTCATTTGACATAAAACACAGCATTGCAGAGCATTACAGATAGAAGAGATTAAAAGGCAATGAGGCAAGCTTTCCAGTAGTCGAAGTAATGGTGACCATGTAAAACTAATCTCCCAATGCACCCTTAAAAACTATACAGATCAAGGAGAACAGCAAGTACACTGCACAGAACCCATGTGCCAGCATTGCTAGCAGACAGAGAACACCAGCATCTCTGTATGATGGTAAAAATACCTGCCAAATTGCAGCAGAACCTTTTCTCAAGCTTCCAGTCCAAGGGACTGCACAGATGGTGAGATAGAGAAAAAAAAACATGGGAAGGAGAAGAGGGAAACAGAAGGTTTTAGATTCAATACAATCACCTCCAGAGAAAGGCTACCCCAAGTATAAAAACACTGAGAAAACACTTGATAGACTGGAGCACTGCCTACAAGAAGGGACTGAAAGCTCGTGCAGCTCTGGAGGGCAGTCCTGGAAACGCAAACCCTCTTGGGGAGAAGATGAGTAAAAAGAGAGAGGAGCCCTTTAGGCTGCGCGGGGCAGGGTTGGGGGAGTAAGAGGGTGAAATTTAGGATGCCGTAGGACAAAAGGAAATACAAAAAAATCAAAGGACACACTTTTCTTTGCACTCCCTTCCCACCCCAAGCTGTTCATTAAACTATCCTTTGCTACATGAACAGAAGTGACTTTTAAACCAGAATTCTCATCAGCCACTCCAGACACCACCTCTGTCTGAGAAGTGCAGGGGCACAAGCAGTTCTTATTGTACTGAATTACTGTATAAAATAAAACAGAAAATGAGAATCAAAGCTCTTCGGTTCATGAAAATTTATTCTCCTGAAAGCAAACTATGAAGCAGAAGAACTGTAATGTAACATTTCAAACTGAATTAAATGTTATTAAATAAACTATCTAATATAAAATATAAATTAAATATTATTAAATAAATAAATATTATTTGGAGATACAGGGGGGAAACACATCTGAATAAGTCCCAAACTAGGAAGAGTTGGACCCAGAACAGGAAGAAATGAAACCAAAGTTGAGCAAGCTCAGGTAAGAAGTGGAAGAAACAGGCAAAATCATATTAGAAATAAAAACCAACAAAGTGATCAAAGAAGAGTAGATTATAACAAAACTTAATTAGGGTCATGAGAGCAGGAACAGGGGTGGGACAAGAAAACAAGATGATGAAAATGAGATAAAGAAAAAAGTAAAGGGGTGCCAGATGGCAGAGTTGGTTAGCATCTGGTTCAGGTCATAATCTCCGGATCCTGAGATAGAGCCCTGCATTGGGCTATATGCTGAGTGCAGAGTCTGCTTAGAGTTTCTCTCTCCCTCCCCCTCTGTACCCCCACCCCTACTCTGTCAAATAAATAAATAAATCTTAGAAAAAAGGTAAAAAGGTCAGAGAGATTGAAATGGAAAATGGGCAAAGAAGATCCAACATACGTGTTGCTAGTGCTGCTAAGAAAGAAATAGCAAACAGTGGATCATATTGAACTAATATTTAAAACTACAATCTGGGGTGCCTGGGTGGCTTGGTCAGTTGAGCATCTAACTCTTGGCTTCAGCTCAGATAGGGATCTCATGGGTCAAGGGATCGAGCCCTGGGTTGGGTTCGTTCCATGCTCAGTGAAGAGTCTGCTTGAGATTCTCTCCTGCTGCACCCCCCAAATCACACGTGTATGTGAGTGTGTCATGCTCTCTTTCTCTCTCTCTCAAATAAATCAATTACAAAAATAAAACTACAGTCCAAGGAAACTTCCAGAAATAAAAGAAAGTAAAGATATCCGAGTAAAATTACTTCAATTTAAAATACAGAAAATATATTCATGTTTTACATTCTAAAAATTCACAAGGATGTGGGGAACTAAAATGGGATACAAACAGAATCTAACTGCTCTTCAAATGAATTTCATAACCACAGTGAAGCAGATTTAAAAAAAAAAAAGACATTTGAATACATTATTTCAGTTATATATTCTCAGACTAAAGACAAAAAGAGCATATATAATACTGAACTCATTAGATTTTTTGCAATAGTATGGTTTAACAATTCTGAAATTATTTTCAGTGCATTCTAGGATTGAGCAAAACAGACAAATATGCTGATGAAGACAGGAGCTGGGTGTCTCACTGTCGGAGAAAGGAAGTAAAAATAAGAGAAAGGGTAGAACCACAATGAGTCCTGTAGTGTGGGATCAGTGTGGATTAAAGGTGACTGGAAATTCTTTGATGTTTACATTGGCAGGTGGGATTTGATTCTTCTCTTGAACCTGGATTCACTTGTAACCAATGGAATGTAGTTACTACCAAGGGGTAGTCACAAGAAAGGGCAGTTTCTGCATTGGTTTCTTGGACTGAGACCATTTCAAGATCTCCCGAATGTTCCCGCTCATATCCCAGCCCCACGCTATAAGAAACCCAAGCTAGGGGTGACTGGCTGCTCACCCCTCTGCAACTCTTGATCTTGGGGTCATGAGCTCTAGGCCCTCGCTGAGCATAGAGCTTACATACGGAAAAAAAAAGAAAGAAAAGAAACCTAAGCTATAGATAAATAAGAAACACACAATATTTTAAAAGAAATTACACCAGATTGAATAAAAAGTGGCAGAGATGGTACAAAATAAAAAGAACCTTGGAGCCCTTGAACTTCTATGGACAAGGAAAAGACTGAGAAAGCTACCCAGCTGCAAACATGGGCCATTCCTTATGGGAAAGAAAGAATGATTCCGATGTGCGATTCAAAGCCAGGAAGAATCATTCCCAGGGAGAAATAAGTCCTAGCCACACGTGCCCGGCTGGATACCAGAACTGCTTCTACGTGTGGCACACATTCCCTCTTGCTGAATGGCAGTACACTGTGGTTCTCCTGTCTCTGTTCACCATCGTATGTGTGTCTCTCTGGTTCACAGCTCTTCAGAGTGAGAGGAACGTATCTGTAAAACTGAGCTCAAGAAGCATCACATGCACCTAGACTTGATTTAGAAGAAACACCAGACCTTGAGCCCAAGTCTGATGCCACAAAGGGATAAATCTTTTAAGGATGAGTATATTTTGCATGTGGGAGGAATGTCATCTGTGACCAGAGGGCAGACATTACAGATGACTACAAATTATTTGGCCCTGCCCTCATGTGGAGCTGGGGTCTAATTCCTCTTCTTTTGGATCTGGGCTGATCTTAATGGTCTTCCAGTAACCAGCAGTACACAGCAGAAGTGATACTACTTAACTTCTGAGGTTAGTTCAGAAGATTTCCTGCCTTTTCTGCCTTGATCTCTCAAAATACCCACTCTCTGGACATTTCCTCTTGAAACTGAGCTGCCATGCCATAAGACACCCTAGCTCCATGGAAAGGCCAAATGTAGCTGCTCCAGTTGAAAGCCCCAAATAACAGCCATTTTCAACCACCAGCCATGTGAGTGAACCATCTTGGATATCCAATTCAGTCCAATTCAGATGACTAAAGCCCCAGTCAAAATCTGACTGTAATTGCATGAAACTCCAAGTCAGAATCATGCAGCTAAACCTTTCCAGAATTCCTAATCCACAAAAACATAAGCACAATAAAATAGCTGTTTTAAGCTGCTAAATTGTGACGTAAAACTTTGTTATGCAGCAGTATGTACCTGGAAAAATTAGAATTGGGAGTTACCGAACGAATTCACGGCCTTAACAATTTACGTGTAAGTAGAGAAAAATATACATTGCTCCATATATGGGCTCTCTCTGCTAAAAGAACCTAGAAACAATGATATCTCTCTCTGGTTATGAGCATACTTAGCCGCTCAAACTTGGGTTTCTAAAATACCACTCTTCACCAAAAAGAACTACAGCTCTTTGGAAAATGGCTGATTCCATGACTAAAGCAAGCTGAACCTTGACTATCTTGAGCAAGAGCACTAGTTATCAATTTTACTGTCTCTCAGCTCCAAATCCATCTCCCGTTGTCTTCTAGAGACAGACACTAGAGGCAGATCCTGTAAACCCGTCTCCTTTGCCAGCTGGGACAACGGTCAGCTTTGTCAGTAGAGGGCACTGGAGGGACTGCCGGAGGATGGGGCTTCTCTTCCCAGTTCGGTGTGTCTTAGGGCTCCTGCAGTGCTAGTCTGGTACCTGAACACCTTATCTGCCTCCCTAGAGCCGCGGCCACACCCTCTCTCTGGTGGATCCCGGAGGCAGCCCGTGGTGTGGGTGAGGGCGGACGCTCTTCTCAATACTCTGTTCCACGGTTGCTGAAGTTCTGTCTACCCCTTCGAAGCCAACTAATACCCTTCTTACTAGTCACTAATCCTTTATATTGAACTTTCCTCTTCAAATTACTGTGTGCTTTCTGTTCCTAATAATTACTCTAACAGATATACCCCAAAAGTAAGAAAGCCCAACAATGACCGGACAGGTCCAAAAGACAAACTGGCCCACGTCTAGAAAAGGACAACTAGGAGGACAATAACTGCCTAAAGCTACATTATTTAATATGGATGAAGAAATAGAAAAGAGAAATGCTTGGACACAAAGAGAGCTGTTTTCAAATATGTGAAGAACAACCACAGGAACAAAGAAAACAGACTAATTCTAGAGGGTAGAACTTATGACGTAATGGTAGATATTGTAAGAAGGCAACAGTTAGCCTCACCATTGGGGTGCTTTTTGGAACACGGAGAGTGTCCAGAAGTAGAACTACCTAATTTTTGAGGTCTTAAGCTCCTTGTCAACGAAGGTGTGCAAAGGTGGGAAGATCAGATGTCAGGGATGCTGAGGAGGGGCCTTCTGTGGAAAGTGTGAGGAGGCAGAATTCTGGGAGTTCCAGCTTTCTCTGTACCTCAGGGGACTTTTGAGACTGCCTAATTTTTAGCAGGTGCTTTTTCTGTTTTAGCGAGCCTTGTAGCGTAACAGATGCACTATTTTATCTACATGTTGCAAGTACATACTTTTGTGTCTATAGTTAAGTGTTTTTGCTTTTATGTCCAAAGTATAAGGAGATAACACTACAGAATATCATGAAGGGTAAAGAACGGTTTGTTTGCTTACCTTTGCTGATGAAACGATTTGCTTGGCCTGGCGTCTTGATAAATGATCAACTGTCCTTATGAGCACTTCAGGATTTGCATTAGCTAAGTGCATCAGACTTTTATAGCCTGCATTGTATAACTGTTTTGCTCGACCCTAAAAGGTGTTACACAAATCAGCAGGGTCAGAATTTGGGGATTAGAAAAAAATAATCAAGTGTCTTATTGAAGGAAAAATTGCACATGCAAGAGACAGAAACAGACTAAGGTAATAATAAATATGAAGAGATAAACATCTGAATCCAGAGAAATTTTAAAATATGAATTTGGGTAGTCCCAGTCCGACTGCAGGGCAGCTCTCTATGCAGCTTAAGTTAGCCAGTGCGGGCTGCAATGAGAAATTCATTAAGGCACTGAGGTTGAGGGGCATTATTTTAGATGCCCAGTCAAGATGTTCTAGTGCAATATCCTTAAAACGTTTTCACAATCGACTCAGCCGACTGCTAGGGTGCGTGCGTGTGCGTGCATCTGTGTGTGTGTGCGTGTTCCCAGGCAGAAGAATGTTTCTGACGGAAGGACTGAATAACAGAACAAGCTGAAATCAACAGTCGGCTAAAAACAGAAACTGAGAAACCAGGTAAGGATACTTGGTTCTCACTCCCTTAGGAAATGGAAGTAAGCCTTGTTGTCCCCGAATCACCACTTCCTGAGACAAGCACTGAGTTTACACCAACAGGAGGTAATTCTGTGCTGGAGTGGAGGAAGGAAGAGACACTAAGGACCATATACTCGGGGAGTCTCATTCTTATCCCTACTGTTGTGTTTTTCCACAAATGTGATTTTTCTCGTCAGAACTGCTTCCAGATCGACAGGGGATTTCTGGGAGGCCATGACACCAATTTAATAAAGAAACACACACACACACACAGACACACAAAACCAACCTCTCATGATAAATGAGGAATAAGACCGTTGTTGTTATTTACCTTCACAAGATAAGACTTCACAAAATAGTCAAACCTGACTTTTCTTTAGTTGAAATCATCTCAGTTGGGAAACTGGGAGGCCACTAACCTCTAAAACTCCGGTCACTTCCATGAGAGGAATCAGCTCTGCCTTGACACAGTAAGTCAACTTCTTGGTAAGTTCTACCAAAAGGGCTCTATAAACCCAAAACTCCTCAAGTTCCTACAAAATACAAAGAAATACATAGAATTTAGATCTGGTGGGTCATTTCTACGCTTGGTTGGCATGGTAGGGGCCCAAAGAGGGTGTTCCCTCATGTGAGTTCTGAAACTTGGTAAAACCAGAGATGAACAACAATTCCACACAAAATTATCATAAGGAAACATGGGCAGAGACTGAGGGATTTGATTAAGTGGTTCTGGGATGAGACGGGAAGTTGGAAAACGAGCCACTGAGAAGAGCTCTGTTCATTTTTTATCAAAACGCCAGCAAGTGAACGCGCAGTTTCTCTTTCCCAAGTAACTGAAAACAATCCCCACCTCTGGGAGTTCATCCTGAACACAAAACATTACGTATGGAAGGATCCCAATGCAAGAT
Organism: Meles meles; assembly: GCF_922984935.1. Classification (NCBI taxonomy): domain Eukaryota; kingdom Metazoa; phylum Chordata; class Mammalia; order Carnivora; family Mustelidae; genus Meles; species Meles meles. Next base: position 162,038 of record NC_060067.1, on the reverse strand, counting down.
GTAGCAATATTTAAAACAAAAAAATCCTGGAAGCAATATTTAAGACAGTAAAAATACTGGAAGACATAGGTCAATCACGGTTAAAGGTGGGTACATGGACATTTACTATAATATTTTGTCATTATTTTATGTCTGAAAATTTCTGTCGTAGTTGTTTTTTAGAGGTCACTTTCTAAGAGCTGGGTGTCACCGTGAGCACACGTGATACATGGAGTGGCATTAGTCAGCTGCTTTGTGGCCACCAGGAGAGCAGCCAATGCACTAGCGAAGAGAAGAGAACCTTGACCACAACGACCAGTCCGCCAACCCGGAACTGCCTTGGCTCTAGCTTTCCTGTTACACGAGACAATCTTGGTTCGCTATTGTTTAAACCTCTGTGGGGTTTTTCCCGTTACTCGTAGTTGAAGGCATTTTAACTAATACTACTGATGTACTATTTCATACCACTTACATAGCTTTTAAAAAGGAAAAAACACTTTAAAATACTGAATATACACTCATGAGAGCCCGAGCTGTCGGGTAGATTGTGTCTAGGAACAACCATCAAGTTTTAGTTGTTTTTCAAATTTGATACAGTCTCTTTTACTTGAACAATTCTATAAGACTGAAGTACTTATAATCCCAAGTAAAACAAAGGGATAGAATTTTAGGGGAAGTACCTTTAAATATGAAGAAAAACAAACACAGAAAACTTAAGAAAATAAAGACTAGCTTCTTACTACCTATAAATTCTGTCTACTGCTTAGCTAGCACATGATTAGGGAATGTAAGCTAATATTTAAAACTTAGCATAAGTAGGATACATTAAGAAATGCAAATTTGCTAAAATAATTATCATTCAACCCACAGTCAAGTATTCTGGATTATTTATTCATTAATACATATGACAGAATTAACTGCCATATACGTACAGAGACTATGGAAATTTAAGATGGGGAAAATGAAGATTTCAAATTTAAAAATAAGATTCATGAGAGAAAAATGTTTTTAAAAAACTGAGTAGAGAAACAAATATGGAAGGATTATTACACCATTCAATTAGAAGAAATTTAAATGCAGCCAAAAAAGGCTTATATTATCCATTCGTCCCCAAAATTGTCCTAGTAGAAAGTCTGGTAAGCTTTGCTATGCTATTTAAGGAAACTCTAAAAGCTGGTTTTAGTAAAAGTCTTAAACAAATGCATTCCAAATGCAAATGGCCAAAATAAAGTTTTCTTCTTGAGTTAACTAAACTATACATTTGACACAGAAACCTAAAGCAGCTGCGAGACACTGGAAGCAAAAATGGCAAAATACTGTGGCGATCATGACAGCATGGTCCCAGGAGTGACAAGGTGGCTGCTGGGCATTGCCGAGGCACTCATCAAACACTTTCCATGGTTAGCACCAGGGGAGAGATACCCCCCCACGATCTGTATCGATGGAGAACTGTGGTTTTAAGAGTTGATTCCAAAGACTTGTCACTACTAGTGGTGGTTCTAGGAGTAGGGATAACCAGGTGCTTGCTTGCTTTTTTTTTTTTAAAGGTTTTTTTTTTAGATTTCATTTATTTGAGAGAGAGAAGATGAGCACAAGCGGGTTGCGTGTGAGGCAGGGAGAGAAGCAGACTCTCCACTGAGCAGGGAGCCCGATGCGGGGCTCGATCCCAGAATTCTGGGATCATGACCTGAGCTAAAGGCAGACAGACACTTAACTGACTGAGCCACCCAGGGGCCCCATAACTAGGTGCTTTCTACTTGTTCGTTATATATTTTAGGTGATTCTGCCATTTTTGTATCTTTACCATAAGTTAGTATATAGGACTTTCATAAGCAGAAAAAAACAAGTATATTTTAAATACGGGTTGAGTGCTTAGTATTAATAGAACAAGTCAACAGTGAGGAAATAATGACTAACCGGTTTATGAGTTTAGCAGCAGTCAAAACAGAAAGCAGCATGAGGCATGTGTCAAGTGGTCAGTGGAATTACCTCACAGAAATGCAGCACGCAAGAGGAGAATGAGGCGGCTCCAGCAAGAAGACTTTGTATATAGCCTCGAGGCATATTAAATTTTTCAGACACACTCCAGATGTTGGTCTCTTTGAGCAGGGTATAAAGAACAAAAGACAGGTATAATCTGTTGACAATGTCCTTGTCCACCTTCTAGAAAGACAAGCAAATAAATTTATGCCCTGGACCTGCTAAAAATGTACATTATATTGAAATTGGACAAATGGCAATCTGAATGAAGTTATACTACAGAAAAGCCAGAACAGAATGATTCCACAGAAATAGAACTAAGTTTCTAACATAGGTACTTCAGACTAATTCAGATGATCATTTTTCCAAGTATTAGAAAAAGAAAATATGCCAAATTACTTCCAATTTAAACTTCCTTCTACAGGGGAAGCTGTAGTGGGTTGAATCGTGTCTGCCCCCACAAAAAGATATGTTTACCTCCTAACCTGTGGTACCTGTGAATGTGACATTATTTTAGAAATAGGATCTTTGGGGCGCCTGGGTGGCTCAGTGGGTTAAAGCCTCTGCCTTCGGCTCAGGTCATGATCCCGGGGTCCTGGGATCGAGACCCGCATTGGGCTCTCTGCTTCGCGGGAAGCCTGCTTCCTCCTCCCTCTCTGCCTGCTTGTGATCTCTGTCTGTCAAATAAATAAAATCTTAAAAAAAAAAAAAAAAAAAAGAAATAGGATCTTTGCAGATGTAATTAATTAAAGATCTTGAGATGAAATCAGCCTGCGTGTACACTGCACACTTGGGGCTCTTTATTCAGTGGCCAGTGTCTTTCTAACAGGAGAGGACAGAGTGACACAAATATGAAGCAACGAGAAGATGGCAGTGTTCAATGGAGACACTGGAGGGATGCATTTACAAACCAAGGAACACCAAAGATTGCTAGCAACCACCAAAAGCTAGGAGAGAAGCAAGATGTTTTCTTCCTTAGAACCTCCAGAGGAAGCCATCTTGATTTCGGACTTTGGGCCTCCTGAACTGCAAAAGAATAAATTTCTGCTGTTTTAAGACACTCGGTTTGGGCTAATTTGTTGTGGTAGCCCTAGGAAAAGAATATAGGAAAGGAAGGAGTTGGGAAGACCTTTACATTTACTGTGGTATTTATAGGTTGTATATATTTGTGAATGTAATTAAACAAATGCATTTATTTGGATACGTATGTTAATAAGCTTACCCATATTGTAGACTAAGAGTAAATATTAGATTCTATGATTTCTACATGGTCATGATAAAAAGTTAATGCTTCCAAAATTAAAACACTGAGAGAAAAAAACCTACCTAGAGCTGACAATTTCTGTGTACCTGCTTCTGCCCGCAGTATCCAGTGACCAGTTCTTGTGTGAAGTATCTCATAACCAATATCAAGCTAACTTAGAAACTGCGTAACTCATGCTTAAATTAAGCCAGAGGAAAGACAGGATGAACTGGAAGGGGAAAAAGTGGGTATAAAATATAAAACTGTATCCCGTATGGTGGTAAAAGAATGGGATGAGAACTCACAGTGGCATATTGAAGACTGTTTGAATTACGGATTCTACATGTTGATACTTTTAAAAAGCATCAAGCTGAAAATCACGATAGTTGAATTGCCAGTAGGGAGAAATTGCTTTTCAATTTCCCAATTTTGGTGCACCTTCATTTTAGTCAATGTAGATTTTGCTTAGAATGTATTTTCTAAGCTAAGAAAAATGATATAATTTTATTACAAAGTAGGATAAGATGCTTTATACCAATTTCAAGATCTTTCATAAGAAATATCTAAAGAAAAACGGGAGTGTCTTTTTCAATGTAGAGAAATAAATTTGATTTTAAGTAAATTTGTTCTCTAGAAATTAATCTCTGGAAGTTTATTGACTATATTTCATTAACAAAAATAAATTCTCATATGATCTCTCTGATATGAGGAATTTGACAGGCAGGGCGGGGGTTATGGAGGGGAGAGAAGGAAAAAATGCAACAAGATGGGATCAGGAGGGAGACAAACCGTAAGAGACTCTTCTTATGGTTTCTTAGCCATAAGAAACAAACGGAGGGTTGCTGGGGGTGGGGGAGGGCATGTGCTGTGGTGAGTACTGTGAACTGTGCAAGCCTGATGAGTCACAGACGTGCACCCCTGGGGCAAATAATACATTATATGTTAATAAAATAAATAAATTCTGATCCAAGTTTAAAAAGATGCATTATTCTAAAAAGATTTTGTAAATGTTTATTATTTGTTAATGAGTTTCAAATTATTATTTTTTTTTAAAGGAGGACTTTTTTTTTAAGATTTTATTTATTTATTTGACGAACAGAGATCACAAGTAGGCAGAGAGGCAGGCAGAGAGACAGAAGGAAGCAGGCTTTCTGGGGAGTAGAGAGTCCGATGCAGGGCTGGATCCCAGGACCCAGGGATTATGACCTGAGATGAAGGCAGAGGCTTTAACCCACTGAACCACCTAGGCATCCCTCAAATTATTTTGATTTTTTATTTTATATGTTAAAGTTGTATATAAAACGTTTGTTTTATGAAATATTTTTATTTAACATTTGAATGTCTAAGCAGCATAGGCATTTCTGAGGTAAAAGACCCAATCAAAATACTATGGTAACATGAACACTCAACAACTAAACATTCAATTCTAATGTTAGTAAATACCATCTTTCACTTTTCAAAATGAAATTAGTAATATTTATGTAATTAAAGATACAGGGGAAATGACAGTAAGATAATTAGGTTTCAAGAAAGATTAGATTACCAATAAAATTAAAAATGAAAAAAGTGTATTATAAGGCAGAAAATGATATTAACTTTAGGATTTGAAGGCATGTTTGCCAAAAAATTATTTCCATTCTTTTTTTTTTTTTTTTAAAGATTTTATTTGCTTGAGAGAGAGCACAATCTAGCTGGGGGGTGGGTGGGGTGGGGCCGGAAGGCGATGGTGAAGCAGACTCCCTGCTGACCAAGAATCCCAACGTGGGGCTCAGTCTCAGGACCTTGAGATCATGACCTGAGCTGAAGGCAGACACTTAACCAAATGAGCTATCCAGGGGCCCCTATTTCCATTCCTCTTGAAGTTAGTATATTAGACACTTGCTTTATATTTGTTGACTAAACTTCAAAACACTGTAACATAAAAATATTACACAAAAAAGTATTAATTTATCAACTTCAACCTTCTACAGAATTTTATGTAGTTCAAGTACTAACCAGATTGGGAGTTCTTTAACAAACAACGACGACAACAACGAAAACCTCAAACCCACCCTATCTTAGAATCTCTGACATCAAGCAGAATGCCTAACAGAGTTTCTAGGTGTGGGGGGCACCTGGCTGGCTCAGTCCCAGGAATATGTGACACTTGATCTTGGGGTCATGAGTTCAAGCCCCACATGAGGTTTAGAGATTATGTAAAAAAAAAAAAGTTCTGGGGCGCCTGGGTGGCTCAGTGGATTAAGCCGCTGCCTTCGGCTCAGGTCATGGTCTCAGGGTCCTGGGATCGAGCCCCGCATCGGGTTCTCTGCTCCGCGGGGAGCCTGCTTCCTCCTCTCTCTCTGCCTGCCTCTCTGCCTACTTGTGATCTCTAAAAATGTTAAAATAAAACTTTGCTACTACTAAAAAAAAAAAAAAAAAAAAAAAAAAAGTTCTAGGCGGGTGTCTGGGTGGCTCCGTCGGAAGGGCATGCGACTCCTGATCTTGTTATAAGTTCAAGCCCCACGCTGGGTGTGGAGATTACTTTAAAAAAAGTTTCTAGAAGATACATTTTCCTCCCTTGAACTGAAATTATTTCAGGATTATATACATTTTATAAACATTATATATATATATTATATACATGAGATATATATTATATATATAAACATTTATATATATTATATACATTTTATAAAACATTTTATAAAAACTTTACAATGTTTTTTATAATGTAAGCCATAAGTAGCCCAAGAAAAAGAGATTAAGAAGGTTTACCTTCTACGATAAGAATCTTTTATGTGCTTGACAGTGTTTCAGAAAGGCAAAGGTACACATACAAAAAAACGCATCACACCATCCAAAAATACTGTTTTTAAAAAATGCCCAAATTTCTGGTCCTCATGTTTTAAATAGCAAAATGGGAATTGTATTAACTTAAAGAAAAAAAAAATGAAATGAAAAGATCGAATCAACAAAAAAGATGATACAACAGCATTAATTTTGCTAAGTCAACTTACTTAGGAAGAGAAAAAAAGACTATGGTACCTTTTTTATAGCTTGACCTGATGCTTTCTTCCCAATAAAGTTTTCAGAGACTCCAAGAAGAACAGCTACATTTTGTTCTGCTGGACTGAGCTGGCTAAACTACATTTAAAAAGAGTAAACATAGAAAAAAATCAAATTGTAACTTTTTAAAAAATATTTATTTATTTGAGAGAGAGCAAGAGAGTGTGTGTGGGAGAGCAGAGCGGGAGGGAGAGAAAAATCCCAAGCAGACTCCCTGCTGAGCATAAAGTCTGACACAGGGCTTGATCTCACAACCCTGAGATCACCTCCTGAGCTGAAATCAAAAGTGGGACTCTTAACTGACTGGACCACCCAGCCACCCCTCAAATTGTAACTTTAAAAAATCTGCCTTTTGAACCAAATCCAGTATTTCCTAATACCACATTTTCATGCTTTTAAAGGATATGAGGAAACCACCACCAACTTATTTATACGAATCGTAAGCTTAAACATGTATTATTAAAATGTAACACACTTCAGCACAGTACTTAAAGACACGGTCACAAGCTCTGTGACAACGGACTAGGGTCCCACAGACCATGTGGTTGTGTTTAATACTGAGACGGAGTCTGGTGGGGAGGAGGAAGAGGGAAAGCTTTGGACAGTAACTGCATTACATAGTACCACTTAAAAAAACTTCGTTACAATTTTAAAATAGGACATTAAAAGAAAGGTAACTTCCTGCAATTAAGAGCTGCATACTGCTTCCGCCTAACACACGTTCCTGCGTCTGCCCGGCTCACAGTAAGGTCATAACAGACTACACTCTACCGCCTGGTTTTAGAGTAAGCAGGACCAGCTGCACCTTCCTGTTGTGATAAAACTGACATTCCTTCTCAGTATTAACATCACCGGGCTTAGTCATCATGCTTGGCTCTGATAGAGCTTTCATGTAATTAAAGTCTCCCAAAAAACCCAGCGTTCACGGTTTTCTTCACACTGTAGGCAACATAAAGTGGAGTGGTCACCAAACTGTAACAGTAACTATCTTTACGGAATGGGACCAGGGATGATCCTCTTTTTTTTTTTTTTTCCCTTAAAGGTTTTATTTATTTATTTGACAGACAGAGATCACAAGTAGGCAGAGAGGCAGGCAGAGAGAGAGGTGGAAGCAGGCTCCCCGCTGAGCAGAGAGCCCCACGTGGGACTCCATCCCAGGATCCTGGGATCATGACCTGAGCCGAAGGCAGAGGCTTTAACCCACTGAGCCACCCAGGTGCCCCATGATCCTCTTTTTTTTTTTTTCCCCCTGATAATGAACATGTTTATATTTAACAGAAAAGTAGTATTTAAGTTAAATAAACTGAAGATATTGCCATTTACTATTTAAAAAAACTGAAACATGAAAGACCCAATTTCAAATACACTTTAGTAGAGACAAAATGAATAATCACTTGACAAAAATTCCATCGTCTTTAATAAATAAAATAGCCTATATTGAAGAACCTTCTAATCTCACCTGCCTGAAGTATATCATCCAGTCAGGGACACACTGAGAAGCCATATCATAGGGAGTTGTTAGGTAAATTAGGTGAAGAAGGCTTTCAAGCACAAGACCTTCGAGACCTTTCTTCAAATCTCTGTAGAGAATGTCACAATACGCCAAATCTATAGTTCCTAAAAGAAAGATCAAATATTTCATCTTTCATAATTACCAAAAGGGAAACAACGTGATTTTTAAAGCATCTTATGCAGAAGTTACCTAAATATAGCAAAAAGTCTTCAAAAGCTCTCAAGTTTTTTTTAACTCCATTATAGTTAACATACAGCGTTATATTCGTTTCAGGTGTACAATATGGTGATCCCACCATTCTGTATTTGTCCTGATGAGTGTACTGCGAATCCCCTTTACCTACCTCACCCACGCCCCCACCAAAATCTCTTCTTATGTAAGTTAGCATAACTATTTTGGAGGTAATTTTGATAGTATATATCAACATTTTGTAAGTACACACCTTTTGACCCAAATACTTTGTTTCTGGAAATCTAACCCAGAGAAACATTTCCACATATACTCAAAAATACATAAATAGTGATGCCTATTGCAGCTTTGTTTATAATTGAGGAAACAAAAAGCCTGTGCAAATGACCATCAATAGGGGAATGGTTAACTAAATTACAGTATCCAGACTATGGATGATGACGGTAGTCAAAGAAAAAGGAGGTAGATTTAAAGGGACTGACAGGTTAAGATGCTCCTAATATTTTAAGTAAGAAAAGCAAGCTGCCAAAAAATACTTACAACTATAATTTCATCTTAAAAAATAAAGTATAAAACATATAGAAATGTATATGCATGATATATGGTAAAATCTATTCACATATACACAAAAGTAAATACATACACATATTTATCTATACACATAATAACATATGGAAGGATACATATCAAATTGTAACAGTGGTTGCCCCTGGGAGAGTGGAAATGGGATAGGAGAATGGGATTTTCCTTTACATTAATTCTGAGTTCTAAGGATCTTTTTTAAATACTAGACCTGTATTATTTTTCATTAACTAAATTATGATATAGCCATTAAGAAAAAACCATTCACTGCTATGGAACAATTTTTAAGATATTAAGCAAAAAAAGCAAATTCTGGAACAACACAAATGATTATTTATTTAAAAACGAAAGCTAGGGGCGCCTGGGTGGCTCAGTGGGTTAAGCCGCCGCCTTCGGCTCAGGTCATGATCTCAGGGTCCTGGGATCGAGCCCCACATCCGGCTCTCTGCTCGGCAGGGAACCTGCTTCCCTCTCTCTCTCTCTGCCTGCGTCTCTGCCTACTTGTGATCTCTCTCTCTCGCTGTCAAATAAATAAATAAAATCTTAAAAAAAAAAAAAATAAAATAAAAACGAAAGCTAAAAAAATCTCAAACTTGTATACAAGTATGTATCATGCATTGAAAGGAAATGTACAGAAATTGTCTGAATAGATGTATGCCAAATTGTTATTCTTGGTAGGATATTAAGATTTGCATGATCGCTAGAGGAGGGGGTATGTGAAGGGGGATGACCCCATCTATTTCCCCAAATACTTCTACAATATCTTTTTTTTTTTTAATATTTTATTTATTTGACAGAGAGAAATCACAACTAGGCAGAGAGGCAGGCAGAGAGAGAGGAGGAAGCAGGCTCCCTGCGGTGCAGAGAGCCCGATGTGGGGCTCGATCCCAGGACCCTGGGACCATGACCTGAGCCAAAGGCAGAGGCTTTAACCCACTGAGCCACCCAGGCGCCCCTACAATATCTTAAGTTACTTGTAATCCAAAACATTTTTCAGGGTGCCTGGGTGGCTCAGTTGGTTAAACGTTCAACTCTTGATTTCGGCTCAGGTCATGATCTCAGGGTTGTAAGATCAAACCATGAGTCAGACTCCTGGTGGATGTGGTCTCCTTAGGTTTCCCTCTCTCCCTCCTTTCTGCCCCTCCCCACTCCCTCTCTGAAAAAAATGAAAACAAAGAAACCAAAAAACCCCAACATATTTTCAACTTATTTACAAACAAATTTTTTTAAAGAAAGCTCTATACACAACGTGGGTCTTGAACTCAGGACCCCGAGGTGGAGTCGCATGCTCTACTGAGCCAGTCAGGCGCCCTGATTTTTCAACTTTTAAAAGCTAAATAAATTTTAAATAGCTTCTAAGATTAATGTTACTAATATGAAATTACAGTTCCAATTTAAAGAAAGAGAATGATTTAATTTCTATTTTTTCCCCAACACATTTCCTTAGAAACTTAAGTAAACTCTTACCCTTAAAAGAAGCTCGTCCCAGTTTTGTAATATGAAAGCTGTATTCGATTTCTTCTTTGGACTTATCAACAACGTCTTTTTGTAGAAGCCCTTTTTCTGTCAGGTAGCTAAGCCATTCGACAGTTATTTCCCGCAGACTTTTTTCTTTCAACAAAATCTTTTGCTGAACACCAAACAATGTACCACCCATAAAGTGACATATGTCATCAAGATTTGTTGCAATCTGAAACAATTCAGGACGTCACTGGAGCATACTTCAAAGATACTGAAATAAATTAGTATGAAATTGACATATTCACGTATGTAAGGATAACTGTATAGTGATGTTTTAAAATTAATGAGAAACAATTTAAAGAAGTTATCATATTCATACTTCTAATGAAAACATGTACATATTTTTCACTCAAAAACTCCTCCGATTTTTGAGGAACTTTTCACAGTATCTCCAAAGCTGTGCTGTTTACTCTCCAATTATTACTAATGCCCACTCAGCCTCCTTCAGAAGTCCTCCCTTCATCCCTTTCCACCCACCTGTAAAAGCATTCTTTAGCAACAGAAATGATAACACACACACCCACCCACCCATGCAAAACACAACCCAAAGTCTCCACTGAAACAGGATCACACAGTATTTCCTGCATATCACCTAAAAATAAGCAGCAGTCTTCTTCTTGTCTCTCTCATTCCTGTTCTTCTGCTGCTTTCCCTTTCCCCCCCTTAGTCACTATTTACAACCTACAACGGCAATCGTAAGTAATACTTAACCCTCCATTTGGTATTCAGATGTAGAGATGATGCTGAATTAGAATTTTGTATTAGCTAATTTTAATGAAATCAGCATGTTGTACTAAAATATAGTCAATCAATAAGCATATTTCTCTCTCTTACAATTCTGAAGATACTTTCAACTGGAAAACGTAGTCATTTGATACCAAACCCAAATAAGGGTTAACAAAAGCATGATGAGGCAGAGACATTTCCTATTGCTTTTCCTCCTTTTAGTAAAATTCACTTTTTTGTAAATGTTCTAATATTTTTATTATTATTATTCTTTGAGAGAGAGAATATTAAGCAGGATCTACACCCAGTGGGGAGTCCCATGCTGGGCTCAATCTCACAACCCTGATATCATGACATGAGCCAAGATCCAGAGTTGGACCCTTAACTGACTGAACCACCCAAGCACCCCAAAATTCATTCTAAATATAATATTCAATTAGGACAAAATTGCAGTTTTAAGATATTCAAGACTGATTCTCAGTGTGTAGATTATCAATGAACTTAGTCGCTGAACTGTTTTCTACCTGGCTGATTCCCGTTAACACTGGGGATACTTGATCCTTCTAGCTACCACCATGTTATCTCTCTATCCCTCTACGAGAATCTTACAGCATAGTGATTTACACCCACTGGTCTAGCCTCTGGTCTCTGGCCCCCACAGCTTCTCAAAGCTAGATTCTCTACTGTTGCCCCAACCTTCAGGTTCACCCATGCCTGACTCCAAAGTCAATCCATTCATTCGTTCAAGTACTGACAGAGCACCAATCGCATGCCAGGAACTGTGTTAGACACTGGGAGTCAGGGACAAATAAAAATAAATGTGGACTCTGTTGGCACAGGGCTTACATTCCAACAGAGATCACAGCCCTAACCAGCGTAATTACAAACTGATAGGTTCTACTAAAGCAATGTGGTTCTACCAAGCATACAGTAAACTGACTGGACATAGAGGCACAGGGGAGCTTCCCTGAGGAGGGATGGTTAAGTGAAGCCTCCAGGTCGAGTGCGTGAGGGTGAGACGAGAGATGGAGTGGGGAAGATGGGTGAGTCCCAGGCTTAGTGAGCACTGGTGTGGAAGGACTGAGAAGGCCAGTGTGCCGGGAGTGCAGACTGCAAGGAGGCAGGTGAGAGAGGACAATGCAGACAGGCAGAGGCCAAATCTACCATGGTAGACCATGACAAGGAACTTGGGCTTCCTAAATCCTAAAAACAATGGGAAACCAATGGGACCAATTTTAAGCAGAGGTGGGTAGCACATTCTGAGTTTACGTTCTGACAAGACCAATCTGCATGAATGATCCTTTGGAGGCGATATGGGAAGGCATGGCAGAATGGACGCAAGGCAGGCAGACCAGTGAGGGGACAACCACACTGGCCCAGACAGGAGACTGAAGGAACACGGACCCGTGTCCAGGTGCAGGGATAAAGCTACAAGCAGCCTATAGAACCTGCCTCTCTTTGCCTCAGATTCTTTTTTTGTTAAAGGGGAGTTACATTACTTCATTTGAAGGTACACAAGGATCAGAGATAAAACACGGGGTGTCTGAAATATGGTTGTGATAAATAACTGGAGGCTCCCGAACCCTGTGGCCCAATTTGTTAAGTGCTCTCATTAATTCCCAGTTGCCTTCTCCTCCACCAAAGCAAGTCTCTCCAGGGTGCTCATCTGTATCCTCCTGCCCCCAACCTCACTGCCCAAGTCACAGACCATGCCCTACTTGCTTCTCCCCTCTCTTCTACCTGCGTGTTTCTGTCCAGAGGACTTGACTGCTGCTTTAATTCCAACTCTAAAGGTCTTCCTACTTTCCACTGTGTTTAGAGTTCCAGCCTTCTTCCCCGACTACAGCCCGTTGTGAGCCCTTACCCCAAGGTGTAAGAGGAACCGTGGTGGCCTGACCTCTTCATGGATGGGTCCATTTTCTTGAGTTCTGCCTCCTGTGGGTAGGCTTGGAACAACAGCTGCCCACCTGCTAATCTCCTGCCTAGATTTCTTGCTGCTGAACTTCAACTGTTAAAACACAATTTAAACGCAACTGTTGTGCCCCATAGATCTTGGACTGCCAGGCCCATGAAACCACACCCCTGTGGCCAAGTCTGTCCTCCCAGTCTGTTACCTGAGTGCTCCCATCTTAAGGGAGTCCCAACTCCCTCCCAATTCCACTACATTTTTCTGAGTCCTATCTCATATACATACTTGTCAGATGTATTATTATGTCCTGTGCCTTCTCATTTTAGCACTCTTTTGAAGGTAATTTTTAAAATTATGAAGTCTATTTGATAGATTTTTCCCTTCATGGTTTTTGTTTTTTGCTTTCCATATAAGAAATCACCCAAGGTAATAAAAAATTCTTCCCTATAAGTTTAGGTCTATGGTCCACTTTACTTATTTTTGACAAAATTAGTGTGAGTAAGAGTACAGATTAGTTTTTTGTTATTGTTCTATATAGATATCCAGTTGCTCCAGCCCCATTTATTGAGAAAAATTATCCTTTGTCCCTTTAAATATCCTGACACCCTTTGCTAAAACCTGATCATACAGAGAGATGCCTGGCTGGCTCAGTTGGCGGAGCACGCAACTCTTTATCTTGGTGTCCTGAGTTCGAGCCCCATGTTGAGCGTAGAGATTATTATTGTTTTTAACCGATCACATACGTGGACATAATTCTGGACTTACTGATCTATTACTGGTCTATATGATCCTTGTGCCAATATCGCACTGTCTTGACTACTCGAGCTTTATAGTTAGTTCTTGAAATAGTGTGAACACTCTAAATTTGTCATTTTTTCACAAAATGAATTTTGGTTAATCTACTCCTCTGCATTTCCAAATAAATTCTATCAGACTTCAATTTCTACAAACAAACTTACTGAGATTTTGGCTGGTATTGCATTAAATTTATAGACCAATTTGGGAAGTAACATCTGATCAAAACTGAATGTTCTAATTCTTGGACATGGTACCACTCTCCATCTACTTAGGTCTCCTTTAATTTCTCTCAAGTTTTACAGTTTTCAGTGTACAGATCTGACACACATTAGTTAAAGTTGTCCCTAAGTATTGTATGTTTTTTGATGCTATTTGTGAATGGAGTTGTTTTTCCAATTATTTGTAGTGAGTATACAAATATAACTGAGTTTCATACACTGACCCTAACGCTATGACAGTGCTGATTACACTCTAGTTTTCTCCCCTACGTTCCTTTGGATTTTTTTCTTGAACCTAGTATCAGCAAATAAGACAGTTTTACTTCTTCCTTTCTAATCTATATGCCCTCATTCCTGTCTTTATGGGCCAGGATTCCGATATATGCTGAAAAGTAGAGTGAGAGCAGACCTCCTTTCTTTTCCTCATCTTAGACGGAAAAACATGTAATCTTTCACCATTAAGCGTGATGGTACCTGTAGTGGTTGTTGTTGTTGTTCTTGTTAAAGATTTTATTTATTTGACAGATTACAAGTAGGCAGAGAGGCAGGCAGAGAGAGAGGGGGAAGCAGGCTCCCTGCTGAGCAGAGAGCCCAATGCAGGACTCGATCCCAGGACCCCGAGACCATGACCTGAGCCGAAGGCAGCGGCCCAACCCACTGAGCCACCCAGGCGCCCCTATTTCATTTGTTTTTATTTGTATTATCTCCTTTATTCTACTTTAAGTCCCCTGCCCCCCACCCAGGTTCCTAAAGTAAAAGACCAGTGAATCTGGATCTTTCTTGTATTCTAACAAGGATTTAAAGCCATAAATGTCCTTTTAAGCACTTCTTTGGGTTCATGCCAGTAATTCTGATACATCTTTTTTCATTTTCCTTCCATTTGAAATATTTTCTAATATCCCTTGTGATTTTGGCAAAGTACACTTTTTAAATTTCCAAGTATTTGAGTAATTCCCTGATACCCTTCTGTTACTGCTGGTATACTATAATTGCTTCCATTAGATACTGTGCTATATTTGATTTCAATCCTTTTAAATGTATTGATATTTGTCTATGGTCTCAGAATACGGTATACAATGGTGAGATATTTCACGGGCATTTGAGGACTATTCTACACATACAATGGTGTATTGGACAGAGTACAGGCCAGCAAGGCAGGAACCTAAATTATAGTCCAATCTAAATCCAAACTCACTGAATGATGCTACACTACTCACCAACTCTGAGTCTGTCACCTTATCGGATACATGAATGTAGTAAGACTTGGTGATCTTCATGAGCTCTCCCTCCCTTACTAATTCCTTGGCAACCCTCCTATTGCAGGTCTTACTACATTATACGGGGATTACTACAATTGCTTCTAAGCTAGTCTTTCAATACTTCTCTACACCATTATCCCCATCTTACAGATACGGCAACTGAGGGAGGTCTTAGAGAGAGCTAATAACTTACGCAGAGTAGTAAGAGACAGAGTTGGGACTGGGACACAGCCATGTGTGATATCAGAGCACTTGCTCTCAAGCACCATGTCACTAATTCTCCACTGACAAGTGACAGTGTCACAACTCCATAGTTTGCAATTTAAGCTCGCTCTCCCATTCCCCCAATTTACAGCACACTTCTGGCCTACCTTTCCCCACCCAGTTTTCAACTCTTCAGGACCTGCAGCCCTCGTCTAGAGCTATACAATCTATTCTGTTGACAGTCATCTCACATCGCCTTAAGCTTTCTCACCATCAATTCTACGTGAAGTACTCTGAGTGACTTATTCCTTCCCTCTATCGTTCACTACCCAGCACTGATTCCTTTTCTTCCTTGTAACCTTTCACTATTCTGAACTGCCAGGGAATGTTACCACTATTCACCTACAAGGTAATCAAAACTTATAGTATTTTTGTTTATTAATCTCTTCTTTTATTTTCACCTAAACTGTTTGGGTTAATGAAGGCAGACTGCATGACAGGTTAAGAGCACTGGGGGTTTTTTTGTTTTTGTTTTAAAGATTTTTATTTATTTATTTGATAGACAGAAATCACAAGTAGGCAGAGAGGCAGGAAGGGGGAGGGGGAAACAGGTTCCCTGCTGAGCAGCAAGCCTGATGCGGGGCTCGATCCCAGGACCAGGGTATTAACCCACTGAGCCACCCAGGTGCCCCAAGAGCATTGGTTTTGTTGTGGAACAACAAATTCAAACCCTGGCTTTGCCACTTTATGGCCAAATGACCTCGCACAAAATTAAAATTTACTTAAGAATAACCACAGAGGTGCCTGGATGGCTCAGCTGGTTAGTGATTTTTTTTTTTAAAGATTTATTTGAGAGAGCGGCGCCTGGGTGGCTCAGTGGGTTAAGCCTCTGCTTACGGCTCAGGTCATGATCTCAGGGTCCTGGGATCGAGCCCCGAATCGGGCTCTCTGCTCAGCAGGGAGCCTGCTATCCCCTCTCTCTCTGCCTGCCTCTCTGCCTACTTGTGATCTCTGTCAAATAAATAAATATATTTAAAAAAAAAAAAGATTTGAGAGAGAGTGAGTGAGCGAGAGAGAGAGAGAGAGAGCGCACAAGCCAGGATGGAGAGGCAGAGGGAGAGGGAGAAGCAGACTCCTCGCTGAACAGGGAGCCCGACGCAGGGCTCAATCCCCGAACCCTGAGATCATGTCCCGAGCCCAAGGCAGATGCTTAAACGACTGAGCCACCCAGGCGCTCCAGGCATCTGTCTCTTGATTTCCGTGCAGGTCATGATCTCAAGACCATGGGATCGAGCCCTGCCGAGCTCCGCATTGGGCTCCAGGCTCAGTGGGGAGTCTGCTTAAAATTTTGTCTCCCCTTGCTCCTCCCCCAGCTCATTCTCTCTCTCAAATAAATAAACAAATCTTAAAAGAAAAAAAAGTATAACCATAAAAAAGAAGTTTAACTCAAGAGTAACCCTAAAAGAGAGAGCTCATTTCTAAGAAAAAGAGTGTTTTCCTGCTGTGCCTTTTTCTTTTTAAATTTTCTGCCTGATAAAGGCTATACTAATCTCACAAATGTTTACAATATCCTAGAATGATCACAGGACTACCGGTGAGTCTTATTCTTAACCAGGACAGAGACGATGCTAATAATCCCACATCAGGACCTATGTCCTTACAGCTTCTTACATCCCCCAGAGTATACGAAAAAGTCTCTCACTTATAATAATGTGCAGTTATGATCTGCTCATTTTTCATATTTCATGGAACTCAAAGCATTAAAATGGACATATAAATCTAGATTCAGATTACGTCAGATTCTTCTTTTCCACATTAGATAGAAGTTAGCATTTTTTTCATACTTACAGTTCTCATCACTTTTAAATCTCTGTTATCTCAGATGATGGCAATAAGATTTAAAAATAATGAAAAATACCTTCAAACCAATCAAAGAGAGAAACAAAGTTTGGATTCCCTTGGTGAATTCTTGAACAAGATGGCTATAACAATTTTCCAGTGGTCTGCTTATTAACTCCGATACCTACAAAAGTTAAAGCAATATTATGTTTTGTGTTGTTATAAGAAAATTAAGTGTTCCATATAAAATTTTGTATTTTGCATGTATCTGTGGCAACGGGGTGTTAAGGACATAAAGAGAAACAAATAAGAATTTAGCAGGTGTTCTCCTGAAAATGGAAGAACGATAAATAAGGAAAATACTTTTCACTGCTTGCCTGAACTACAAAAGTACTCAAACTATTCTTTGTCATTCCTAATCGTAGAGAAAGAAACATTATTGAAAGAAATATTAATAATTAATTTTTAAAAGATGATATCATAAAAGGGCTAGACCAAAGACCAAAAAAAAAAAAAAAAAAAAAGATTGAACAACAAACCGACAGCCAGGTGATTACCTGTTGCTTGTCTTTTTCTTGCAGTATAAGGATACTCTCCCCAACAGAGTCTATTCCAGCACGGCCAGCTCTGCCAATCATCTGCTTATACTGACTCCTCCTTAAAAATTCCTTCGCAACATAGGGAGCTCTTAAAATAACTCTATGGAATTGATAATATTAATTAAAAGTGATACTCCTTCTATAATACTGTCTATTTTTTTAATCCTTTATTTCATTATATGGTGATATTAACTTTAATGACATGTTAACTCAAAATAAGTCACTGCTATTTAACAAGAACCGGTGATGTCCTAGATTCTTCATGTACATGATCAGTAATTCTTACAAAATGCTTGGTAACAACGTTATTACTTCACTTTAATTTTTACAAAGGGGCTAAGTGAAGCACAGACAAAGTGGTTCACCTCAGCACACAGATCTAGTAACTACCAGGACCATGCTTTGAACGTGCTGGCCTGCCTACAGAGCTTGACTCTTACTAGAGCAACAGCCTCCAAAGACTGATTCTACACCCCATAAATGAAAAATAGGATCATGCATCACCAACATGTACATATTTATTAATTTATGTTACCGCCAACTGTATAACATTGCAGGTTTCGACTGGTTTTGACCTACAAATACGGTCATTTCAATTCTGCTCATGTAGTTGGAAGCCTGTAGCCAGCTTTCCTGTTCAAAAGTGAGAGACCTATGTCATCTATCTGCTAATCAACCTACTCCTTTACGAGCCTCAGTAGACAGCCAAGGTTACAAACACCTGAAGAAAACTAAAGGCATAAAGAAGAGCAAGAACACACAGAATAAATATCTGACAGAAACAGGGAACAGAAAGAACCTTAAAAAACTTTAATTGGGGGGTGCCGGGTGGATCAGTCAGTTAAGCATCTGACTTCGGTTCAGGTCACGATCTCAGGGTCATGGGATCGAGCCCCACACTGGGTGCTGCGCTCGACATGGAGTCTGCTTGTTCCTCTCCTTCTGCCCTGACCCCCACTCACGCTCTCTCTATCAAAAAATAAATAAATAAAAAATAAAAAGAATTATTCAAGGATGGCAAAATAAAAAGTAAATCATAGAAGGAAGACGTGGGATATAAGAGGCAGCAGTAAGCAAAAAACAAGTATAATTTACAGGAAGGCTTAAATAATGATGGACTATAAGATGAAACGCAATGAAAAATCCGGCGCTAAAATTCCAGAGAGCTGCAACATACAAGAGGCACCACAGGAGAACACACAGGGAGTGAGACGACTGTTCTGTTCAAGAGGAGAAACAGTCATTAGTTAATTCTAAAACGGCAGAAAAGCATGTTTGATTACAACTGTTAAAATTAAGAGTAACAACTGGGATAAGAGAAATAAGATATTTAACTTCCTTCTTCATTCTCCACTTGTCTGAAAAATGGAAAATTTAAACTGTGACAGATGAAAATAAAAGAGTGAAGAAAGATATACTTTGCAAGGAAAATGTAATCCTAGTGTTCAAAGTGAAAACATTCAGTGAGAAAAACAAGGACCAATTATATTGATAAAGAGTATGATTCAGCAGTAAGATAGTTGAAATGAACCTCTGTATACCTAAACAGTTTTGAAGTACAAAGCAAAAATTTCTAGAAATGCAAAAAGGAGAAAGACAACTCCATAATAACAGTGGGAGACTAACACAACTCCCTGAAATTGACAGACCGAAGAATCACAAATAGTAAGAAAATCAAGGGAGCTGATAACACAATAAATAACTGTGATCTCATGGAGATGTATAAAACTGTGTGTCCAACAGAAAATACATATGTTTTTTAATGTGGATGATTTTTAAAAATCACCCAAGCTTTTGAAAAAATGTCACAAATTTTAAAGTCAAATTTTTAAATAAAAATTATAAAGAGCAGACATCAGTTATACAAGCCCATAACTTGGGTAATAACTGAAAAGATGGTCAAAGATCTACTCTGGAAAAGATACTAGACCAGAAGTCTTTATGGATGAGTTCTCTAAGCTTTCAAGGAAATACCCATGTTAAATAAACTCAGATCATAAAAAATGGTAGTTGCTGTTTGCAACTAGAAAAATAAACCCTAACGTCGAACCAGATAGGGAGAACACCAAAAAAGTAATTCTAATACCAGGAAATCTACTGGTTACTTTTCATTAAAATATTAAAGGAAACAAATGAGGGGCACGTGGGTGGCACAGTTGGTTAGGCAGCGGACTCTCAGTTTTGGCTCAGGTCATGAGATGGAGTTCCGCACTGGGCTCAGTGTTGAGTGAAGAGTCTGCTTGAGACTCTCCCTCCCCTTCTCCTGACTCTCAAATAAATGAATAAATCTTAAAATATAAATAAATAAACTGAAGGAAACAAACCAATCGATTCAGCAAATGATGAAAAAACGTCTGATAAATTCTCATCCACTCCTGAGAAAGAACAAAACAACAAAAACTCCTGGCAAAGGGCGCCTGCAGGGCTCAGTAGGTTAAAGCCTCTGCCTTCGGTTCAGGTCATGATCTCGGGTTCCTGGGATTGAGCTCCACAACGGGCTCTCAGCTCAGCAGGGAGCCTGCTTCCTCCTTTCTCTCTGCTTGCCTCTGCCTACTTGTGATCTCTGTCTGTCAAATAAATAAATCTTAAAAAGAAAAAAAAAAAAAACCACACTCCTAGCTAGTTAAGAATTAAAAAGTTTTGAGCCTGGCCAATGGCTACCTTACCTTCGAGCTGGTAGATTCACACCCGCTGCCAGAGTGGACGTGCAGGTGAAAAGGCACAGAGCTCCCATGGAATACGCCTCCTCCAAGAGCCTCCTTTCGTCGCTCGTTAACCCACTGTGGTGGTAAGCAACACCAAAGGGGATGGTGCGCTTTAAGATGGGGCACAGGTTGCCATTGCTGATATTCTTCAAGTTCTTAATCACCTCATGTTTTTCTTTCTCCCTGTGTTTTAGATACTCCCTAGGGAAAAAGATCTGTTAGAAATATAAACCCTCGATCTTACAGTGACAAACTGCCTACTGTTTTAATTTTAGTAGATACATGTAAACATTCTTTATTAAAAAATATATTACTTTCATGAATCTCAGTATACAAAATGTTCTTAAAATTTGATTCTAATTTCACTAACTATTAGGCACTCTCTCAACCTTTTTGTGGGTCACAGAACCCTATGAAAATCTGAATAAAGCTAAGGAAGAAAAAAAAACATAATATAAACATAACACTTTGCTGATAAGTTCATGGACTTCCTGACGTTCATTCTTATACTGCCTATGAATCCATGGATGCTAGGGTTAGATACCTCCTGTAGATGTTACCGTTATTTTTTTCACTAGAATATACATTTTTATTGATTTTTTTTTAAGATTTTATTTATTTACTTGACAGAAAGAGATCACAAGTAGGCAGAGAGGCAGGCAGAGACAGAGGAGGAAACAGGCTCCCCGCTGAGCAGAGAGCCCGATGTGGGACTCGATCCCAGGACCCTGGGATCATGACCTGAGCTGAAGGCAGAGGTGTTAACCCACTGAGCCACCCAGGTTCTTCTCTCAAGATGGAAACCTACTTACAATCAAATCACATGTATTAATGTAAAACACTGACTGTCTAAACACTAGTATTTTAGAACCGTCGGTGATATCCCACAACGTCTCCGCATTTAAAAGCACCTATTAAAGTTCTTTTTAGAAAAGAGAGAAAGGACTGAAGGAGTAAGTGTAAAGAATAACTCACTCATTTCCAATACCAGCTGCCGAAAAACACAGTCTACGACACGCGCGCTGTTTCAGGGTGCTTCACGGAAATAAGGGAGAGAGCCCTGGCTCTCTTCCTCTGATGTTATCGACAGGAGGCCAGTGACGTCACAAGAAGCCGAGCAACAAAGTACAAGGAACACAAGAACAAAGAAGAACGGGAAGAGCTGGTCAGGAGTTGTGGGCGCGAGAATGAGAAGTGACGGCTGAGGGAGCAGCAGACTCTGTTACCACTTCCCGGGCAGTGTGTGGGGTCATGAAAGGGATGTACAGAATGAACTCCTCTCAAGAAATTACGTCCTACGTGGGGTGAAAACATGGATAATCACCACATAATGTTGGCGAAGGGAGACACCACTGATAGCTGAGTGGGTAAGACATGGTTACGCGGCGAAGGGGTCACGGCAGAAGCAGAGGTCTGAGCTGGCTCTCGAAGAGGGAGTGTTGGAGAAGTGACAGTGAAGGGGCAGGGAGCACCTTTCCCGGCAGAAGGGAAAGCATGATCAAAGGCACAGACACGAGAAGTTCAGAGCACGGACAAAGAGAAGTCGCCCGGGTGACTGCGAGGTGAATGAAGAGTGAAGAAATAAGGTGCACAAGTGAGCTGGGTCCCAGCCTGAATTCTACACTGAGATAGCACTGTGGTATCATTTTGGGGGAGATTGTTAGGGAAACTGATAGGACTAGAGCTTCGGCAGTTGTTGGCAAATGGTGTTTAAAAGTCACTCTTTTTTTTTTTTTTTTAAAGATTTTATTTATTTATTTGACAGAGAGAGATCACAAGTAGGCAGAGAGGCAGGCAGAGAGAGAGGAAGGGAAACAGGCTCCCCGCTGAGCAGAGAGCCCGATGCGGGACTCGATCCCAGGATCCTGGATCATGACCTGAGCCGAAGGCGGAGGCTTAACCCACTGAGCCACTCAGGCGCCCCTAAAAGTCGTTCTTGACTTAGAAGTCAAAGGTAGTGACAGCTATAAAAAAGATGACTGCGACTGAGACAATCACTTGGGAAAAATCTGTTTCAATCTTTGCGCTTAAACAGACATAGCGGCGGTTCCGCTGCGCAGGCAGCTTTACTGCAACAGCGTCGCATGCCATTCACGATAAGGAGGACATCCCAGGACGCTCAAGAAATCATGCTTTACAGACATGGCTTGGGTCAGAAGCCATTTAGCGCAGTATTTTACTTCAGCCACATGTGAATTATAGAACAGTATCAAATAGTATGAGTAAAACATGATTCACCATTTCTTAATAGCCATAAAACAGGGTGCTAAACTATACTTGGAATATTCAGCTTATGAAAGCAGCAAGTAATAGCAAAATAGATTTTAGAGGAAACTTTCCTTCAGAAAGTGTTAAGTCCTATTTCTTTAAGAAAGTATCAAGTAGGGGTGCCTGGGTGGCTCCGTGGGTTAAGTCTCTGTCTTTGGCTCAGGTCATGATCCCAGGGTCCTGGGATGGAGCCCCACATCGAGCTCTCTGCTTAGCGGGGAGCCTCCTTCCCCCCCACACTCCACCTGCCTCTTTGCCTACTTGTGATCTCTCTGTCAAATAAATAAAAATTCTTTAAAAAAGAAAAAAAGAGAGAAAAGAAATATAAACTCTTTCCTGCAGTCACATAGTGATGCTACCGTCCCTGGGAACCAAGATACTCATGAGGAAGAAGATCCGAACACAGAAAGGACGTGCGATAAGCCTCTCTTCTTGGATCTGAATGGGAAGTGTCAGTGTGAACACATGCGATATTTTGTCTTTAACTATTATGTGGCACCTCTCCCCACTAAAAATGTCTAGGAGAAGTGCCTGTCCAGGGGTGTCTCGGTGGCTCAGTTGTTAAGCATCTGCCTTCGGCTCAGGTCCTGATTCCCGGGTCCTGGGTTTGACCCCACATCAGGCTCCCTGCTCAGCGGGGAGTCTGCTTCTCCCTCTCCCTCTGCCCCTCCCTGCTTGTGCTTTCTCTTGTGCTCTGCTCTCTCTCAAATAAGTAAAATCTTTAAAAAAAAAAGTGTCAGCTCAGGGGGCGCCTGGGTGGCTCTGTGGGTTAAGCCTCTGCCTCAGGTCATGATCTCAGGGTCCTGGGATCGAGCCCCACATTGGGCTCTCTGCTCAGCAGGGAGTCTGCTTCCTCCTCTCTCTCTCTGCCTGCCTCTCCCCTACTTGTGATCTTTCTCTCTGTCAAATAAATAAATAAAATATAAAAAAAAGAAAGTATCAAGTATGGGGGCGCCTGGGTGGCGCAGTCTGTAGAGCATCTGACTCCTGATTTAGGCTCAGTTCATTCAGGGTCATGTGACTGAGCCCTGTGTAGGGGCTGCACTCAGCGGGGAGTCTGCTTGAGATTCCTTCCCTCTGCCCCTGCACCGGCTGGGGCACACTCTCTGATAAATAAATAAATCTTAAAAGAAAAAAAAAAGTATCCATTACAATTAATTAATTAAGGGTCCTGGAAAACCAGATGTTTAAGTGCTTCAATGTTAAATATCAACATTTATGATCCAAGTAAACTATTACCATCAACAAGCAAAATAATTCAAGGGTGTAACTAATAAATCGCATGTCTTCCAGTCAAATGTTAGTCTCTAAATCTCCACATCACTTAGCCAGTGCCAAAATTCCCTTAGTCTATGAAAACAAATGACTTACTGAGACCACCTCAACGACAATTTAATTTCCTTAGGTTTTTATAATCAACATCATCATTGTAAAGGCAGACTATTAGTTTCCAAAATGGAAAACTCCTTGACTCTATCCCAAACATCTAGATCTTTGTGCTGGTCAATAAATTTAACTCTATCAGACCAATCCATGACAGTAGGACAGGAAGGGGAGATGGGAGCTGCCTAAATTAGAATCCAGGGTAATAACGGTCCATGGTAATACAGCACTGGTTAGGGGGCCAAAAAGAAGTCTGAAAATTCCGATGAAACTACACACGGCACAAAGGTACAGGAAAAAACTCAACTGTTCATACTCGAGGTCACTTTACACGTATCTATGAATATAACAGAGCCAATATTAAAATACTATCAAATTACAAACTAATAAATTACTTAATTACCTAAGAAACTTAATTTAAATGTCCACATAAGTGTGACGTTTACTAAGAAAACAAAAGCAACAGTACTTAATTAAAGAGAAGGTTAAACTAAACTCTGATTCATGGGGCACCTGGGTGGCTTAGTCACTTAAGCATCTGCCTCAGGTCATAGTCTCAAGGTCCTGGGATTGAGCCCCTAGTCGGGTTCCTTGCTCAGCGGAGAGTCTGCTTCTCTCCCTCTGCCCTACCCCTCTGCTGCTCTCTCTCTGTTTCTGTCTCTCTCAAATAAACAAATAAAATCTTTGAAAAAGACGATGATTCATATCTGCAGTGGTTAGTGACTGATCTTTGTCACAGCCGGTTCCTGACCTTGGCTGGATGTTGAACCTGCCTGCAAAGTTCTATAAAATAATGATACCTGGGTCCCGCCCGCAGACAGTCTGATTTGCCTGGGATGTAACTTGTCCCCTGGGATTTTTAAAAGCTCCTGAGAGGATTCATTTGCAGTCATGATTGAGAATCACTGATGTAAGCCATTATACTGGTCAGCATTCTCTCTCACGTAGTCTTAGAATTTTTCTTTGGCTATTTCACAGACATGAATTTCACAGTTACACTTTCTTCAGGGTTAGGGCCCTTAGAATCTAGTACAGCAACTTAATGTAACATTCTACAAGAAATAATAAGTGCTTGTTGAATAAACAGAATACACAGCATGTAAACCACGATAAAATAAAACAGAATATTTTTTGAAGATTAACATACTTGCTTAAAAATTTGCATATCATTTCTGCTACATTTTCACAGTTCTTCTTAGTGGGACAAAAAACTAAGCAGGAATAATTGGGAATGACTTCTGTCACCAATGCTACCAAGTGATCGGGATCCATCTTTTTCAGAGTATCAGAATACTGTACAACGAGATGTAGGAACAAGGTAGTTAGTTAGCAACCATGAAAACCTGTCATTTACCAGAGTGCTTTGTAATTTTGAACTTCTCATTTAATAAATCTAATTTAAATTTAATATTTATTTAATATTTAAATTTAATAAATTTAATAAATTTAATAAATAAAAGATGAAACCCAGATGAAACATCAAAATGTTAAGTCCCACTTTTAGGTCATTAAGGTTTTGTTAGGTGTATTTGGTTTTAAATTAAAGAAGTGAAAATAGCAAATGTTATTAATAACCCCACTGCATGTTCATCTCTACCAGAGCAAAGCAAATAAGTCCACAGAGAGAAACACATTGGTCCTAGTAACAGTCAAAAGACCACATAAACAAGATATACTTTTACTATTATTAGTAGTTTTCAAAAACATAGATCCAATCATACTACAGTATAAATTTTCAGAAATAAAAAATGTATTTGTTAAGCAGACATATGGAACCCAACATATGGAAAAATACAAAAATACAAAATTATTTAACAACACAATATTAAAAATACAAAATTATTTAAAAATCTCACTTCCGGGGTGCCTGGGTGGCTCAGTGGGTTAAGTCTCTGCCTTAGGCTCAGGTCATGATCTCAGGGTCCTGGGATTGAGCCCCACATCTGGCTCTCTGCTCAGTAGGGAGCCTGCTTCCCCCTCTCTTTCTGCCTGTCTCTCTGTCTGCTCGTGATCTCGCTCTATCAAATAAATACATAAATAAATCTTTAAAAATTTTTTTTAAATTTTAAAAATCTCACTTCCTTCAACTTTATTGGAAATGAAGATACAGATTTAGAATAATACACCTTTACAGAATTCTAAAAACACTGTAAAATCCCTTTCTCCCCTTTTTAATATCCTTAATATAAGTCACAGAACATTAACACAGCAGACATTAACATTTTTGTACCCAGTATCTGAACTACATAGCCCACAAAAATTTCTTCTCGTTTTGTGTTTATTGCTGAATGAATGAACATTTAAGGGAGAGGTCTGCAGATTTTCTTGGTTCATGGAGCTCCAGGGCCAAAAGAAATACCTAACAGCTTTGTTTTTTAGGTATTTAGGTACACAGAACTTAAGTGTGTATTTCCTCACAATTCAGTAGCCATTTGAATAAATAACATGCATTAGTTGAATGAAGAAAATATTATCTCCTTCTTAACCTTAATCCTATCAAATTCTTGACAGGATGTGCGCACAGCTGGGCACTGCATAGTCTTTCAGATCTTAGAATCAGATTGGAAATGGCTACTCTTTTTCTATCCCACACTGATTTTCACATGGTATTTGTTTATAGTAACTGCAAAAAACAAACCAACAAAACTTCACTAAGACCTGGTATCATAGAAAGGAACACAGTGTGATCCGATGTCCAAGCTGGAAACTACCTTAAACCAGTAGTTTGTAGAGCGTGCAACAGACATCAGGCGCCAGCTGGTTCTCGTAAATATCTCTTAGGGCACCAAGGGTGGGAGCCTCATATTCAAGGGTTACCAACGTTACCTGACAATTAAGGAGACGGGAAAAAGTCATGCCGTTTTCAGCTTTGCTGTCAACCTCATATATGGCATCGTTTATTTTCAAATATTCTTTTAATTCAACCTTGGATTGGAAAGACATTTGCAATTAATACCACATACAAATTCCTCTTTCCAGAGTTTTAAATTTTATAAAATGTTCTAAAAATGGACAACTACAGAAAAACTGTAGCTTTTCTAAGGTATGTAAAACATGCTTCAATGTAAAAGTTTTTTCTTTACCATTTCTTTAACTTTCTTTTTCCCTTTCAATCAAAGTGGAGATTATTATCCCTGAAAAAAATACTTTTGAACAGGCACTATCTAAAAGGAAAGCAGAGGGGCGCCTGGGTGGCTCAGTGGGTTAAAGCCGCTGCCTTCAGCTCAGGTCATGATCCCAGGGTCCTGGGATCGAACCCCACATCAGGCTCTCTGCCTGGCAGGGAGCCTGCTTCCTCCTCTCTCTCTGCCTGCTTCTCTGCCTACTTGCGATCTCTGTCAAATAAATAAATAAATTCTTTAAAAGGAAAGCAGACACTTCTGTATTTGTCACAAGAAGGATAAATAAGTCAATGTTCACATACTTGTGCTATTCCTCAGATCTAAAATTTTCTGTCTTATCAGTCATCAGTTTTAATTGTAAATATCACATTATTTTTAAGTATTTGTAGACAAAAAATATCTTCTTAAAGATTTTATTCATTTATTTGAGAAAGAGAGAGAGAGAGTGCGTGAGCAGTGGGGAGGGGCAGAGCTGGAGGAGAAGCAAACTCCCCGCTAAGCAGGGAGCCCGATGCTGGCTGAGCCAAAGGCAGATCGTCAACCAACTGAGCCACCCAGGCACCCTATAAAAAATGTTTATAAATACAGTTCCTTGCATTTTTAAAAGAAGTCAGCAAGTATCTGCTGAAAATTCTCTTTGGTGCAAATGCAAAAACATCCAATTTCAAATTAAAATTTGGTGATTCTCAGTAATTATTTTCTGAAAAGCTATCTGGACACTGACCATGCATGCATACTAGTACCGCACACAGAGTCTATGTTCATTATAAGCTACTTTCAGATAACTGCGAATTATATTTGTTTACTTTAAGTCTTTTGGGAATACCATTACTAGGGAGTTTAAATTAAATCCACTTTTTTTAATTTAAATTTTAAATTTAAGTTAAATTTAAATTTTAACTTATTAAAAGAGCATTGTTAACTACCAAAGCATAAATATCTGAAAACAACTTTCAAGATAAACGGTTTTATGTGCTAATAACTCAAAACATGACTGAATTTTGACCAAATGAAAAAAATTTACCTTACAGAATTAAGAAGTAGAAAAACAGAATGGGTCTGGAAAATTTCACTCAGTATTAATTGAAGGCCCATGGGCCAAAGCATTGTTCCAGGTGCTACAGACACAGCAGTGACCCGAGCCACAATCCCTAACCCCAGAGTTTATATTCTCTATATAAAAACTCTTATTAGCATATAGCCACGGTCGGGAGAATTATGCCCCTTCCCTACTCTCTGGAATGTTTCCTTCTTTTCTTTCTGAGTGAGATGATACGTAACAAATCCATACAGTGCAAACCTTAGGTACATACTGGTCGAAACTGACTGGTGTAATATTCCGCTTGAAGAAACTCTTGTAGATCTTCAACATTGTTCAGTGTTGCACTCATGCCAATAATCTGAGTTGTTTCTAAAAAAAATCCAAAGGAGCGAGGAAAACATGTTACTTGGTGTAACATAATAGTAAGTTAGTAACCCTTCTGTGCTCAGGACTCTTCCTGAGTGATCTGGGAAAAGGAGGGAGTGACTAGGAGGTAAGAAAAATACAAAGATATTGGCAGAGTATTATTCTGGCAAACAAAGACTCAAAACTTTCAGTGACCTGAAAGTTACCATCTGGAATTCTACAGAATTTCACACTTGGCAAAAAGTCCCATCTTCATCAAGACTTCCAAGCAACAATAATGAGTATGAAATACGCTTGTTGCTGGCTCTCTGGACCATGCCATGAAGAGCTGGGACATGTGCCACAGGTATGCCTAAAGGCAGAGGTACAGCGTAGGATGCAGGGCTGAACAGGTCCTGAACACTTGCCAAATAAAGCCCTTAATGGGATCTTGCTATCAGGCTGTCAACTGCTTTTTCTTTTTAAACAAAGGTGGAGTAAAACTCATGAAACTACATGTCCTCTTGGGCAGTATGATGAAATGGCTGCCTTCCACAGGACCGCAGTTCAGTCAGGCAGGACCTATTACTATTATCCATTTTTTAAAAAATGCTTTATTATGTGGGCGCCTGGGTGGCTCAGTGGTTTGGGCCGCTGCCTTCGGCTCAGGTCATGGTCTCGGGGTCCTGGGATCGAGTGCCGCGTCGGGCTCTCTGCACTGAGGGGAGCCTGCTTCCCTCTCACTCTCTCTGCCTGCCTCTCTGCCTACTTGTGATCTCTCTCTGTCAAAATTAATAAATAAAATCTTTAAAAAAAAAATAAATAAAAAAAAAATAAAAAATGCTTTATTATGGCAGTATAGCCGACATGCAGCGCCGTATTAGTTTCAGGTATGTAACACGGTGATTCCGCAATGCTGGACATGACACGCTATTCACCACGGAAAGTACAGCTACCATCTGTCATCACACACCATTATTACAATACTACTGCCCATATACCCTCGGCTGTACTTCCCAACCTCATGACTTATTTTATAACTCTAAGTTTGTCCCTCTCACTCCCCCTCACCAATCTTGCCCATTTCACGATCATCTATTTTGATGCATAAGGAAACAGGCGCAGCTGCGACACCTTGCTCAAGGTCACATACGCAGTTAAAAATGAGTTGGGATTTTAATCCAGCTCGAGTCCGTCCTCAGCCATAACGCTATGCTATCTCTCACGGTAACACACCATCCCCACAGAGAGAGTGCTTCAGCACTCAAAGGAAAGAAAACTGATAATCAAATGCTGAAGGAAAATAAGACAAGGACAGTCAGTGAGCACTGGATTTGACAAATAGGCAACGCTTCTCTTTTCCTCTGCTTTACATTTTTCCATAGAATTTGTCACCATTTGACACACTGTATGTTTTCCTGTTTATCGGCTTATTGTCTGCTCACTTTCACTAAAATACAGGTTTGATGAAGGCAGGGTTATTTTTTGTGTGTGTTATGTACTGCTATATCCTTAGCACTGAAAACAGTGCCTGGCACAAAGTAGGTATTCAATAATATTTTTAATGAATGATTATAAAGGGCCATGACCTGCCTAGATACCATTGCTATCAAAATTTTAAAAATAATTCTTAATATTTGACCCTTATAATAACTTTTCCATAAATAAGCTATTGCAGTATATAACTTAGTAAGCTACGCAACAGAGTGTCTATAAATAGGAAAGAAGACATTCAGAACAAATATCGAAAGACCATCCGATGTTGCAAAGAGCTATTCGAGTGACGACTCACATTCACTGCTCCACTGGTCTGACCAGGGTGAGCCCCACCGCGGTGGCAGCAACAATCACGTACTGAGCGCTCCATGCTAAGCAAGTGCTGACTGCTTCACACTGACTCAGACAATCCTCCCAGCAATCCCCCCAAGGTAGTACCATTATTATCCCCATTTAGCAGATGAAGAAACAGAGAGGTTGAGTCACATGCCTACACATGCACAGCTGGTAAGTGGAGGATAACATGGGATGTCCAGACGTTAATCTCCTTCATATTCACAGCTCTGCTCATCTACCCATTTTTCCAACCAAAATTTCTAAATTTGCTTTAGAAATAAAAATCCAAGGAAGGAAGCTTAAGTATCTTACCCAAGGGTACGTCTTCTAGGTAGTGATAAAACTAAGTCTTTCATAGGCCTCCTGAGGATAAATCAGTTAGGGACCACATTTGAAAAAAATACTTACTGCTAGTGTAGAGGATTTTTGCTAGGGTCATTTCCAGGATAGCCCCACGGCTCCCTTCACCAATCATGTGCAACTTTGAGATTTAAAAACAGAAGGGAGGAAGAAAAGTAAATCTGCATATAATGCCTATAAACAACATGCATGTATTTATATGAAATGAAGTAATCTTTGCTTTGTAACTCTTAAGCATTTTGGATACAGCAACCAGAATCACTGATATTTTGGTTAATGAGGTTTGGGGGCAACATCCTGACATATCTAGAATTCATAAATACCATTATAAAAATTGAATCCATGCAGACATTTATTCACTCTTCAAAAAACACGGACACAAAACTGAATTTAAGATGACCAAGCATGCATGAAATGTATTCATCTGTATAGTTTATCTATTAAAACAAGTTACTTATTTTCACAGAGGTACTAAGGAGATATACATAATAATGTTAGCATAATAAAAATGTTGATAAATTATAAAAACAGTTACCAACCTCATCTACAACAACCAGACCCAGACTGCCAATCCTTCCAGTTTCAATCAAGGAGTTTACCAGACTATGTCCTTTTTCGATAGTGGCAATATAGAGAGATTTTTTTTCCCTTCTTTTAATTGGAGGAAATTTTCCTTTACTTCCAGCATATTCTTCAACAAAGAAGCCCAGTTCTATACCAAAACTTGACAAACCTGAAATCTAGAATATTAGTTAAAATAAACATACAAAAAAAATCATATAAGAACTCAATTATCAAATGCTCATGTTTTTTAAAAAAAATCTAAAATACTATATAATACCAATGAATGAGAACAAGGTCACAGATAAGACATCTATATCTAAGAAATGTCATAATTAGTATGTGTGGCTCTTTGCAAAAGGAATATAACTTTTAAACTATATAATCGATGTGAAAATAAATTTCAACTGTCTCCTCGGATGTAATAAACAAACAAAACCCAGAATAATTCACTTACTTTGATAATAATTGGTTACTTTCTGCTTGAAAAGGCTGAATATCAATATATTAAACAACAGTATTAAAATGGAATTTAATCTGCCAGTTTAGAAAAAAGAATAAAATTCTTGTTGTAATGAGTATTAGAAGCGATTTTTGGTAGGTCCTACACTTGCTTTTGCACATCCTAAGAATATCCTCTACCTCTTCTCAGTCAATGAAAAGTTGTTACATTTATGCTTTTTATATTTTAATGTCAAAATGTCAGCAAATGCTGTTTGTTAAAAAATAATCACACCTTTTCTTGGACAATTGCCACATATGGTAGGATCATTAGAACATCTCTTCGCCGGCAAAGCAGTTCTTGCAGCATTAAAATTTCCGCCACAAGGGTTTTTCCACCACTCGTTGGCAAGGAATAGATTAAGTTTCTTCTTTCTTGCACAGAATTCAATGTTAAGCAAGTATGTTGCCATTCTGTGGAGTTTAAAAAAAAAAAAAAGCATTTTTCCCCTTCTGCAATTCAGTCTCAAGAAAGTTTCCCAAGAAGGAAAACCTAAATCCCACTCTGTAGATCCATCTTCTCATAACGTTAAGTGTAATTATACATGAATGTTAAGTGTAAGCATCTCCAGTGCACTGTGGACATAGCCAGTTACAGTCTAATTCTAATTTAAGTCTGGGTAGCACAGTGGGTCACTAAGCCATCTATTTGCCAGATGCGCACTTAGGTCTAAGATTCTAACAGTGGCTTGGGACATAATCTGAGACATGAGAGGAGCTAAAGGACAGTACGAGGATCTATGTGAATTTTTAGGCTTTCCTCTTTCGTTCTGCAAGGAGATCATGTAAGCTTCCTTTCCTCTTCTACACAAACAACATCCTAGAGAAACGGGGAGGAGGAAAAAAAAAATCTATGAGGTTTTATGCACACTAAGAAAGACTATTCACCTGGCTCTCATGGGGAGCTGAACCCTGGTCTGAATGCCATTTTGAAGTGTTAAGAATATTTAAAACATAAAAGGCTAGGATTGGGTGCCTGACTGGCTCAGTCGATACAGCATGTGACTACTGATTTCAGGGTTGTAAGATCTCTACCCGTTGGGTATAGAGATGACTTAAAAATAAAATCTTTTTTTTTTTTTTTTTTGAAGATTTTATTTGAGAGATAGAGAGAGCACGAGCAGGGAGGGGCAGGGAGAAGCAGACTCCCTGCTAAGCAGGGAGCCCAATATGGGGCTTGATCACAGGACTTTGAGATCATGACCTGAGCCCAAGGTAGATGTTTAACCACCTGAGCCACCCAAAATGGCTTTTGTTTTTATATCCCCAAAATAAAATCTTTAAAATACAAAAGACTTAGATTATTAACTGGCCCATCTAGGAGTTCCACAATTTAGCAAGGTGGAATTCATAAAAAGGATATCAGACCCAAAACATAGTGTGAAAACTAGTGTAACTACTCTGTAGACTAATCTGACAACGTGGATCATCGAAAGTCTTCAAAAGCACATTAGTATTTCATCACTAGAAAAACGGGCAAAAGATAGGATGACATTTCACAACAGAGAGAAATACACGAAAAGATGCTCCACTGTTACTGGGTTGGCAAAATAAAGACATAAAGTACAAGTAACTACAACCACCAAAAAACACAAAAGCTTCACACATGGATAATCCAAAGCTGACTTGATTGGGGACAAACAGACATTCTTAGGGTGGTTGATGAGAGCATAAAATACTATAATCTTTTTAGGAAGCAAACAGTATCGAAAATAAAACTGCACACCGTCTTTGAGCTAGGAGTATTACTTCTAGGTCTCTACACCCACAGATATAAAAGCAAGGACATAAAAAGATTATGTGCAAGAATGTTCATCACAGCAGTGTTTATATGTAACAAAGAGCCGCTGACGGGGGGGAAAAGTTGAATAAATTATTGCACAACTGTATCATTCTTTGCAGCTTGGAAACAGGTGGTTGACTGCTCAAAGTACAGTTAAGTAAAAGATCATAAATGTGAACTGGATTGTATAAACCCAATTATGTACAGATATTAGAAACAAATATATAATAGAAAAGTTGGCCTTGAATGTATTATGTTTTCCAAAAAAATTAAATTAAAAAAATGACTAATAGGATGTATTACAAAGGTATTAAAAACAGTTATGTCTGCGGGATACCTGGGTGGCTCAGTTGGTTAAGCGGCTGCCTTCCGCTCAGGTCATGATCCCAGCGTCCTGGGATCTAGTCCTGCATCAGGCTCCTTGCTGGGCGGAGAGCCTGCTTCTCCCTCTGCCTCTGCCTACCAGTCTGTCTGCCTCTGCTCGTCAGTGCGCTGTCTCTCTCTCTCTCCGACAAATAAATAAAAAATCTTAATAAAAGCAACAACAACAACAAAAAAACAGTTACGTCTGAATGACAGCCAAGTGACATTAATTTCTTATATTTTGGTGATTCCCAAATATTTGCAAATGACTTTTTTTCAATTTAAATATTTCAAAAATACTTAAATACTTAAGCTTAATATTTAATATTTATATATTGAAAATATTCAGACTGGTATCATCCATTATCTATGGAACTTCAGATGTCTGTAAGAAAATACAACTTAAGGGGCGCCTGGGTGGCTCAGTAGGTTAAAGCCTCCGCCTTTGGCTCAGGTCATGATCCCGGGGTCCTGGGATTGAGCCCCCACATGGGGCTCTCTGCTCGGTGGGGAGCCTGCTTCCCTTCCTCTTTCTCTGCCTGCCTCTCTGCTTGTGATCTCTGTCTGCCAAATAAATAAATAAAATATTAAAAAAAAATACAACTTGACCATTTCTGCATTTTATCCAACTCTAATTTTTAAAGACTACAATGACCAAAATAGCAAATATTTGGTAATATCACTTATCTTCACACATTGAAAAAAGATACTGATTCTGAACATTTATACAAAACACATCAACCATGCAACTCTATAATAAAAAGGCAAAAGTAACAGTGTAAGATTGAAATTCTCGAGCTCAGTGGTTCTCAAACTTCTGGCACATCAGAATCCCCTGGAGGGCTGGTTAAAACTGATTGGCAGGTAGCAACCCGTGATTCAGGAGACTGAGAGTGGAGCCTGAGAAGGCCTATTTCAACAAGTTTCAGGTGATGCTGATGCTGGGGTCCAGAACTACACTTTGAGAACCACTGCTTTAGCGCAATCAAAGGTGGCACACACACTGTGCTTTAAATAGGTCATGTCATCACGCCAGATTTATAAGTAAAAAGAGACTTAAAGACCTATTATTTACTGGGACGCCTGGGTGGCTCAGTGGTTTAAGCCGCTGCCTTCAGCTCAGGTCATGATCTCAGGGTCCTAGGATCGAGTCCCGCTTCGGGCTCTCTGGTAGGCAGGGAGCCTGCTTCCCTCTCACTCTCTCTGCCTGCCTCTCTGCCTACTTATGATCTCTGTCAAATAAATAAATAAAATCTTAAAAAAAAAAGACCTATTATTTACTGAAGTTCTTATTTAGAAGCTACCAATATAGTTATAGACAGTCATTACCACAGTCTAATTTGGCATGTCCTTGATACAGAACTTACAAAACAATCATTACTGGTATTATTATTCCTTTTTAAGAGATCAGGAGCTAAGACTCAGAGTGCAAAACCTATGTTTCAGTGACAGGGCCCGAATTCCTAACTAGCTGACGACCCCCAGCAGCTGAGAACCGACCAGAGTGTACCAGGCACAGCGCTAGCTCTACAAGAAAAAGCTGAGTTAGACAGAGCCCTGTCCTCAGGGTACTCAGTCTGGCAGGAGATGCAGCTTAAGCAAAGAACAAGGTACTAGGAGAAAAGCAGAGGGAAGAAAGTTAACACCTATTTCAAGGGCAATACACACATTTAGCTCCTTAACTGCAAACCTCACAATTTAGAATTTATCAGACTCTTGTAGTCTTATATTACTTTGTTTCCTAAGTTCTACTTCTCCACCTGATTGTCTTCTCCCCGAGATGAGAACCACGTTTTCACATGGTTCTTAAGGCACTAACACGGGAGTTTCAGAAATACTGATGAAGTATCTAACCGGTCAACAGGCTCATCTTTGAGGGTGCCAGCAACCATCCCTTCTTTGTCTAGAATGACACATAGCGAAAATATATGCAAAGACCCAGGATTTTTGAGAAACATTACAATATATATTGTTACTAATACTATCTCTTGCACTTAACTTCTGCTGTCTTTAAAGATGTTTAGTTTTAATCAATGGTATCACTAACATTGACATTTTCACTCACGTCATGAATAGTCAACGGAAGTTCCAAGTTTTTGTACAGAAGACAAGAGTCAGCCAAAGACACACCAGCTAAGAAAACTGAGAAGCAGATAGACAGTGAAAAAACCAGGAGCAGAATGTCAGAAAGTCAAGAAACAGGTGTTTCAAGGGTCTGGTCAATTGTGTCATGTAAGCTACTGAGAAGTCAGGCAAGTGAGAACTGAAAGTATCAATGGATTTAAGATACCCTTGTCCTTGCATCTTAAATGAGAGCACAGAACCCAAAGTGGGCTGGGAACTGCGGTGAGGAAAGGAAGACAGCAATGACAGACTGAGAAATGTGACCATGAAGGGAAGGAAAGAGGTTCAGTAGCAGGATGTTAGGGATGGAAGGTTGAGAGGACCAATATTTTCATTTCTTAAGATGAGTCAGAGAATCACAGAAGCATCTGCTTTCTATTGACTTGCACTAGTATTATGGTAATAATGGTAAATTTTTTTCATTTCAGCAAAAAGCATTTACCATATAATTTTTCAATTCCCTTGAACTGAACATAAAGGTCTCTCACTTTGCTGGGTAATGAATAAAAAGGACCAAGGTCATCTGATGATGACTCAATTGTTTTCTTAGCAACACTAATTTCTTCAGACAAGAGACTCTCTTTGAGCTGTTTAGTTCTAGAAAACACTGGTGTTTGGGCCTTGGCATTTCCAGTCATGGCACTTTTTAGATGTTCTTTAAGACTTTTCCTCCTATTTTCTTCTGAACCACTTCTGACTCTTGAAGGGGAATCATCAGTTTGCTGGTGCTGTTCTATGCTATTCTGGGGTAATTCCTCATTCAGAGTCTTGAGAGAGGATGCGTTCCAATCCCTCTCTTCAATATACTGGTTGCCCAAATCATCTGGAGGGTTCTGCAAATTTCCAAAGTATAAAACCTGAGAAGAAGGTACGTCATACAAAATGTCAAGTTCAGCAGAGACATCTTCCTGCCTGCTCC
The DNA here is from genome assembly GCF_922984935.1 of Meles meles. Taxonomy (NCBI): domain Eukaryota; kingdom Metazoa; phylum Chordata; class Mammalia; order Carnivora; family Mustelidae; genus Meles; species Meles meles. The sequence continues at coordinate 125,125 of NC_060067.1, read as the reverse complement.
GGGTCTTCACGCGCTCATCCGTTTCCGATCCCGCGAAGCTGCCGGCAGCAGCGGCGCCGCTTTCCAAACAACGGCCGTCGGTGCTACGCCCTGCGGCGTGTTTTCCACGTTCAGAAACTTGCATATATTGTTGCTCCACGTCGTCAACTTGGGCTAGAAAGGCATTTTCAGCAAAGCTGTCATAGTCACCGAACATGTCCTCTCCGCTGTCATTATTCTGGGAAGAAAACGAGAAGATTTACGGTCAGTTCCGGCTTCGTCAAGGACAGACGTGCCAGCCTGGAGCCACCCCAGGTGCAGGTCAGCCACGAAACGGATGTTGTCGTCTCCGCGCGGGGCCAGCGTGGAAGCGGTCTGCGCCAGCGGCAGTCCCCGGGTGCGGGGTGACTGTTCCCGGGAGTCGGGCCCGCACAGCGCCTGCGACGGTCTCTCGGCGGCAGACACGGGAATGTGGAGGAAAACGGACACCGAGTGAGAAGGAAACGGGACCCGCAGTCGGAACGGCGACCTCGGGTGCCCCGCACCCCGACCACGCGGCTTAGCGACGCCCCAGCCGGGCGTGCGGCCGGGGCCGTCGGGCGAGCAGTCGCCGGGACCGGGTCTGCGTCCGTCCCGCCCCGCGCGCTGCGCGGACGACGCCGTCCCGGCTCCACCCTGGAGCCCGACGCGAGAATGACACGGCGAGGCCCCGCGAGCCACAGCTACCAGCGACCCCGGAGTCGAGGCCGACGAGGGCCGCGGACCCCGGACGCGCCGTGCGCACGCGGAAGGGCACGCGCGCGACCTCGGGTCTCTACGCGCGCCCGAGCCGGCCTGCGGGCTCCTCCCGGGGGCGCGCGCCGGGTCTGCGTCCCCCCGAAGTCTGCGTCCCCGGACGCGGGCGGTACCTCGAGCGGCGGCACCTCCGCGGTCCTCCTCCGCCGGCTCCCGGCCCCCGGCTCCTCCCGCTCCTGCCGGGGCTCGGCCGCGCTGCCGGCGGCCAGGCCGCTCCCTGGGCTCGGACGGTCCCTTTTGCGGACAGACACCCGCCGGCGGAGGCGGGACCCGCCCTCATCCATGGCAGGGGCCGAGGACCATGGCCGAAGCCCGCCCCGCGGGACCCGGCCGCCAAACCCCGGTGGAAGGGCGAGCGCGGGGCAGCGCACGGGCAGCAGGTGCGGGACACCGCGCCCGCCCCTCCATCCACCTCAGACCGCAGGCCAGTCGCGCGGGCTCTCAGACCGGAAGCGGAAGCACGAGCGTAGGGACCCGCCTTTTCCTTGTCCAGTCAGAGGTGTCCCAGGCTCGCGGCCCGGAGCCTCAGAGCGGAAAGGTGCTGCGCAGGCGCGTCCAACACCTGACTCTTGTTCGCCCGCGGAACCTTCGAACCGCGTCCTCGGGCCAACCCGGGAAGAGCCGCGGCGGGACTCGTCCGGACGGCTGGGAGAGAGGAGCGGAAGAGGAGGGGCGAGGACCCATGGCGGCCCTGGGCGTTGCTCGCGGCGGTCCGGGGAGGAAGCCGTGGACGCACTTCGTACAGGCTGCTCTGTGCCTCACGGGCCGTGGGGCTCGCTCGGGTACGGCTTCCGCATCCCAGACCCTTCCGCGGCCGTCGCCGCAGCGCTCCCTGGGTGCGTCCGTGCTGGCGGAGGACGCCGGCTCTTCGGGCAGGAGGAGCTTCCCCGAGAGGGACGGGGATCCGTCGTGGTTCCTGACGCGTATTTTACTTCGTCTCTATAAGACGTTACTTACTTGAGGCAGGGAGGGAGCGCGAGCGGGGGGGGGGGGGGGCAGAGGAGGCGGGGAAGCGGGCTCGATCCCGGCACCCGGAGGCCGTGACCTGAGCCGCGCGCCGAGCTCACGCCGCCGGGCGCCCCGGTTTGCTTTTCCGAGTGATGAAGCGGGATTTAAGCGACCGCGGAGAGCGGAGGACCTCCAGGGCCTCCCGGTCTAGAACGAGCAGGTACGGGATTTGGGGAGCCCCCGCCCCGCCCCTCTGGCCTAAATCACCGTCGCGTGGGCTTGCGCTGCGCCTGGGTCACTCGTCTTCGGAACCTTTCGAGTCGCTTCCCCGGCTCGGCCCCCGTCGCCGCCGTGGCCGGTGTCGTCCAGCGAGGGGACAGGATGTCCTCCAGACCTTCTCCCTCCTTTCAAACACTCGGAGGGAACGACCGTGCGACTCTAGCAGCGGCAGGGACTGACTTGCCTCGAGCTCCAGGTGCCGCTGGCAGGGACGGGACGTGGCCGGAAGCCCGGCTAGTGCACTGCGGTGGTCCGGAGTCCCGGATGCGGGCCCGAGTGTGACGGGGGCTCTGGCGTCTCTCCTCCGGCGCCGATCTTCGCGGCCAGTGACTGCTGCTCGGGGGCCCCGCCGGCTGCAGTCACGCGCGATCCGCGTGGTGCTCTCCGGCTCCGCCCTCGCAGCAGGTGCCCCTGCGGGAGCGGCGCGCCCACGGGCGTCCACGCGGGGAGAGCGCGGGCAGCTCTGCTGCAGCCCGGCCGGCGGCGCCCAGCCGGCCTGTGCTTCGGGGCCTTGCTCCTGCTCTCGCGTCCAGTGCCGGCCCTGAAATCTGCCGCTAACCGCGGAGTGAGGGAAAGTCAGTCTCAGGAAGGGCGGGCGGGAGGGCGGGGAGCGACGGGCGCTTCCCGCAGGCCTCGCGCTGCGGCTCGCCCGTGTCAGACCCGCGGTTCGTCGTGCGGCCGTGAGGACAGAATCCGGCTTAGTGCCGAGCGGGCGAAAGAACTGGTGTGTCGCCGTTTGTTTCATTGCAGTGCCCTGGAGAGGTTGTTCGCGGTATCAGCGGGCGGCCGGCCGCGACGACCTGGTAAGACTTTTCTCCTTCCTAAGGCGTTTGCAAATAGGACCACGTTCTTACATTTTAGCCGCTGGAGCAGAGTTCAGCTGAAGGACACAGGATTAAGATGTTCATCAGTGTGAGTTTGAAAATTATAATTTGTTGGTGAATTGTCACTTAAGTGAGCTCTGCAGTAGAATTCCTAGAGTCCTACCAGAAACATCGCTGTGTGACACCACATTTTTCTTCTTAGATCCCAGATTTAGGGATACATGCCTCGGGAATTAAAGATCGTTTTGGTGGGTGCACAGGGGGATTGCAAAGTCTGCCTGTGCCTTGGCTCTCTTCCCCATGTCCTCTTCATTCCCCGGGGTGGGCACACGGTGTTTTCGTAAATGAAGGTTCAAAATTAAAGTTTATACTGGGACATGAACTCGTTTCTTTTAGCCTTAGGGGTATCTTTATGGGTTTCAAGTACTAGCATTGGGCTTAGCCAGTGTAAATGTTCTTGCTACCTGCAAAGATGATGCGACACTCATCAACGCATACGGAGCACTTAGTGCAGCGTGGAGAAGGGGTGTCTCATTGCATGGGGGCTGCGTGTAAACGGGATTAAGAAGGCGTCAGGAGTTGGAAAACACACGTCTCTTCAGTCCCAAGCGTCCTTCTCATCATCTAATGCCCACCATAGTTCAAGGGAGCAAAGGGGATTACTAGAGCTCTTTTCTAGGTTCTAATAAAATGTGGCTCTCAGAAAAAAGCTCACAGTCTCAGTTGTTTGAAGATTCGCATACAGCTACAGGGGGTTATGGACTTGAAAGCCATTCTAGATTAAGAATCTAGATCTGGCATAGATAAAGCAGTCTGGGACCACAAAAGTTATCCTCCCATAAACCTTTGTTTTCCCTAAGGATTGTATTTTATCCCAGAATCCTCCTCCAGGATTTAATTCCTCCTTAGCCAAACCAGAGTACTTGGACAAAATACATACGAACACACTGAAATCTTTAAAATGGTGACTCCTTTTCAGAAACACTGATTTTTCTTATATAGGCCAAGCTGTTGTATTTTTCTTTTTCATAGTAAGAAGGGTACAGCTAATCCTTTGGATAGATTTAAATGTGGTAACCTTAAGATTTAATCTTTTTACATTTAACACATCAAACTGTATTATCAGATTTTTTTCCTTTCCTTTATCTTAGCCCATTCCAATGGAAAATCCTTATAAGGAGCCTCTTAAAAAATGCATCTTGTGTGGAAAACGTGTAGATTATAAGAACGTACAGGTGAGATACGGTTTTACTTCGCTATATTTGATTTTAGGATTTGCTCCTTTGTTAGTCATAATTAAGGAGAATCAAGTTAGTTTTATAACAGGCTTTGTGTAGAGGCACCTGTTTTAGTAGCTTCATAATTTCAAATCTGGTTTTCCATGTATAAGGCATCTCTGTTTTATTCTAATGAGAGCCCTTTGGCTCTCCCTCATCCACTGTTATTTCAGGTCAGTGTTCTCTTGTCTTCTCTGGAGGTCACCAATAGCTCACTGTGCAGTGATTCTTAGTTGGTAGAGTTGAATAGTTGAATAGTTTCAAAAAAATCTCCTCTGGTGAATTTGGACTCCATACTAACCCTAACCCTAACACTGCCGGTATAACTGCTTCAGATGTAATTTTATCTGTTGTCCGGGGCTCAGCAAATTAAAAGTGGCAAATGTAGGGGAGAGGATGATGCCGGAGTTAAGTATACTGACAGTAGCAAAAAGTGGTAGCTACCTTAGATGAAAACCGAAAAGTTTAAAGATGCATCTTTTTTTTTATATATATATATATTTTATTTGACAGAGAGAGAGGTCACAAGTAGGCAGAGAGGCAGGCAGAGAGAGAGGGAGAAACTGGCTCCTCACTGAGCAGAGAGCCCGATGCGGGGACCGATCCCAGGACCCTGAGACCATGACCTGAGCCGAAGGCAGAGGCTTAAACCACTGAGCCACCCCGGCGCCCCTAAAGATGCATCTTATCAGAAGGATTATGCATAGTGCCAGGAACAGTGCCTGGTACCTGAAAAGTACTAAAGAATTTAAATGAAGAAAACATAAATTATGCCAAGTGGTGTGATGTACCTGTACCTCTTGAAGATTTTACTGTTGTCTGATACAATGTGATAGCCTCTTGTGACAGATGAAATGCTTAGTGCCTTATTACAAGCAATAGTATTATAGGAAAGCATCTGTGGAAAAGTTCAAGAAAACAGCTTTAGCTCTGAAAAAATGTGTACATTAATCTGTTTTGGCACACTGGATAAAAGAAGTTAACTTGACTAATCAGTTTTTTCATTTAAAAAAATTTAATTAAAAACATTTTTTAAAATGACCTAATAGAATGATCATAGTTCAGTATTAAGAAATTTGTCTGAAATTTATTAAACCTTTACGTAACTTGAGAGTGATATATAATTTTTTAAATTTACATAATCAAAGTTGAACAGATGTGTTGATAGAAATTTTTTTTCTTCTCCAAATAAAACTCATACAGCTTTTGTCCCAGTTTATTTCTCCATTCACTGGATGCATTTATGGAAGGCACATAACAGGTATTTTGTTTCCTATTATAGCAGCTTATTAAAAAAATTATACAATCTACTTGTTATTTAAGAAAAATGTCAGATTTTCAAGTTGTGCTATAAATCGCTAGATACTACAGGTACTTTGAGAAAGCCTCTTCGTAGGCCAAAAGGATTATTATTTTACATGTCTTCTTATGCTCAGAGTTAACTATAGGTAGACAGCATGTAAAAAACGAGGGCTTAAGAAAGTTGCATTGATGTTTTGGAGTATACTGTAGTCATTTCTAGACTACTCATTTAACCCAGGGCCTACTGCCTATAGGCCAAGTCATCTCCCACCTGTTTTTGTAAGTAGCTTATTTACATAGTGCCTATGGCTGCCTTGTGAACTACATCACAGTAATTACGACAGTGGCTGTATGGCCCGCAAAGCCTATGAGATTTACTGCCTGGCTATTTACAGCCTTTCCTTGACTGAAGATAGTTGCTATGCATTTTGAGTGTTGACATTTTTTATGAATATGAATACGAAAGCATTTTTTTACAGGTCTTTGTGGGAAGAAACAGAAAGAAATCACAAAAGCAATTAAGAGAGCTCAAATAATGGGTAAGAGCACCTGAAAAACTGAATCAGGCTAATCCAAAGTTTGCTTGTTATCGTTTGTGAAGCATTTTCATTTTCTTTTACAGGGTTTATGCCAGTTACATACAAGGATCCTGCATATCTCAAAGATCCTAAAGTTTGTAACATCAAGTATCGGGAGTAAATTATATGAATCTTATCATCAATAAACATATTTTATAATAAATGGTCATATTCTAATACTGACTCAAATTATAAGATTTAATAACCTTTGGGTAGAAAATCAGCTAAATATTTTGAAACTGAAGTATTAAGTTTTTAATTCTTCACTGAAATTTTTTAAGGAAAAAGGCTTCCTCTCCACTGTTCTTTAATGAAAACAAGTTATTTGAAATGTTAATACACATTACATTTTATATACATACATACAAACTTTAAAAACTGGTACTGTAAGATGGTCCCCAGTAGGCTCATACAACTCACTGGGATTTCAAATATGGAAAGGATGACTTATATTGGAATTTTACTTTAGGCCCAGAGTCTCTTTTGTAAATGGGATTTTAGGGATATAGGTGGATGAAGGTGGAATGCTAGTGTTAATGTACAAATTCCACGTGGCAGGGTATGGATTTAAAATTGCTGATTTTTTTCTTTTTAAAAGTATTTTATTTACTTATTTGACAGAGAGACAGGGAGAGAGGGGAGACAGGGAGAGGGAACACAGGTAGGGGAAGCTAGAGTGGGAGAAGCAGGCTTCCTGCCAAGCAGGGAGCCTGATGCAGGGTTTGATCCCAGGACTCTGGGATCATGACCTGAGCCGAAGACAGATGCTTAATGACTAAGCCACCCAGGAACCCCTGCTCAGATTTTCTAACAAAGAGAAGTATGCCTGGCTAGGACATTGTTTCTTCCCTTTGTAGAGATGTTACATGGGGATGGCTAATAGTGCAGTCACAGGACCTCAGATTTACTCCTGAGCTCGTCTATCTTAAAACTTGGTAGCATACTTTAAAATGACCCATAGGCAAATGGTCTAGAACTGTCTTACTCCAGTGATAGGCTAATCACCAAAAGAGGAGAATTGGGGAAAAGTGATCTATTGGGACCCCTTTTCTTTTCATTTAATACCTTGAAACTTGGGTCCTCAAACTTAATTATGGAAGTTCAGCTGGTACTGACCTCAGCAAGATTCTCTGAAATTTAGCATTTCTTTCTTCAAAGATGATGGATCATTGTGCACAAATATGAGCCAAATGCATTACCTCTCTATAGTGTTTTAGCAAATTGAACTCTGTATAAGGCATGTTTCTTTTAAGCAGCCTTTGAAAAACCTGTTGTCCTCAGAAGACATCTGTTCCCATATGTCTAGCCTGTTTTCTCTGTTGGTTCATAAACTGGTACATGGAGGGCAGGGAGAGACTGAAGGGGCAGATGGCCCCAAGATTTCTTAGTTTCCCTTAGCAAACAATGGAACTTAGAAGTTTGTCTTGGGTGGCCACAAGCCAAGCAGATCTCTGCACCTGCCTGCTAGTCTTAGTATTTATTAAGGCTTTAACTGGGTTCAGTCACACACAATCCATATGGTGTCAACACCTTACTTTCTCAAGGCTATGTCCTTGCAACAGTTTCCACTGTGGGAACAGTAGGCAAAATGTACAGTCCAAGGACGGGAGCGGGTTGGGAACCTTTGCTTCAGTCCAGCTGGTGGTCAACCAGCAGTATTGTGCTTTCAGGGACTTCCTCCAGTAGTTCATTTGTTGGTTACATTTAGTCTTTATGTTTTAGGTGATGTTCTAAATGTTCTAGTGATGTTTGTGGTTACTTTTTAAAAAATGATTATATTTACCTGAGAGCGAGCACAAGGTGGTTGGGGGAGGTAGGGAGTAGAGAGGAACAGAGGGAGAGGGAGAAGCAGACTACCTGCTGAGCAGGGAGCCTGATTGGGGAGGGGGGGGTCGATCCCAAGACCCTGAGTTCATGACCTGGGCCGAAAGCAGATGCTTAACCAACTGAGCTGCCCAGGTGCCCCTGTTTATGGTTATTTTTAAAATAGGCTTTAGACTGCCAACCTATCACCCCTCCTCCTGCCCTGTGTTGTGACGCCACAGTGCTTCTTAGGTAACCAGTTAAAAGAATCCCAACAGAAATTCAATAATTTGTACAGAACATCCCTGCTGGTAATGTGGGCTTCATTAGCACCTCATGGTAACTAAGGCATGTTATAGATAAAAGATAGTCTTGATAATAGCTATGAATTTGTTCTGTCACTTACTAAAATGGTCAAAGTGTGTGGTCAGCATTTCATCCAGCGAGTAAAACACGAAGGCTTCCTCTGATGTATAAGCTTCGTGGAAAATTCTCACAATTAGGGAAAAGACAAATACAAAAAAACACAGTTAAAACTCTCTTAGCCAACTTCCACTTAACCAACTCACTGGGTTAAACTGGGAGTTAAACTCATACTGAAGCCCAGGACTCTTCAAACCTGTTGAGTTTTACATTGCCAAGAGGCAGATGTTCTGTCCCCAGACCTGTGTTAGTTTTGTCTGTCACTGTACTGATGAAGTATGAGCATTAAAGTATTCTTGCAATGAAAATGAAGTAAATGCTTTTGAAAGACTTGCAAAAAAGTAAGAAAAGAAAAAGAGTTGTCAGATTAGGTGTGATTAGGACAACTTCAAGTAGGAGGGTGCTGTGAAATGAAAAAAAAAAGCATTTTGTACTTAGGTTGCTTTTCAAAAGTTTCTTTAAATTTTTCACTCTTAAACTAAAACTGGGAATTGTAAAGGTTCAATCATGTATGTGATTTACACAGGAACACCAATATACTCACAGAGAATTTCCTAGTCTTACAACAAAAGGTTGACAAATGAACGTACAATTCTGCTTCGTGTCGCAATGAAATCTCTGTGATAGACGTATGTACCATTTTTGAGTCCCATTTTAACTGGTCTTTTCAGCTACTTAACCAGCTGCTGATCTCAGACATACTGCATTACCAGGCTTGTTCTGTACTCAAATTCTGGATTCACTCAATTTTGTGTAGAGGGATCTAGACTAGGGAAAAGAGATTTGTGCTACATTACAGTTCTGCCATAATTAGAACTACCAGATTTAGCAAATAGAAATATAGGGCATGTAATTAAATTTGAACTCCAATCAAGATTCAATTACTCATTTAAACAATAAGTTTTTAATGTTGTCCAGCATTTTATCTGGCAACTCGAGCCATTTATCATAACTTAAAGAGCAGGAGTTGCAGTGACTTAGATAAAAATGAAATACATTTTGTATTAACTTTAGACATCTTTCTGTTGTGAAAATGAGGCTAATCTTTCTTTTCTACTTTTAAAGAATGCTATAGAAGTTTAAAAGAATATCATTTAAGCTTTTCCCTCAACAGTTTTGTAAAAGGAGCAAAAAAGGGTGGGGCGCCTGGCTGATTCAGTTGGTGGAACGTGCAACTCTTGATCTTGAGGTTGGGGGCTCAAGCCCCATGTTGGGTGCAGAAATTACTTAAAATCTTTAACAAAGGCGGGGAGGGGGGTGGACCAAAAAGGTTATGGTTTTAAAATAAAGTGCTTTAAAAAATAAATGTACCAGAACTTATGTATTACTGCAAATACCTAAACACAGTAAAAACAATATAAATGGCTTGTACCCAATTAAAAATGTCCTTTTGGCCTAAAAGGATCAAAATGTAGGAGACTGTGGATATTCACCAGAACCCTTCATTTTTTCAATGTCTTCATCTGTTTCAGGGCTGCTCACTGTGGATGCTTTTTCTTGATTACTACTGTCAGTATCTGTTTTAGATGGTTTGTTCTGTATCTCTAATGGCCGTGACTTCTTGAACTGCCATCCATCATCAGTATCTAAAGCTTTACGTTTAATCATCTGTGGCGCACCCCTCGCCGGACTGGCTTCAGGAATGTCAGCATACTCTACCATTAAGGTCAGGTTGTCTATCACACTGAGCTGGTGGTTGGCAGTGCAGCTGCTTTTAGAAATATGCCTGTTTTTCAAGGAGATAACACATGAATGAAGAAATTCACTATCTGGGAAAAAGGTCCGTAAAGCTTGACAAAGAAAAATGTTCTCCTGAGGGTCTTTTTCGATGTTCTCTCCTACACAAAATAAAACAACAGTTCAACATACAATATTTGTTCCACAAAGCTTTTGTAGCAATCTGTTTTTCAGTAAAGTTAAAAAGACTTTAACTGAACAGTTATAGCAAATCCTCTAAATTGAGAAAAATGGCATGCATAATCCCAAATTCTAATTTATACGCCACTATATTCTAAAAGAAAGTTTAAGTTGTATTTTTTTAATAGCAATATAGTCTAGCTACAAATACCTTTATTCAGTAGGATTTAAGAGTATTAACAAAACAATTATTTTTAACCCTAAGGTAGATGATCAGTTAGCGTAGTCAGCTCACCCGTAATTCACATCAGTGAGAATTTTTTTAACGGAAGGTAATGATGTGTGAACTTTTTACTTACGTGCTGCTTGAATTTGTGCCTGTTTTCTTTTTTTAATTTCCCTTTTCAATCTAGTTACGTCCTTTAGTAGTTTCTCTACTGCTCGCTCACTGTGTTCTACTTTCTTGCATATACTCTGCCAAATAAAAGAATTTAAGGGCATGGATAAAATTCAAGTTGTGTACTACAGTCTAGGTTCACAAATTATAGGAAATCCTTTGTGGTACATAGTATCAAGTATTATTAGCCTTTGTAAACACTTTATTTTGCTATTTTCTGAAGGAACTCAACAAGCACTTATATGGTGCTTTATAGGTTATAAAATGTTTTCCAGATATAGTAACTTCCCATTTATACACAGCTTTATCATACCACTTACCTGCTTGATAAGACACAGAAATAAAAAAAATTTCAGTCACTTTGGAACAAAAAAATACTGCAGTATTTTGAGAGATGCACAATTACCACAAACATTTAACAAACTGACAATAAGGAAAAGTAACTTTTTTTGTTATGAAAAAACTGTTACAAATTTTTAATTAGTGTGCAAGAAATGACTTTTGAAAAGCAGACTGGCCTTACCAGTTGCTAATTTTAAGTACTAGTTAAAATACCCTTTGACTCTGATTTCATTTTGGGAATATATTTTAAGGAAATAATAAAAATTTAAGATCATGTTTCTTGGTATACTTCAAATCAAAAGTAACTAATTTCCAATTTTAGGGTAATACGTTGTTACATCTAGTTTTAGAATGTTACTTTTTTACTTCATGCTTAATTTAAAAATGGATACATTTTAGGATTATCTGCCCAGCCTATTTCTCATCATCTTGTCCACCATGCCATAAACATTTACCAGTAACCCCTTTACCAACTTTCACCCAACTGACCCAAGCCGAGAGATCACATAGCCAGCGGACAAATCCCAAACTTCTGAACAGATCTTCATGTTCTCTGGTTAGCCAGTGAATGAACAAAGAGATCTGTAGGTACTGCGCAGGAAACCAATGTGCAGACACAAGGGGAAAAAGTAAGTTCTGGTGGCATTCCAGCTCCTGGTACCAATTCCTTCCTGAAGCTTGGTTGCATTCTGTCTACATTCCTTGTTTTAGGCCAAGTTAGTACTTTGACATAAAAGTTCTAATATATTGCTATATGAAACACATTGCCATTAAAAGAACTAAAGAATAACAAAAATGCTTATTAATGTTTTTGAAATGAAAAATGCTTCATGACGTTAAATAAAAATCATGGCAGAAATTTATAAGTTTCCATCACTGTCGACTATGTAAAAGCATTTATATATTAGGGAAAAACTAGAAAATATGGCAAAGTGAAAATAGTTATGTTACAATGATGGGGTTCTGGATGTTTCTCTATTTTCTAAAATTCCCATATTACCATTCACATGAAAAAATAGTGAGCAATATTAGTAGCGTAAAATGTATTGACCTCACTTCTCTTAATATGCCTTATCGATGAATATGGTGGCATGGAATATACTACTCACATCTCCATCTGGGAGAAGCCTAGTTGACTAAAGGTCCCAGCTACCATCATTTTGGGTCCATTACTGAAGCCACGCTTCCCCTAGGCTGCTCTTAACCAATGACTGAACACAGTGGGCTATTAGTACAAGTCCATTCCAGTAAGAAAGCTTTGCTCAGAGTCCCCAGCAGCCTGGCTGAAGCCACTCTGGCCCTGCAGTCTAAAGCTCTCTCTACCCAAATGTCCTCCCATTCCTGTCTGTCTCCTTTCTCCCGTGTCAGACTCAGCATTACGACTCTACCTGTTCTTGCTCCCCCGCCCCTTTTATTTTTCTCAGGCCTAATAAATCTCTTCCATCTTGAGGTCTACTTCTGCAGCTGATTCAGTGAGATAGAATTTAATTTAGCAGGTGGTAGATTATTTTGTTCTCAAATACTGCTTCCCTTTTTATCCTGTTAAAGGATTATATTTATCCCTATCTACTGCCATGAAATAGGGATATGTAATCTGGCCAATGGAATGTGAATGGAAGTGACATGCCAGCTCTGAGAAGTTTTAAGAGCTGTTGTGAAATGTCTACCAGCTCTCTTCCCTTGTCATGAGCACATATGGGTGCTCTTTCGGTATGGATCCTGGAATGAAGACAGCACTTAGAAGAGCACAGCTACAGCCAGGATATACGGTAAGTGAGACCAAACTTTAGTTTTTGTAGGCCACTGAGACTGAGGTCTTTGTTACTGAACCTAAACTACTATAAAAATATAAACCTAATCAAATGCCAAGTTATCCCTAAAGAGTTCAGTTACCAATTTGATATGAACTCTCCAAGTAGTCTTTTAAGTGTTTGATATGTCAACTTACCTTTAATTCCTCTTGTAAAGAAGCATACATTTCATTTATTTTATGTACCTCCTTTAACGATCCGTCTTCTGTAAAAAATTCAGAGCTGCAAAAATTAGCATTTTATCAGGCAATGTATAGAAGTCACTTTAATGCCACAATGAAACATATCTGTAGTTGAAAAGATTCTTTTTACTGGTTTTGTAGGGATTATATTTTGTCAACCCACTTGTTCACAGCAAAATCAATCAGAAAACTTAGTTCATATATCTTCCCATTAGCAGACTTCAAAGTCTCTTAAGTTCTATTGCCAGAACTCAAAAGAAGGTAAGTAAAAATAAAGACTGAAGGAGAGGGGGGAAGAAAACGGTTTCCTTCTTGGCAATGGGGACTGGGGACCAGTAAATTTTAAAAATATTTTACTGAATTTAAGTCATCACTAATTAAAAGAAACGTTAGATAACAAAAAGGAAAAAAAAGAAAGGGCTAAGGCATAGTTTGTAAAATACCCCAATTTGAGACGTAAAACTTTGCATCTCAGAATCAATGAAATGTGGTATTCAGTTTCTATAAAAATGGTTAATCCTTGTGGGGACACAAAAATAAATAAAAATTGAGTCCCTTATTCTCAGTTTCCACTCTCTGTTTCCCCCAGGACTATAGCACTCTATAGTCCCAGTGTTATTTCTGACATTAACTATTCCCTTAAAGAACACAAAAAAGTGAGGCACCTGGGTGGCTCAGTGGGTTAAGCCTCTGCCTTTAGCTTGGGTCATGATCTCAGGGTACTGGGATGGAGCCCCATTTCAGGCTCTCGGCTCAGCGGGGAGCCTGCTTCCCACCCCCTCTCTCTGCCTGCCTCTCTGCCTACTTGTGATCTCTCTGTCAAATAAGTAAATAAATAAAATCTTTTAAAAAAAAACCCACAAAAAAGTCACAGTTCAGTAGCCTATACAGTACGAGTGAATCTTGGCTAAAGCCTCATATTTTTGTCATTATTTAATATTCAGTCTAATTTCACGCCTTTATAATCTAAATTGCTGCCTTAGAAAATTATTTTGAGACTAGCTATTTATTCTTAGAATACATATGTAGACTTATACAGGATATGAAACACCCCTCCTTTTTTGTATATTATAAATGGACAAGTGCTAGAAGGAAATACGCAGAAAGTAAAAACAGTCTGGTTTACTTGTGTAAGGTGGTCATGAGCTCTTTCGTTTTTATTCTGTGTAATAAAAAATAAATTTCAAAACATGAACAGGAGGGCGCCTGGGTGGCTCAGTGGGTTAAAGCCTCTGCCTTCGGCTCAGGTCATGATCCCAGGATTCTGGGATCGAGTCCCACATCAGGCTCTCTGCTCTGCAGGGAGCCTGCTTCCTCCTCTCTCTCTGCCTGCCTCTCTGCCTAATTGTGATCTCTGTCTGTCAAATAAATAAATAAATAAATCTTAAAAAAAAAAAAAAAATGAACAGGAATAAGTCTAGTGGGAAAGCAGTTGAAGAACCTCACCTGTGTGTTTTTACTGCTCGGCTAAAACCAGCGGACTCACAGGAACCTGACACGGTTTTATAACCCAGCTGTTCTGACATGCCCAGATTGGCCACCACTAACGGTATCCTGTGAAAAAGTCTGAAGAAATACAATTTTAACTTAAAGTGAAGTATTAGCATCCACCTATTACATACCTGTATAAACTTATACATGTTATATACAGAGTACACTTCCCCTGTAAGATTAAAAAAACAACAAAAAAACCCCATTCTAAACTACTTGCCTGAGATAGAATTTATTGACTTGAGGCAAGTGCCTTTTAAAAGCAGTGAAATGTGCATTGTGTAAGATAGTTGTGTGAAAATAATACTTTAATGGCTATTTTAACATGTAAAAATAGGCAGTATTGTTGAGATTTATCCTGTCTTCCATGAATAATACAATCAGCTGGTTCTCTTTTACTTAATCCTCATATTCTATGAGAGTGTTACATAACTTGGGTGGGTGCTAACTCATTTTGGTGGGCCATCAAGAATGACTTTGCTTCCCTACAGAGTCAGAGAAAAGCTGCTCAAGTACCTAGGCTTAGTTCCACATCATGTCCTTCCTTCGGCAACCAGTTCTCTACCTTATGGGAAATAATGACAAATCCTCAGTGCCCAAAACACATGTCAATGTTCCATACCGGCCTTCTAATTTCCTTATCTAACCTTCATTTTCCCATCTATAAAGAGACATGGCAGACCAACTCTGCAGGGTTATTGTGACAATCTAATGCAACAGTATTTGAAAATGTTTGGTAAGAGGCTAAAAGTAAAATGAAAGCATTAGGTATATTTTTCTATTAACTTAAAATAGCCAGTGACTGGCCAACATTTACCCCTTCTGAGGTTTATATAAGGCATGCTCCAGCCGGTGAGTAGAGCAACTTTCTGTTATTATGCTTGGTGTTAACAGTAGGAAAACAAGTTCCCGGCTAGAGAGATGATTTTGTAAGTTTTTGTGAAGCAGTCTCTCTCTGAACGTCATGATCTGGTCTGAATGACGTCGGAATTTGTACCAACCAACCACAGCCTGAGAGAGAATACAAAAAAAAAAAAAAAAAAAAAATCAGGTGTGTACCTTAATGGTTACAATTATTATGTGTCTTACTATCATAATTAAGCAATAAAGTTGACAGCCTTACAAATGGTTTTCTTAAATTTAGCAATATTTAGGGCATAGATAAACAAAGCACAAACTTCAGTATATACTTTACTCTTTTTTCTATTTTATTTTTTAAAATATTTTATTTTTAAAATAGCAAATGCCCAACTGATTGAGCCACCCAGGCATCCCTACACTTTACTTTTAAAGTATGCAAACTGATTTATAGTCAAATTACTTTCCATTTCAGTTACATGGCTACTATTTTAGTCAATATAGAGAGAAAAAAAAATTCCTAACTTCCTCTAGTTCCTAGAGGTATTTGCTATTTTAAAATCATCGTTTTCAGTCAAAATTTAAATGAAGAAAATGTCAAGGAAAACAAATTAACTTCCATTTTGGGTACTTGGTTTGCTAAATGAGTAAACTGAACCCAACAACTTTTAACTGAAATTTATATGGAAATGATATCACCTACCCCACAGAGCAGGTTTCAAAATTGAATAAGATACTATGAAATGGTTTTATAAACTGTAACATCTGCTGAACAAATTTGTAAGTATTACTAAATTTTTTTAAACTGGAAAAATAAATCTCATTCGCTGAGAACTTGGTAATTAGAAGATAAAAGCGACCGCTTTGCTTAGAGATCTGTGTACCACGACTTTAGCAACTAAGTTTTATATCTGTACATTTAAACTGAGGAAATTAAAATGAGTTCTCTTCTTTTTAAAACCAAAAAATTTTTACAGGTACATTTTAAATGTAAAATAAAATGTAATTTTATAATAAAATGTAAAATAAATATTAAAAAAGCATTTTCATCAAAGGGTGGTTTTTAAAAGAAATATCTTTTACTGAATCTACTTTTATTCTCAACTCAGAGATCAAAATGTTTTAAGAAGGAACCCCCCTCCCCCACTATTTTGTATTTGGAAAAAAAACCCTATTTTGATCACTCAACAAGTCTTAACACCGAGTACGTGTAGAGGGTCCAAATGAGGTTCTGTACAGCAAAGTCCAGCTATGAAAGTAACAGTAACGAATTAGGTCCTGGAATAACTGGTACTGGGAAGGTGTGTGGTAGGAATGGAGAAGAGGAAGAGATCAATGCTAATTAGAATAGCTGAAGAGGAGAACAAGATTAATACTTTTAATGACTAGTTCTGCTCTCAGAGCACAACTCTGAATTTCTGGAAAGAACAAGTCTTTCCTCACCTGCTTATAGGACATTGTGAAGACAAGTGCTGCTTAAAAATTCTGTTAAAGTATCAGATGCTTTTTCAGGCTGAAAATAATACATATAATACCAAACAAACAAAAGGTTAAGTCAGGGAGTACCTTTTTGACACTTGACAATATTTTCTTCAGTGCTTGCTCATTTAGTTCACCAGAAGAATTATAAAAGCTGTAAAAGCCAAAATTAAAAGCATTTCAAATAGGCTAAAAATACGATTTTACAAGCACTTTTTTTTTTTAATATTTTTTTATTTGACAGAGAGAAATCACAACTAGGCAGAGAGGCAGACAGAGAGAGAGGGGGAAGCAGGCTCCCCGCGGAGCAGAGAGCCCGATGTGGGGCTCGATCCCAGGACCCTGGGATCATGACCCGAGCCGAAAGCAGAGGCCTTAACCCACTGAGCCACCCAGGCGCCCCAAGCACTTTTAATTTTAGTTACTCCTCACCCAACCAAAATCCATATGCCCACTTGCTGGTTAGATCAAGTTCTAAAAATAATAACAGAGAAATTTCTCAAATTAACAGACTTAAAGTGGTAGAAATGTGAGGCCCATAAACAATAAGAAAGGAAAAGGAGTGGAGAAATTTCAAGAAATAAATTTGGGCATCATATTTTAAGTCTAAAACAAACTATCCATTAAATATAAAAAGTTTTAAAGTCTACACAGCCAGTTCACAATTCATTCACAATCTGCTTATTAAGATTTTTTTTATAATATTGGTACACACAAAAGAACATATGAGTAATGAAACACAACAACAAAAAGTTTACTTATTGCTAGTTCCAAAAGCTATACTTCTATTAAGTTCAGAAGCACTTTAGGTGCTGGTCGTTCTGGTGGTTTTTCTTGCGGAGGGGGGACTGGTTTAGTTGTCTTTGTTCTGCTGGAAGGGCAAAGATGTAGGAAGAATTGGGAGGATAAATCCAAGAGGTTCTAAAGTGTTTACTTTCTGCTTTCTTCCTTCTCCAATAATAGGGGCTGCAGATAACATTCTCCTCTTTTTAACATTCACTGAAATCTACAATATTCTTTTCTATGATGGTGAAATACCCGTTATGCAAACTCCTTTGTAAATAATATTCACTGTAATAAGGCTTTTACTGGCGGTTCTAACCTGTACTGAAAAAACTTAGATATATCAAACTGAAAAAAATATATTCTTATTAGCAATGTTTCTTTTTAATTTACGACTTACATTAAAAATTTTCCATCAAAAATTTTAATGGGAAGTAGACGAAATGGAGGGTCCCACCTATCAAAAGGGGATTCGCACTGATCAGGTTCCTCCACTTCAGCCGTCACTCTGACGTGAAGACTCTAAATACAAGAGTTTACTCCTGTCTCTCTAGCCTGGTCCACCTCCCACTTCTCAAACTGGGGCATAACGCAATACACCAGGTCTCTAAGAAACAACAGGATAACAGGATATAAAACACCGATTTTATGTGAAATTCCTGGGAGGAGAGGCACATTTTTATATAGAATGATACTGTGCAGAATTCATGTTAAACTGCATAATTTTTTAAGTGACTGAGTTTTAGGCTTCAGTGGACTGTTTTCCAGAAGTTTCCTCTAGATTCTTGATAAGTGAAAAGGTGTTTTTCAGTGGAAACCTTTGAGAAACAATGTTATTAGGAAAGGGTTGGCAAACGATGGAGTATTATGCCTCCATCAGAAAGGATAAATACCCAACTTTTGTAGCAACATGGACGGGACTGGAAGAGATGATGCTGAGTGAAATAAGTCAAGAGAGAAAGTCAGGTATCATATGGTCTCACTTATTTGTGGAGCATAACAAAGAACATGGAGGACATGGGGAGATGGAGAGGAGAGGGAGTTGAGGGAAACTGGAAGGGGAGATGAACCATGAGAGACTATGGACTCTGAAAAACAACCAGAGGGTTTTGAAGGGGCAGGGGGTGGGAGGTTGGGGAACCAGGTGGTGAGTATTGGGGAGGGCACGTATTGCATGGAGCACTGGGTGTGATGCCAAAACAATGAACACTGTTACGCTGAAAAAAAAAGGGGTTGGCAAACTTTTCTGTAAACGGTAAGAGAGTAAATATTTTAAGCTTTGCAGGACAGTCTCTGCTGCATATTCTTCTGTTGTTCTTTTTGTTTTTAACAACCCTTAAAAAATACATTAACTATTCAAGATGGCCCTATAAACATGGGCCATACTTTGCCACCCTCTGTATTAGCACATAAAAGTGGGCATTAAAGCTTATCCAACTGGGAGTCCAAGAAGTATGGTATCAAGAGGCTTTAACATGTTTAACTGTATTGTTCAAACAAGGAAGCGACACCATGGTATGCTGCTGGGAGCAGACCTGACAAAATCAATCCTCAATTCTTCTAGTTTCTGTTCTACTGCTAACCAGTTCTGCCGCACTGGCTCTATCATGCACTTCTTAGGCCTCATGTTTTGCTAAGGAGAAATGAAGTGTGTAAAAAACTGAGTGACAGCCTTTTCCGGTGGTTCTCCTTATGCCTCCTTCCCCTTTATCTTACAAGGCGGAAGGCTGAGGCAGGGGTTTCTCTTCACTGGATCAGACGGGCTTCCTCCATTCTAAGGCTCTATTAAATTGGTATAATTATTTAGGGCAGTTGCCAATAGACACTGAATCACTTTTCCTTTTCACTCTTCATTCCTTATCTTTTTGCTGGTCAAGAGTCCCTTAGGGAAGTACTTTTTATGAGTCTCCACCAAGAATCCCTCATTCAGCAAGTATTTTTGTATGTCCATTGTATGCAAAACACTAAGATCTCCCTCTTTCTGGTGCAGCAGTTTAAGGCCACAAGAAGCCTTGACTTTTTTTTTTTTTTAAGATTTTATTATTTATTAGACAGAGAGAGACACAGTGAGAGAGGGAACACAAGTAAGGGGAGTGTGAGAGGGAGAAGCAGGCTTCCCACCAAGTAGGGAGCCTGATGTGGGGCTCAATCCCAGAACCCCGGGATCATGACCGGACTGAAGGCAGACACTTAACAGCTGAGCCACCCAGGCACCCCAAGAAGCCTTGACTTCTGTCATCCCCTACCACAGATCTTTTTCACCCTTACCACATGCTCCACTGCAATTCTTACACAACCTCAGTGTATGTACAGTGTAACCATAAGACAGTATCACTGATTTTTTTTTTATATTTTATTTATTTATTTGACAGAGAGAGAGAGATCACAAGTAGGCAGAGAGGCAGGCAGAGAGAGGGGGAAGTAGGCTCCCTGCTGAGTAGAGAGCCCGATGCGGGACTCGATCCCAGGACCCTGAGATCATGACCTGAGCCGAAGGCAGAGGCTTTAACCCACTGAGCCACCCAAGCACCCAGTAACACTGATTTTTCAAGTACAGTTTATATAAATCATAGTTACTTCATTAAAACTACACCATGCTGTGATTATAGGTGTTTATGAAAATTCATTTGTGTGTGTACTTTTCTATATGTATGTTACACCTCAATAAAAAATTTTCAGAAATACCATAGCCTAGCGGCACTTGGGGTGGTTCAGCTGGTTAAGCGATTGCCTTCGGCTCAGGTCATGATCCGGGAGTCTTAGGATCAAGTCCCGCATCGCGCTCCCTGCTCAGAGCAGCAGGGAGCCTGCTTCTCCCTCTTACCCTCTCCCCTCTCATGCTCACCCGCTTTCTCTCTCTCAAGTAAATAAATAAATAAAATCTTTAGCCTATTAGGGCTACAGTACTATTACAATCTGTGCGACTAATAACAAATTTTTACTGTAGGAAGGCAATGGGAAGCAGGTTAGATAAAGAACCTAACCAGTTAACAAAGGATGACATTAGATATGTGGTAAGTGAGAAAACAAGTGATGAAACAGGCTGAACAAGAGAGTAGAAAGAAGGGCTGCTGCTGTATGAGAACGAGGCAGTGAGCTGACTCTATGCAGTGCGGTGATGAGTGTGAGAAAAGCAACCTTCCTGGTGAACGGGCAGCTGGGAGTCAGCGGAGACCGGCTACAAGCACGCAGCAAACAGAGAGAAGCAACTATCAGACAGGGTTGAAATGAACAAGTGAATTTTCAGGTATTTTTTAAAAAGTCTTTTCATTTTTATCAGTACCACCATGTATAACTGGTAATTAAAATGTTTCGTGTAAAAAGTGACTTCATTTGCAGAGGGTAATTTTCACATGGATCACGTACTTGCTGTGACTACTTACCTGAAGAGCTGATAGCATGGAATGTATTTCTGGATGTCTGGAAAAGAGGAATTTTTTGCCAGGATTACATTACTATTCATTTGAACAGCATATCTTGAGTGAAGAAGTACTTCAGCATTATCTCATTTAACCCTCACAACAAACCTGCGACACAGATTTACATCATTCCTTCCATTTAAAAGGTGAGGTAACAGGCAGAGAGAATGGTGGGGCCAAAATTCAAACCCAGTGCCTCAGGCTTAACTTGAACACTACATTCCCTCTAAACAGGTTTCATAATGAACGGCAACACGAGAGATGAATTTAAAGTCGCTCTATTTTCGCTGAGTTCCAAAAAGGTTATATTCTAATTTTACCCAGTTGACAACAGCAGCAGCTAAAGGGATTATCTTCTATTATTCCAAGTAGTTGCTTCATAAAGGATTTGTTTTTTTTTTTTTTTAAAGATTTTATTTATTTATTTCACAGACAGATCTCAAGTAGGCAGAGAGGCAGGCAGAGAGAGAGGAGGAAGCAGGCTCCTTGCTGAGCAGAGAGCCCGATGCCACTGGGATCATGACCTGAGCTGAGGGCAGAGGCTTTAACCCACTGAGCCACCCAGGCACCCCATAAAGGATTTGTTAATGTCAGCTCCAGACTAAGAAACAAAAAACCCAGTGTCTTTTAGGAAGCGAGTTTTATTCTCGCCAATAAAAATACACCTAAATTCTGGTAGCTGCAGATACTGTGAAAAAGAGAGAAAATTCTATTGCATAAGACATCACTATAAATCTTGCAGGAAATATCAAGATGAATATAGTGTTCCCTCTAGCAGTTCAAACTATCAGATTTTTCAAAATTATTGCAGAACGACAGGAGTGAAACATCCACACCTGGTCACATGGCAACCTGCCAAGAGAACACAAGTTCTGGGGCGCCCGGCTGGCTCAGCTGGCAGAGCATGCGACTCCTGACCTCAGGGTTGTGGATCTGAGCCCCACTCCGGGTGCAGAGGTTAGTTTAAAAACAACAAAGAGAATGCAAGTTCTTCCAGGCTTCCCACTTTTAAGGGTCCCTTGTGTCAAAAATCAAATTTTACCAGGCAGCACTTACTGGATCACTCTAACAACAACATGTATTTCAGACAGTTCCCGTGACATGCCCTATTTGTGTGCCAGATCGTAGCCAGAGTACTGAAACTTTTTTAGTCACTTAAATCAAGGACATCAGTTCGAATACAGAGAATCAGTGACTCTTCAGCGAGATGAGGAAAGCCATTCTCAGACTGCTGCTGAACAATCTCTTCTGAAACATCTATCTGAAGGCGGAGACATCGCTGCGTGTTTGTACCTGCAAGTGCCCCCTTAAAGAGAAAACTACATGAAATCATCCTCTCAATAACTTTATGTGTATATTAATAAAAATAATTCAGTCTATTTAAAAAAGAGAAAGTGACCATCCTCTTTAGACAACTTTCTCCTAGCAAATGGATGTTATCCTCGATATATCCCTGTCTGAAAACAAAACAAGACTGAACAGAAACGGTCCGTTACTGATAATTGACCGAACATACTCTGATGTATGTCTAAAAATGTGTATGATGAAAATCTCATTAACCAAAACAGTGTAGTAATTTGCAGATCTTGGATTTTACTTGTTAGTCATCCAGTAATGCAGCATTTTAAAATAATCCGAGCAATTACTTAAGTGTTCCTACAGCAATAATACCCTGAAGTTTAACACTGTTCCCAGCACAATGGAGTTGTTCAATAAATGGTTGCTTAAACTCCTTAAAATACGTCTGGTTACCCTGGGCAGCATGCCACTTACAATTAGGGGGGAAATGCCCCAAGGGTTTGCTTTTAAAGTCTGTGTCTGGAAGCACCTGGGTGGCTCAGTGGGTTAAGCGTAGGACTCTTGGTTTTTGGGTCGTGTCATGATTTCAGGATCCTGAAATTTAAGCCCGCATGGGTTCCACGTGGAACCTGCTTAAAATTTTCTCTCCCTCTGCCCCTCCTCCCATTAAATAAATAAATCTTTTTTTAATCATTATTTTTTTAAAAAGGTTTTATTTACTTGTCAGAGCACAAAAAGGGGAGCAGGCTCCCCGCTGAGCAGACAGCCCAATGTGGGGCTTGATCCCAGGACCCTGAGATCATGACCTGAGCCCAAGGCAGATGCTTAACGACTGAGTCACCCAGCTGTCCCTCAAATAAATAAATCTTTCTTATTTTTATTTTTTAATAAATCTTTAATAAAAAATAAAGCTTGTGTCTGAGCTGAAAAAAACACCATTAACAAAGTAAAATTACAAACTGTATAAATATGTGCAACACAGGACAAAAGCCCAATTACCTCACATTATAATGTAATTTACAAATCAGTAAGAAAAAGCAAACCAGTTCAGCAGAAATATAGTCAAAGCATGCAACAGGCCTGTCTTTTTCAAAAACAAAAGCTGCCCCCAAAGAAATAAACAACCTCATTTGTAATTAAATACAAATTAAAATTGTTTTCATTTAACAAATTGGCAAAGATTAAAAAATTGGTAGCAACAGTACGTGCACCCCGGCACTTTTACGTATCATGGAGGAATCTTAAGATAGCATGACTTTTCCAAAGGCAGCGGTCTATAAGGAATCTGACTTTCCAATAGACTCAAGCATAGAGATATATGCACTATGGAAGTGTTTATCATTATATTGTTTTGTATTAACAAACAAAACAGAAAGTCATTCATAGCTGATTATGTAAGTGCTGGTATGTAAATACAGCGTAAATACAGAGCCATTAGAAAGAAGGGCAGATTATACACATTGATACTATTGTGTGCTAATAGAACAGTATCAGTGGAGATACTTATCTTGGAAACATTTATCCATGTATAGGATAATCCCATTTGTATATATGTAAATATATACACATTTATATACCTGTGTATTGTTAATGAGCAAAAAGATACTTGCAAAACGGGATGCCGCAGAGGAGACTCTAAAGAGACTGAATTTACATTATATACTTACTCCAAATATATATGCTACATTTATATACACATGTAAATTTACATATATACTTGCATTTTTAACCTTTTAAAGTGGCAAACAAAAAAATGACATACATGACTATAACTGATACACAATCTTTCTGGAAAGCAATTTGCTAATACAGATCAATAACCTTAAAAATGCTCATCCCTGGGGCGCCTGGGTGGCTCAGTGGGTTAAAGCCTCTGCCTTCGGCTCAGGTCATGATCCCAGGGTCCTGGGATCGAGCTCCGCATTGGGCTCTTTGCTCAGCAGGGAGCCTGCTTCCCTCTCTCTCTCTGCCTGCCTCTCTGCCTACTTGTAATCTGTCAAACAAATAAATAAATAAAATCTTTAAAAAAAAAAAATGCTCATCCCTTCTGACACCATAAAACCACCCCAAGGAATCTATGTATTATCAATGTAGAAAAATGTTTAAGGATGTTCACTGTAGTGTAACTTATGAAAATGAAAAACTGAATAATTTATGTAAAGGACTGCTAAAGTCCCATAGCGAATACAATGCAGTTACCAATGATGATACTTAGAGACTTGTTTAACATGGGAAAGTGGTCATGAGACAATCTGATGTCATCATGCCACATCTTTTATAAACCACACCAATTTTGTTTTTCAAAATATGCTTAGAAAAAAATCATATATTAGGTAATCTGAAAACCCCCTATAGATTTTTATGTTTCCTTTTCCCTTCTTCCTGAAAAAATAAGCTGCCATTTGCTGCAGGTGCTTCACCACCCATCCCTCAACCTCTCCGCAGGCTGGCCGTTCCATTACACTCCGCAAGCTACTTAGGGTTTGCAGTGATCTAATCAGTATTTTTCAGTTCTTCTCTTCCAACTTCTCTGCAGTATTTTATACTTTTGTCTGAACTGTTTTATATTTTTGGGGGGAGGGGGAATTGCTTGCTGGGCCATCTTCCTGCCACTTAAATATAAATAGGAGCTATTCCATCCTTTTTCTGCAGGGTAGTCTTACATACATATTATGTCCCACACTCTTTCTTGCTTTATAGTAGACCATGGTCATAATTTTAACTGAAAAATGAATGCAACAAAATCTGCTTTAACATGCTTTATCTGTTTCTTAAAACAATTTAAAAACTCATTTATGCTGATCCTGTTCAGCATAAACCACCAAATATAAGAGACACAGAAATAAATGACTCACCAATTGTATAAATAACTTCAACATCATCCATTTGGGAATCAGTAATACTATTCTTGGCTTCACCTTTCACTTCGCCAAGAAGAAAACCTTCCTATAAGGATAAAAATAAGCAGTATATGGAATAATGTGGTTGAATTAACTACTCAGTCACTTAACTAACCAATATTTCCCAAGTGTTTCACAATGCATACAAAATGTGGGAAACAGCCCCAGGTACCCAAAAGCAAGCCCAGGTGCACTTCCAGTGTAGTCGGGAAACAGGAACAGCAGAGAGACCGCAACTAAAACAGCGAGTAGAAGAGACTGTAAATACCTCACCTCGAACAGAAAAGGCTTAAGGTCAGAAACAACACAAGTATTTGGAGGAGGAGGAGCAGAGCAGTCGCCTGGGAACAGAGAAGGCTCCGTTTCTGAGTAATGAACTCACAGATGGGAACAGCAGCGATAATGGAACGTCCCCAGTAACTAGTCAAAGACTGGACTCTGGAAGCCAGAGGGGATGCTTCTGAGCTATGGAATGACACGATGGTTAGAGTTTGCAGATTAAAAACTGTGCAGAGTATTAAAGGTCTGGAATTCGGTCTGATTTCTAAACGGGGAGCTGTGGGTCCTGCTCGTTTCTAAAATGCAGGCATTTGCCACAACAGCAGCGATGTCTTTGAATTTCGGGTTTTTCAATGACTTCACTTGGCACAATGAAAGACCCAAGATGCTTAATAGACAATAAAGGAATTTGTCTTCTTTCTCATGAGTCAAGAACGCCCCCCCCCCATGAACGAAGACCAGAAGGAGGAGGTTTCAGTGATGAGTCTTGACCGGGGTCTCCGGCTAACCCCCGCAGCTCCACCGCCGGTGCCGCGCACAGACCCCGGGAGGGATGCGGTCCGGGAGCAGACGCGGGACCGGGCCCGGCTCCCTCGGTGGACGGCCCGCGCGCTCCCGCTTCAAGCCGCAGAGACCAGGGGCCCCGCACTCTGCTGACACCGCGGCCAGACGCCCCGAAGCGGTCCGCAGGCCGAGCTGCCCCGCGCGCGTTCCTGGCGGGGGGTCTGCCCGGCCCTGCAGCTGCGCGCGCGAGCGACACCCGTCCCAGCCTGGTGGGGACCGTGCCCAGAACGCTCTCAGCGACCGCGGACGCCGCAGGACCGGCGACCCCGCGCCCGCCAAACCGGCCCTGCCCGGGGCGGAACTCAGACGCGGCTGCTGGGCTCCGACTTCCCGGGCTTCTCGCAAGTTTCGAGCCGCGTCCCGCACTTGAGAACCCGCTTCGCCACTTGGCGCAGGGCCGCGAGGCCGGCACAGCACGACCTGCCCGCACCGGAGGAGACACGGAGGCGCTTCCGTCCCAGCGGCGCCCCCGCCCCGAGCGGACGCACACCGCCCCCGCGAAGCCCTCCCGGGCGGCAGCCGGCCGCGGGCGCGTCCCGCACGAGAACCCCAGCGGCCCGCGGCCGGCGAACGCGCGCGAAGACCTCCGGCCCCGGGAGCGAGCTGCGCCCGAGGAACGGGGAGCGCGGAACGGGGCGCGGGACACGCCGGTCGGCGAGGAAACAGACACCGGCCAGAGGGGGCGGGGCTCGTCCCGCCAGAGACCCGGCGGCCCCCAGGACGGCCCCGGAGCGGGAGAGGGCGGGGCGCCGAGAGCCCGCGGGGCGCCGTCGGGGAGCTCCTGGGCGGGGACCGGGGAAACGGCGGCGGGGGCGGCCGCGCGCGGGGCCTCTTCCGAGGCGACGCCGGAGCCCGCCTCGCCCCACGGCTCACCGTGTCCGAGTCGGTGTTGAGGTGCTGGAAAGCGAGCGCGCCGAGCACAAAGCCGGAGAGCACGGCCGACGTGCTCTCGCCCTCCATACTTCCGCCGGCGCCGCGCCGCGAGGGGGTGCAGGGGCGGGGCGCGCCGGGCCCGCTCCTCTGCGTCGCGGCGGCGGGGCGGGGCCGAGGGGGCGGGGCCGAGCGGGTGGGCGGGGCCGAGCGGGCGGGCCGGCCGGGTGGGCGGGGGCCGAGCGGGCGGGGCCAGCGTCGGCGCACCAGACGCTGCGCGCACGTCGGGAGGAGCGGGCCGCGGGAGGCTCGGGCGCCCTCTGCCTGCAAGGGGGCGGCCACGGGGTGGGGGTGGGGGCGCGTCTTCCCGAGCGGAGCGGTCGCCATCGCGGTCGCACCGGGGCTTCGGCTTCAGACTCCGCGCTCGAAGCGGACGCGTGTTGGGACGCGGCTGCGCAGCACCGTAACGCGCGTCTGCGTGTGCGCACTTTCCGCCATGAGCGGCGCGGACGGGGTGGAAGCTCCGCGGGCGTCACGGTAACCGCCGAGGGAGGTGCCGCGTGCTCGGCCGCGGAGTCCGTGACCCCTCCTACTCCCAGGGACTGCGGCGGCGCTGGCGGATCCAGAGGCCGCGCCCGCGCCCGGTCCAGAGCCTGCCGCGACGTCCGCCTGTGGGAGCGCGGCTTTCCCCGCGGTGTGGCCGACTCGTAGAGTTCGGGCCGCGGCGTGACCGCGTGGACGTTCCCGCGCCGCGCGAGTGCGTGCAGCGGCGTTTCCCGGGGGGACAGTCAGACCCGGCTGCGTGGCCGCGGCTCAGTCCGGGTCTCGGGGCGTCTGTTGGCTGAGTCGCGCCGCGTGGGGGTGTTTCTTACCGCAGTTAAGTTTCCTGCCTTCATTTTAGCGAGTCGCTCTGCGCATGAAAACCTCCACGAAACTTCTGTTTTGTGAATGGCAGCGATCTGGAGCATTAAAAATAAAATGTAAGACTATTCCACGAGACCAGAAGTAAACCCTCAATATAAAGTCAAATAATGTTCAACAAACGGGCCAAGACCATTCATTAGGGAAGGGACAGTCTTTCAACAAACGCGAAAGAATAATGTTAGACTCTTACCTGCACCGCAGACAACAGTTAGCCCAGAATGGATCAGAGATGTCAATGTAAGGCCTGAAACTGAAGCTGTTAGAAGACGACATGGGGGGAAACTTCACGACGTTGGATTTAGCGATGATGTCTTGGATAACACCAAAGGCACAGACAACAAAGGAAAAAATACAGAAATTGTACTCATCAAATTAAAACCTTTGTCAAAGAACATTATGGAGAGAGAGAAAAGGCGACCCACAAAATGGGAGAAATATTTGTAAACCATGTATCTGATAAGAGATTAATGTCCTGAATATATATAAAGAACAACAACTCCATGACAGTAATACAACCCAATTTAAAAAGGAGGAAAGAACGTGAAAAGACATTTCTTCGAATAAGATATACAGATAGCCAATAAGCACACAAAAATAGACTTAACACCACTTGTCATTAGGGAATGGGGGCACCTTGGTGGCACTGATCACTAGGGAAATGCAAATCAAAACCACAGTGAGATACTGCTTCACACGCATCAGGTTACCAAGGGTATAATAAAAAGTATGTTTGGTCTTTGTCCCTGCCACCAGGAACAGTGCTCCTGAAACTCTTAGAGTCTCCAAAGTGATACAAGTATCATTTGCTCAAGTGACTGCAGGTGGGGGAGCCTGATAACACAAGGATGGGCGCTAGTTGCTGCAAACCTTGATTAGACTAGAACTTTTAGCTCCATTCCTGACCTCTTAGGTGAGAGGGCCTAAAGATTAAGTTTAATCACCAGTGGCCAATGATTTAATCAATCGTGAAAGGAATGAAACCCCATTACGGCTCTTTAAGAATGGGATTTCCCAGGACGCCTGGGTGGCTCAGTCGGTTAAGTGTCTGCCTTTGGCTCAGGTCATGATCCCAGGGTTCTGGGATGGAGTCCTTGTTGAGCAAGGAGCCTGCACTCCCCCTCGCTTGTGCTCACTCTTTTCCTCTCTCTCTGACAAATAAATAAAATCTTAAAAAAAAGAAAAAAGAAAAAAAGAATGGGATTTCCCTGAAAAAAGCAAGCGTCTGAGAAGTCTTATAAAATTTGTTGTCTCAGCTTCTCTTTGAGAAACTAATAAAAAAATTAAATTAGTTAACAAGGAAATGGGGGAAAGGCGAGAGGAGAGCCAAAGAACTCTCAGTAAGTAGAAATCTTCAGATGGTTATTAAGAAATAAGGTAAATAAAGCAGATCTAGACGGGGTTGAAAAAAGGTCTTAGTGTAGCACTATTGAAGACGGGGTAGACCAAATGAATCCCTTTCTGGTTCCCCAAAATTAAAATGCCCCAAACAAGTTTGCTCTATTTACCCCAGTTTGGAGGAATTTAAAAAGCTGGAAGGCAAAGAGAAACCTGGCCTGGAATCACCTGGTGCAATAAATAAATAGGCAGATCAACCTAGATAAAGACTGACACATGGGCCAGGGTCCCTTGGCTTGGGACCCAAAGCTAACACTCGGGAACGGGTAAAATGGTCAGAGGATGAAGAAGAGAAGTTCTTGAGATTTCTGGACACAGGAGACGCATGCACTGTGGTACCAACACCTGCTGGTGAAGCCCTACCATGGGCTTCAGTCAGGTTGAGGGGATATAGAAATATAAGAGTTGATAGAATTAAGGTGAAAGTTTGACGATTGTAACGCTTAAACAGGCTTTATGTGAAGAGGTTGTGTCTACTTTATCTGAATGTTTTGTGGGAATAGATACTGTTAAAAACAAGACAACAAGCCTTAAGCGGCATCCCTTCTGCAAAGCCCCTCCCCAAACTGAGACTTAGCTTGGTTTCTGCTCTTCCAGAGACGGAATCTTCAGCTATTGCCTCCTCAGCACTAGTTAGGCCATCTGCCTGATAGACCCTTTCTATGCCCAAAAGGAAAGCAAACTCGCAAGTGCCAACCTGCTTTTTTGTCTAGTACAACTTCCTTGTTCCTGCTCCCTTCTGCCTATAAAAGTTTTTCATTCTGGGGGCACCTGGGTGGCTCAGTGGGTTAAGCGTCCGACTCTTGGTTTTGGCTCAGCTTATGATCTGGGGGTTCTGGGATCAAGCTCCACGTCAGACTCTGGACTCTGCACGGACTCTGCTGGAGCTTCTCTCCCTCCCTCTGCTCCTCCCTTACACACTCTCTCTCTCTCTCTCTGAAATAAATAAATAAAATCTTAGAAAAAGTCTTTCATTTTGTACAGCCCTTTCTATCTGCTAGATTGGATGCTGCCGATTTATGAATCACTGAATAAAGCCAATAAGATCTTTAACATTACTCAGTTGAATTTTGTTTTGTAACAATATTACAACTGACTAGCAAATGATTTTCCTACATAGCGTGGGGCAACGGGCTCTGGTGGAGGCCAGCAAGCAGTGCAGGAGATCAAAGTGGGAAGCCTGCTTCCGCCTCTCCCACTCCCCTTGCTTGTGTTCCCTCTCTCGTTGTCTCTCTCTGTCAAATAAATAATAATAATAATTTAAAAAGACAGGGCATCTGGGTGGCTCAGTTGGTTAAGCGACTGCCTTCAGCTCAGGTCATGGTCCTGGAGTCTCAGGATCGAGTCCTACAATGGGCTCCCAGCTCCACGGGGAGTCTGCTTCTCCCTCTAACCTTCTTCTCGCTCATGCTCTCTCCCACTGTGTCTCTCTCAAATAAATAAATACAATGTTTTTTTTTTTAAAGACACAGAAAACCAGGGCTCTTAATTCCTTTTTTAAAAAATATTTTACTTATTTATTTGAGAGAAAGCATGAGAGGAAATTTCATTTTCAACTTCAATTATTCTAACTGGTACTTTGCTTGTTCATGAAACTGAGACATCATTTAGCCATTTTAATTTATTCTCTTGTAAATTACATCAATATAGATTTCTCTTTTTCTATTGTTGTTTCTATCTTATTGATTTAAATGAGTTTTGATATATTAAAAGAATTAAGTTTTCTCTATCAAATATTCTAAGTGTTTTTGTCAGATTTTTTTTTTAACTTTTGTGTTTAAGGTAATCATTTTTAATACAGAAATGTAAAAATTTGTGTTTAAATCTTTCATTCATGTTCTGTATCTTTCTAAGGTGTCAGGTTTAGGAACACTTCCCTGTCTTATGATTTAAAAACTTCTTTTTAAAGATTTCATTTATTTATTTGACAGACAGAGATCACAAGTAGGCAGAGAGGTTGTTTTGGGGGGGGGGTGGGGAAGCAGGCTCCCTGCTGAGCAGAGAGCGCTCCATCCCAGGACCCTGAGATCATGACCTGAGCGAAGGCAGCAGCTTAACCCACTGAGCCACCCAGGTGCCCCTAAAAAACACTATTTTAAATAAGAGGTGATTACTAATTGGGATTAATGGACTAATGGGTGAATGGATCCATGCTAGAGATCGTTTACCAAAGTCTAAATGCTGGATTCACACAAACAATAGAATTAATTTTAAAAGGCTTTAAAAAAGATAATTGGGGGATGCCTGGGTGACTCAGTTGGTTAAGCCGCTGCCTTTGGCTCAGGTCATGATCCCAGAGTCCTGGGATCAAGTCCCGCGTCGGGCTCCTTGCTAGGCAGGGAGTCTGCTTCTCTCAGCCTCTGCATGCCAGTCGGCCTGCTTGTGCGCTCTCTCTCTTTCTCTGACAAATAAATAAATAAGATCTTTTAAATAAATAAATAATAAAAAAGATAATTGGTACCTTTCTTCACTGAAAGGATCTCGTGCTCCTTGGGAAAAAGGCTGATTTCAAGGACTGACAGAACATATAAGATGAGCCCGAAACTTTTTTTAATTCCAGAAAGTAAAGATGGGCTCAAAGAATGATGTAATAGTCAATTTGACATAAGAATCAATTAGAGAAGGTGAAACTGACCAAATCTGAGGCAATTTAAGTATCAAAATCATGATAGTCATGGATTATGTCCCATTAAAAAAAAAATAAGAATCTTGGAATCCATACTGATAAATTAACAAATAAACAATTGGCCTCAGAGAAAGCTCTTTTACTTTCAGTAGAATACCAACTAATAAATGTAGACAAAATAATGAAATTAGAAAATCTCTTTTGAAACTGTCAGCATCATCATCATCATCATCATCAGTACAGGCAACAGATACTACAACTGGTGGGTAAAGTTTGAGTAACAGGCTGTTAATATAGTCTCCAAGTATCTTCCCAAAAGATGTTTGTGAATGACAGGAGGAAAAATAATTTTACAAACGCCACCTTAACCAAATAATGAAAGTTAACATCACCAGTAAAGGGACAAATCAAGATTGGATGCTTCCTGATAGGTTGCTCTGAGAATAAAACACCATATCTGTGATATTCTTGCTAAAAGAGCATCACCTGAATTTTATCACAAAGAAACACCAAATTCAAATTGAGGAACACTTTCCAGAATAACTGACCTGTACTCTTCATGAAGCCCAAAGACTAAGAAATCGCTCTAGATTCAAGAAAACTAAGAAAACTGGACAGCTAAATGCTGTAAGGAATAACCCACAATGACAGAGACGAACTGGTCCAAACATTATTGAAGTATTGTTGAAAAATTGCTTTACCTGATTTTACCTTGCTTTATCTATAATTAGCATACTATAATAGGAAAACCTGAGAAATGGAGACTTTGGAATCTCTATTTTAAGCACTCTTTAAAAAATTCACAGGGGTGCTTGGGTGGCTTTGTACCTTAAGTGCCCAATTCTTAGTTTTGGTCAGGTCATGATCTCATGGGTTGTGGGATGGAGCCCCGAGTTGGGCTTCAAGTTCCCTGGGAGTCCGCTTGAGATTCCCTCCCCTGCCCTTTCTCTGACTCCTGCGCGTGCCATATGCATGCCTCTCTTTCTCTCAAATAAATGATCTTAAAACAAATTTACAAATAGGCCTCCTCCAGTTACCCAAATTGTAAATCTTTGAATACGTTTGAAATATTTTTTTGTAATAGTTTGTAAATTTTCTGTTCACACTAAAACTTCTCTGCCATGCTCTAAAATTTGCTATATAAATATATATATTGTTTTTCCAACATGGGGAATTCCTTTAATATAGTCTATTAATGATAATTTTTAAAAACACCCCATTTTATAGGTGAAATGCTTAAGGAACTATGAAAGACATTTTCAGAAATGTCATTGTGCATATCATTCCCAAAACTTTAAGAATACAAAATGAGACAATCTAGTACAAGAGCAGAACAGTTAGAATTTCCTAAAAAGCATAATCTTCCTTGATTTAAAGTTTTACTCCAGCATCATCATCACCATCATAATACAATCCCTACCTCAAAATCCCCATAAACTTTCACCACATGAAACATTTATGGGATGTTCTCACGAAGATTGGCTTGACTCCTATGTGACAGATTCCTCCCTGCTACATTTCTGATGTTGTCAAGTGTTTTCAAAATACCATTTTCATAGTATATGTCCAACATGTATGAGATACATTCCCAAAACAAGTATTACTAGGCGTATTCCTCCTTCATGTACTACCATAAGATATACGAAGAGACACCAGAAGAAGTCAGCTTTAGAATATACTACAAAGGAACATTTTGGACCTTATATAGGTTTCCGAAACTCCAACGCATACTGTTGTGGGAATGTGCTTCCCAGCTGTACTAGTTTTCTAGGGCTACCGTATCAAAACTCCACAGACCTGGTGACTTAAATGATGGAAATTTATTTCTCACAATTCTGGAGGCTAGAAGTCCAAGATCAAGGCGCCAGCATGATCGCTTTTTTCTGAGGCCCTTTCCCTTGAGTTTGCAGAGGACTTCCTCCTCACTCTGTCTTCACATGGTCTTCCCCTATGCACGAGCATCACTGGTATCTTCTTGTATATCCACATGTCCTCTTCTTATGAGGACATCAGTCACTTGGATTAGGGCACACCCTAATGACCTCATTTTAACTTAATTACTTATTTAAAGATCCTACCTGCAAATATAGTCACAGTCTGAGGCACTGTTGGTTAGGACTTCAGCATAAGAATTTTGGGTGGCTGCCGTTCATATCATGGGCCTGATGTGTTTGGGATCCTGGATATCCTCAGATTCATTAAGTGGTTTCCCTAAGCAGACTTCTTTTTTTTTTTTTTTTTTTTTTTTTTTTTAAATTTTATTTCTTTATTTGACAGAGAGAGATCACAAGTAGATAGAGAGGCAGGCAGAGAGAGTGAGAGAGAAGCAGGCTCCCTGCCGAGCAGAGAGCCCGATGCGGGACTCGATCCCAGGACCCTGAGATCATGACCTGAGCCGAAGGCAGCGGCTTAAACCACTGAGCCACCCAGGCACCCCCCCTAAGCAGACTTCTAAAAATGGAACTCTTTCTCCAAACAATCTATATATCAACAAGATGTCATTGGGTATTGTCAGAGATAAACAAAGCTGGACAAAGCTTTTAATTAGTAACTAGTGCCATAGGGGAAAGAATTGAGCTCCGTTCTAATTTGTTCAGAGGTGACAGGGCGTTTTAAAGGGAGAATGAGGGGATGCCCGGGTGGCTCAATTGGCTGGGCATCTGACTCTTGGTTTCAGCTCAGGTCATGGTTGCATGGGTGGGTGAGATCCAGCACTGTGTTGGATCCAGACTTGGCTGGTAGTCTGCTTGGAGTTTCTCTCCCTCTACTCCTCCCCCAATTTTTTTTTCTCCTCTCAAATAAATAAATAAATAAATAAATAAATAAATAAATAATTTTTGAAAGAGAGATTGAGAGTATAAGGAGGGGGAGCAACTACAGGTTTGAGCAGAGTCAGGGAAGTGAAAAATTACATAAAAAGGGTAAGAGTTTTGGTCAACATAGATGTGATTAGACTGTCTGTTTCTGTTAACTAGCACTTTTTAGAATTAAGCTTCCTCCCTCCTCCAAAAGTTCTAGGAGGCAAAGACCCTATCCTTCCTGATGATTACATTTTTGGGTCCTTGAGAAAGACACTCCTGGTTATAGGAAATACAAATACATCTCAAAGGGATGCACAAAGGATTTGTAATTATAAGTCCTTTTTAGTAAATGCTCTAAGAAAGGAACATCAGGGCCTATTATTGGGTATTGGCTGAAACAAACAGCAAGTTCTTTTGGCAGTCTTGAGCTTTTCCAGGGGGCAGACAGGGGGAGGGGGCTGTTGGTCATCCAGGAACCTAGCTTTAGTCTGCTAGAAACCATGCTAGAGTTTGGTCAACCTTCTTAGTGCATGGGTTTGGATTGGAGCAATTTGCGCTAAGAGTTTTTATTTGTGTGTTTGAAAAATTTTTTTAATTAATTTATTTATTTAAGAGAGAGAGAAGGCATGTGCATGGGAGTGGGGGAGGGGGCAGGGCAGAGAGGGAGGGAGGGGGCAAGCTGACATGGGGCTCAATTTCACAACGCTGAGATCATCACCTGACACAAAACCAAAAGCTGGTCACCCAACCAACTGAGTTACCCAGGGGCCCCAATGCCAAGAGTTTTTATAGTCCTTGGTATCAACATCTTTCTCCCATGATCTTTGGATAAAGATCCGTGATCTAACAATGAACTTTAAAATTCCTAAATATCATTCTGAAACAATAGAAGTGACTACAATTCTTTCCAACCATTGGGCTTTCCAACTATTGGATTAACTGACCCTGGAATGTTCTAGAATATTATCAGTGCCAGTGCATCTATATGCCTTAATTGGAAACTAGGCCTTGAAGGGCCTTAAAGAAACCCAGGAGACATCAAGAATAGAAAAGAGATGTGGGGGAGGGTCCCTGGGTGGCTCAGTTGGTTAAGCAGCTGACCCTTGACCTCAGCTCAGGTCTTGATCTCAGGGTCTTGAGTTCGAGCCCTGCACTGAGCTCCATAGCCAGATGTGGAGCCAACTAACAACAACAACAAAAACAAAAGCAAAGAAAGAAAAGAGACATGGGACCGATAATGGAAGCTGTCATCTAATTATTTTCTCACAAAGCCATATAAAAATCATTACTTGATTTGTTTAACTCCATTCAGGGCATATGTCCTCCACACTCAGGCCAACTAAAGGAAGACAGCAACTGATGTCTTCAAGTTACCTTAAACTGCACATTTATGTTTCCTTGATGAGAATCCCTGGGACATTTCTTCCTGTACCTTCCTGTACCTCATCAAAATGCAGCGTGTAACCTGGACATGATTCTGGTGAGCAGGATTTACAGTCTCAGCCCCCAAGGTTTGCTTTAGCTCCAGGAAGCCACCTAGCAGCTATCGTCTAACTGATCACACAGGGGTAGAAAGCCCTGGCCACTTTGGCCCAAAGAGGGACAAGACTGATGGGTCCTGTATGCCCCTGAGCTCCTTGTGGCTTTGGCTGAGGCTTTTCAGGTCTGCATGACAGTTTGTTTTCATCTTCTGCCTTATCCTCCTCCCGCCCACCTCCCGAGTGTTCATTCCTAATAAACGCCCCATAGGCAAAATTCCAGCTCAGTGTTGGCTTTCAGAAAACCCAGCTCGCGCCAGTGGTCAGTGGGACTTTCCAAATATTCAAAACAAATATGTTGCTCATATTTTATTAGGAAGATAAATTACCAGGAGCAGTCGGAGACCCTGCATGTCTGGTTTCTACTGTTATGCCCGAGTTTTTGTGTCTGAGAGACCACCAAGGAGCCAACACCAATGCAATCACACGAGGGTTTATTCGACAAGCTTAAGCTTGGGCCCAAGTATACCGGACGCAGCGGAGTAGGGACTTGGATCCCAAGCTTAACTAAGGCAGGGGTATTTATGGGTTCCTATTACTAAAGTAGGGCAGGGGTCCCTGGAACCAAAGCAGGGTGGGGTTACTAAAGCAGGGTGGGGGAAAGATCAGCCCTTGGGGCACAGGGGTCTGAGATGGCTGCCGGAGCTAAGAGGGCTGTACCTATGCTAAGGCTAAACCTGAGGTGGGATGGCCTTGATTTTTCTCAGTCTCCACACTACAAGGCTTTTTGTTTGACCCGACTGCAAGCTCTTAAACAAAAACTTGTGATATGTAATTTAACCCTGACTCTGACCCAAACTGGATAATCCCAGGTTGACTAAAGAATTGAATATAAAATTCAGTTCAAAATATTTCTTACGGTATTTGTGATTGTCATCGATCTTTTTGTCTTTCCCCATTGT
Source organism: Meles meles (assembly GCF_922984935.1). NCBI lineage: Eukaryota > Metazoa > Chordata > Mammalia > Carnivora > Mustelidae > Meles > Meles meles. The sequence goes on along the minus strand of NC_060067.1, from coordinate 88,200 downwards.
CTGATATACAGGTGTTTGTCGCTCTGCAGCCCTTTTCTCAAGGCTAAGTCTAACTAAAAATACCACGTCAAAAACAGCCTTTATGGACAACTCAGTTCCTTTGGGAGCTGACATTAATCAAAAGGGGGGGAACTGAAAGTTTCTGATGAAAATGATGCAGTGCTGGTTTAATTAAGATAGAGGTATCAACAGCAGAACAAAGGTAGATGTGAAACAGCATCACTAGGTTTCTTGTGCCTTTCCAGAACAATGGTCTCGAGGTGTGGTTCCAGAGGAAGAGCTGCTGAGAAGCTGTTAGATACGCAAACTCTCTAGCCTCACCCCAACCCTGTGGAATGAGCAGTTCAGCACAGCACTCAGTGTTTTTACTGGTGCCTGCTAACATTGGAGAACTGTGGTTGAAGGGAATCTGCAAGTAATGGAAATTGTTTGCCCCCAGGACCCAGCAGCACGCTCCAGGGCAGACTCTGGGATGGGCCCTCAGCGCTAACTTCAGTCATTCAGATGACTCAAGCGAAAGAAAACAGCCCACTATTCCTAGACTTTTCCCTCCCATCTAATCACCTCCTCTAATATTTTATTTTTACCTTGGGTTGTAAATGTTAGAGTCCGTGATCAAAGGAGCAAGACTGATACAAAACAAAGGTCAAGCAAAGCTTTATTTCGCGCCAGTACCGAGAATCAGACCGATGGGTCGAGGCCGCCCCTTATGGAGACAGCGACCCCTTCCAGCCTCACAGACTAACTTATATAGAGCAAAGGCCACGTGGTTGGGCCTGGCCATACACAGGTGGCCAATGAGATGGTAACACCCGGAGAAAGTTGCACAGTCATGCTAGGTCACACACGGGTGGCCAATTGAACTACAATTCACCCTCTCGTAGCTACTTGAACTAGCCTATCACCTTGGTCAGAGTTGGCGCCCAAAAGGCGGGGCCCACATTCTTTGGTACTTAGGGAGATAATATGTGCGCTTTACTGATTGGATGTCTCCACCTGACCTGACACGTCCTGGTATTTGGGCTCTGCTATCAGGGACTGCTCAACCATATTTTACTGCTTTCCTGGACTTGCTTCTAAGTACGTTCCTCTGGGGGGGGGGGGGGCAGCGTCAGTTTAAGTTTTACTGCATAAACAGCAAAATCCCTGTTTAACTGAGATGGAATCACTCTGGCTAAACAGGCCCTTAAGTAAAACAATTAAACTTCTAATACACTACTCATGTAAAAGGTCTCTGAATTGTTCTGTGACATGACCTAAGCAAAGCCAGTTTCTGAATTAATTTTTCTGAAATTAATATTTTGAGCCTGGGAGAGCTAATATTGGCGGCTGGGATTGCCAGGCTGAGGACATGACCTGGACCAGCAGGCAGCCCTTCCACTGAGGAGTCCAACATATTTGACGCCTGGAACAAGCATGTTGTTTTCTTTGACATTCTTTCCTCCACACAACAAAGTTATTTTCAGTAATAATCATGAAATAAAATGAATCATAAAATAAAGGCCAGAAAAGAAATGCAAACATTGAAACTTTTCCTTTATTGAAGACTTGTATAATTATGTCAGGAAAAATGAGTAAACAAATAAATAAATATTTGAGTAAAAAAAAGGACAGAAATAAGGGATTAATTATTATTATCATTAATAAGATTGACATATGTTTTTGAAATGGGGGAAACTCATATCTACACATTGGTCTATGTCATAATCGACGGCAATGCCACAGTGTTTCTTCCAGAAAAGGAAACACGTAGTGAGGTCTAGTTCATTCTGGGTTTGGAATTCCAGTGGAAATAAGAGAATAATGTTCATGCTCCCTGCACTGTAACAATTTTGTGAATAATACTGTATATTGACCTCGTTGTTAAATATCAGAATAAAGAGGGACGCCTGGGTGGCTCAGTTGGTTAAGCAGCTGCCTTCGGCTCAGGTCATGATCCCAGCATCCTGGGATTGAGTCCCATAACGGGCTCCTTGCTCGGCAGGGAGCCTGCTTTGCCCTCTGACTCTGCCTGCTACTCTGTCTGCCTGTGCTCACTCTCTCTCTCTCTCTCTAGCAAATTTAAAAAAAAAAATCTTAAAAAAAAAATCAGAATAAAGAAGATAACAATCAAAATAAGGAAAGCACTTCAGCTACTCTGTTAGACCGGCGGTAGTCAGAGATTTGACTCCTCAGAAGCATGTGCTTTCTCACTTAAACTGGGGTCCAATGGGGTGGCTGGGTTCAGCCTCCGACTCAGCTTCGGCTCAGGTTGTGATCTCAGGGTTGCGAGGCTGAGCCCAGCATTGGGCTCCACACTCAGTACAGAGTCTGCTTGGAATTCTCTCTCCCTCTGCCCCTCGACCCCATTTTTTCTCTCTCTCTCTGATAAATACATCTTTTAAAAAATGGGACCCAATAATATTCATCTCTACTAAGTAGTTCTGGCATTTTAAATGGGTGGGTTAACACAAATTCAAATCATTTCAAGGAATGAACACTTTTTTTTACCTTTTTATTTGCATTTTTAAATTTATTTTTATTTTTATAAATTTTTAAATTTAAATTAAATTAAATTAACATATAATGTATTATTGTTCTCAGAGGTTCAGGTCTATGATGCGTCAGTCCTATATAATACCCAGTTCTCATTATATTACATGCCCTTCTGAATGTCTGTCACCCAGTTACTCTGTCCCTCTACCTCCCTCCCTTCCAGGATGCTCAGTTTGTTTCCTGAGATTAAGAGTCTCTTATGGTTTGTCTCCCTCCCTGGTTTCATCTTGTTTTATTTTTTCCTCTCTTCCCCTATGATCCTCTGTTTTGTTTCTTAAATTCCAAACATTGGTGAGATCAAATGATAACTGTCTTTCTCTGATTGACTTATTTTGCTTAGCATAATACCCTCTAGTTCCATCCACATCATTGCAAATAGCAAGATTTCATTTTTTTAAAGATTTTATTTATTTATTTATTATTATTTTTTAAGATTTTACTTATTTATTTGACAGACAGAGATCACAAGTAGGCAGAGAGGCAGGCAGAGAGAGAGGAGGAAGCAGGCTCCCTGCTGAGCAGAGAGCCCGATGTGCGGCTCAATCCCAGGATCCTGGGATCATGACCTGAGCCGAAGGCAGAGGTTTTAACCCACTGAGCCACCCAGGTGCCCCAGCAAGATTTCATTTTTGATGGCTGTGTGATATTCCATCATGTATCTATATATCTCTATATATACATATATAGATACATATATCACATCTTTGTTATTCATTCATCTGTCTGTGAATATCTGGTCTTGTTCCATAGTTTGGCTATTGCAGACATCGCTGTTATACACATTGGTGTGCAGGTGCCCCTTTGGATCATGACATTCGTATCTTTGGGGTAAAGACCCAGTAGTGCAATTGCTGGGTTGTAGTGTAGTTCTATTTTCAATTTTTGAGGAACCTCCATGCTGTTTTCCAGAGTGGCTGCACGAACTTGAGTTCCCACCAACAGTGTAGGAGCGTTCCCCTTTCTCCAAATCCTTGCCTACACCTGTTGTTTTTTGTGTTGTTAATTTTAGCCATTCTGACAGGTGTGAGGTGGTATCTCATTGTGGTTTTGATTTGTATTTCCCTGTTCATGAGTAATGTTGAGCATCTTTTCATGTATCTGTTGGCCATCTGGATGTCTTTTTTGGAGAAATGTCTGTTCATGTCCTCTGCCCATTTCTTGACTGGATTTTTTGTTTTTTGGTTGTTGGGTTTGATAAGTTCTTTACAGATTTTGGATACTAGCCCTTCATCTGATATGTTATTTACAAATATCTTCTCCCATTCTGTCGGTTGTCTTTTGGTTTTCTTGACTGTTTTCTTTTCTGTACAAAGCTTTTGATCTTGATGAAGTCCCAATTGTTCATTTTTGCTCTTGCTTCCCTTGCCTTTGGTGATGTGTCTAGCAAGAAGTTGTTGCAGCCGAAGTCAAAGAGGTTGATGCCTGTATTCTCCGTAGGATTTTGATGGATTCCTGTCTCACTTTTAGGGCTTTCATCCATTTTGGGTCTGCTCTTGTGTGTGGTGTAAGAAAATGGTCCGGCTTTATTCTTCTGCATGTGGCTGTCCAATTTTCCCAGGACCATTTATTGAAGAGGCTGTCTTTTTTCCATTGGACATTCTTTCCTGCTTTGTCAAAGATTAGTTGACCACAGAGTTGAGGGTCTGTTTCTGGGTTCTCTATTCTGTTCCATTGATCTATGTGTCTGTTTTATTTTTATTTTTATTTTTATTTTTATTTATTTATTTGACAGAGAGAGATCACAAGTAGGCAGAGAGGCAGGCAGAGAGAGAGGGGGAAGTACACTCCCTGCTGAGCAGAGAGCCCGATGTGGGGCTCAATCTCAGGACCCTGAGACCATGACCTGAGCTGAAGGCAGAGGCTTAATCCTCTGAGCCACCCAGGCGCCCCATGTGTCTGTGTTTGTGCCAGTACGGTACTGTCTTGATGATTACAGCTTTTAATGAGTTTGAAGTCCAGACCTGTGATGCCACCAAGTTTGTTTTTCTTTTTCAATATCCCTGTGGCTATTCGGGGTCTTTTCTGATTCCATATAAATTTTAGGATTGTTTGTTCCAGCTCTGTGAAAAAAGCTGATAATATCTTGATAAGAATTGCATTGAATATGTAGATTGTTCTAGGTAGCATAGACATTGTAGCAATATTTGTTCTTCTAATTCAAGAGCATGGAACTTTTCTCCATTTCTTTCTGTCTTCCTCAATTTCTTTCAGGAGTGTTCTGCAGTTTTCTGAGTACAGATCCTTTGCCTCTTCGGTTAATCTAAGATAAGATAAGATACCTACCCACTCGGTATCTTATGGTTTTGGGTGCAATTGTAAATGGGATCAACTCCTTTCTTCTGTCTCATTGTTAGTGTATAGGAATGCAACTGAGTTCAGTGCATTGATTTTATATTCTGTCACTGCCGAATTCCTATATGAATTCTAGTTATCTACTTAAAGTAGATATTCAATAGTTGTGAATTCATGAACATGAGGAAAATACAAAGCGGGATTCCTATTCTCCAAGAATTTAGAATCTTATTAAGGAAAGAAAAAAAAAATCCAAGAAATATTTACTATGCCCAGCCATCAAAAATTAAGAACCAGGGGCGCCTGGGTGGCTCTGTCAGTTAAGCCTCTGCCTTCAGCTCAGGTCATGATCTCAGGGTCCTGGGATAGAGAACCCCCATGGGTTCCCTACTCAGTGGGGAGTCTGCTTCTCCCTCTGCCTCTCCCCTGAAGCTTGTGCGCTCTCTCTTGCTCACATATTTCCTAAAATAGCTGACTGCTTTGCTGTAAATAAATCTAACCCACTTAATCTTCCACTGTCTTTTCTGCACTCCCCACCGACCATGCTTTCTCTACCAAACTTTACTTTCTTGTATTTCTGTCTTAGTGTCTTTGGGCTGCTCTAACAAAAGCAGCCATAAACTAGATGGCTTATTCACAGTAAACATTTCTTTTTCTCAGTTCTGGAGGTTGGAAAGTCCAAGAGCATGGTGCTGGTGGAGTCAGTGTTTGATGAAGGCTCCTTCTCACAGAAACCCTGTGACAGCTGGCTTTCTGGGTTCTCTTGTAAGGATGTAAGGCCCAGTCTTGAAAGAAGATATATGGAGGGTTTGTTCTGAATGAAAGTCCACTGGAGAAAAGCAAGAGTTCAGCATGATGGTTTCTCATCTGGCTGAGCGGCTGCGGAAGTTGATTTCTGATGTGGGAGATGTGGTGTATATTTTTTCCTGTTGGGACCTACGACTATGATTTTTTTCCTGTCAACCGTTCTTCTGCTGAGGTGTGTAATTAGTTGACGATTCTTGGTGTGACTGATGCCGAGTGTCACGGTGTGAGAGCTGCCCCTTCTGGCCTCCTGACTCCAGTTTAGGGAGGTTTCCTTTATCAAGTTTCCCTGGAATCCATCACTCCACGGGGAGTCAGTTGCTTCCATGGTGGGAAAGGTTTCTTGACTTCATTTATACAAATAGCTTATACAACAGCAAAGGAGGCTTGCCCTTGGGGAGGCAGATGTGGGTTTATTTAAGAATTGCTTGCAGGAGCTTTTGCATCAGTGCCAAGGACCCAGAGTCTGTATCTTCTACTAGGAGAGACAGAAATGAGGAATGGGACTGCATTTGGTGCAACCAAATCCATGCTGGATAGTTGATATCTAACATAAGGCTGTAAGACCAAATAAGCTAAAACATGCTGATGCTTTCTTCAAAATGACTGCTCCAATGGCGTAGTGGAAAGTGGATTAGAAGGGGCAAAAGTGGTTTCATCCTAGGTTATGCTGTATTTATGCACCTTCTTAGTCAATTTCTTCACATGCCATGGACCATTCTACTCATTTTCAAACCTCCAGGATTTATCATGATATCTGGCTTGTAAATAGTTTGGCCTCCATATTTGCTTAGTGAATGAATGGCTTTTTCAGTAGAAGTTACTAAAAAGGTCAGTACAGAGAGAATGGAACAAGATATCCCTGGATTGCTAGAATTTGGAGATAAGCATATCCTTTCAGAACGAAAATAATGTATACATTTATTTCATGTATATTTATATAAATGTATATAACTCATACATCTGTTGCTCATCACTTTTTGTTTTTGAAGAAATTACTTATTCTAACTTGTCTCTATTTTTTTTTTTTTTGAGAGGGAGGGAGAGAGAGAGACAGACAGACAGACAGACAGAGGGGGCAGAAGGAGAGGGAGAGAGAGAATCTTAAGCAGGCTTCACACTCAGTGCAGATCCCAAAACAGAACCCAACATGGGGTTTGATCTCACAACCCTGAGATCATGACCTGAACCTAATTCAAGAGTTGGACACTAACTGACTGAGCCATCCAGATGCTCCTATCCTCACTTTTTTCAAAAAATGATTTAAGGGGCGCCTGGGTGGCTCAGTGGGTTAAGCCGCTGCCTTCGGCTCGGGTCATGATCTCAGGGTCCTGGGATCGAGTCCCGCATCGGGCTCTCTGCTCAGCAGGGAGCCTGCTTCCCTCTCTCTCTCTCTGCCTGCCTCTCTATCTACTTGTGATCTCTCTCTGTCAAATAAATAAATAAATAAAATCTTTAAAAAAAAAACAAAAAAAATTTAAGAGGATGCATGAAACTATGCATAATGAATCATTTGCGGCAAAAAAAAAAAAAAATCAGGAAAACCTGGTAAATGTGTTGAACAAGAGATGTGAGGAACACCCATGAAAGTGACCAGCATAAATTTCCCAGATAAGTGACAAAAATGACTAACAGGAAAAGAACCATGACTTATTTGAGAAACGTATTGAGAAACTTATTTGAGAAACCTATTTGAGGTGTCGAGAAACTTATTTGAGGTAGGAAGCTGAGAGTCCAAGTAGAATAAGGAAAAAGGGAGAAACCAGACAGGCTGATTTGAGTGGTTATCACATAACATGGCCAAAAGAGGCGCTGGAAGGTGGCAACTCGTCTTTTAGCCACACAGCGGCAATGCCGCTCCAGGTCTCACTTGGCCATGGATGAAAGAATCCTCAACACCGTACAGCTGTCTTGCTCTCATTTCTTTTGATTCTGAATTTGGCCTTTCAACCCTTTTACACAGCGAAGGAGGAAGTACTATATTTTGAAGATGTTCTGGCTACTAGAGAAATATACACAGCCCCATATATATGGCACTAGGCTTTCTGATTCATAGCTCAGTCTCCTGTGAATTGGATGTTATGAACTGGCCACAAAAGCTTGATCTAAAGCCAAATTTTAGATCTTGAAACCAAGGGCCATTTTAGCTATCTCAAATGGAAATTATCACACCAAGGGAGAGGGGGGTTTGCATTTTGGTGTTCTGTCTCATTCTCTCTAACCTCATTGGAAATTTATAAGAAGAACTTGCCTCATCAGGGTAGCTCATTCCAGGCAGTCTTGCAGAATCTCATTTGCATTTGGCTTTAGGAGTGCTGGGGAGACTGGGTCACGGTATTTTCCAGACAGGAGTTGCAAAGATTATGCCCCGACACACTTTTGTAAATGCAGGTCAATAGGAAAGTTTGAGGTTGAGACCTTAGTCAACAGTGGGCAAGCTGATGTTTTCCTTAATTCATTCAACACGTATAGTATAGGTGAACCATTTAGTTTTTAAGGTCTTTAATGACACTGTCATAGGTTGGGATTTTCCTGGTTCCCAAGAACATTTCCTTCAGATTTAAGTTCACCAGACTCAGAACCCTATCAACATCTTCCTGGGATGCTCAACCCAGAGAATTCTCAGATCTCTGAGATCTCTGTTGGTATGCTCTAATTTAAGAAATGCTGAGTTAAAGAGTAAATGGTCACTACTTCTTCATAGAGGACTTATGGATCCTCCACGATTCTGTTGTGTTTCTTGTGGTTCCGGGAACTCCGTTTTGAGAAGCACTGAGATGATTGCCTTCACCTGATTGTTTGTTCATGGACGAGGTTGGGTTAACCAGTTTTTTTAAAAAGATTTTATTTATTGGGGCGCCTGGGTGGCTCAGTGGTTTAAGCTGCTGCCTTCGGCTCAGGTCATGATCTCAGGGTCCTGGGATCGAGTCCCACATCGGGCTCTCTGCTCAGCGGGGATCCTGCTTCCCTCTCACTCTCTCTGTCTGCCTCTCTGCCTACTTATGATCTCTCTCTGTCAAATAAATAAATAAAATCTTAAAAAAAAAAAAAGATTTTATTTATTTATTTGACAGACAGAGATCACAGGCAAAGAGGCAGGCAGAGAGAGAGGAGGAAGCAGGCTCCCTGCTAAGCAGAGAGCCCAATGCGGGGCTCGATCCTAGGCCGCTGGGATCATGACCTGAGCCAAAGGCAGAGGCTTAACCCACTGAGCCACCCAGGCGCCCCGGGTTAACCAGTTTTCTTTGCATTTATGATGAGGTCCTGCCCAAAATACTGTTAGTTATTTTCTAGTGAGAATAATACCTGGTGGATTTAAAGTAAGTAAGATAATAAAGTTCTCGTTCGTTAGAATAGCAAAAAGAATGGTGGAAATAACTGAAGCATGGAAGTCACATTGGAATGTGCTCGGCATCACTGTCTCTTTTAAACTCTGGCTTGATGAGGGCCGTGTTTCTCCTCCCACTTCAGTGGGGAGGCACGAGGAGGAGACAACGAGTGACGGGTGAAGCATTCTGAGAAACGGTGGTGCCTTGTAACACTCATCATGATGGTTGAAGAGATTTTCTTTTTAACAGAGGCCAGAGTACACCACGGAAGCTACTAATTAGTCAGCAATCTGTTTTCTTTTAATTGTTGTTGTCAGCTAGTTGCTCTCTGCTCAAGATGCAGAGTGAACTTTAACACTATGTATTATAGGGTGGAGGCAGTAATCCATTAATTAAGGGGAACTCACGATTTGAAAACGTTTTTAACTTATGAACTTGTGGAATGAAAAACTCCAAGACTAATCCTTGGATAAATCTGACCGCTCTCCTTCACTATTAATCTACTTACTTTTACTCTGACTGAGTAAAAGGAAGGCATGCATCTAAAATATTTAAAATACCAGTTTCCAACTATTACCACTTGTCCAAATAAATAGTGTAGAGTTGCATTTTGTTTTTCAAAGTTTTTTATCTTTCAAAGTTTTTTTATTTTCCCTGAAATGTGAATATTTTAAGGACGAAAGTCAGAAAATCAATCTCTATGACAAGTTTTCCAACCCTGAAGGAATTTCAGTGCATGACTGATTATATCAGAGAATGATAAATCATAAAATCATTCCTGGAACCATCAAAGCCCCAAGACCTATGTACGAGCAACTATGTGAGTGCATGTGTGTCCTTCCGTCAGAGGGTCGAGGACTTTACCCACTCCCAGGTCAGTTCAGAAGGCTACATAGAGTATTAGCATCTGAACAAAATGTTGCTATTGTCCAGGAATTTTGAATGTGAAGTCAACTTTTAAAATCTCTTAAGAAGTTTTGCTGGTTATTGTAATAATGTAATGATTCTTCCAAAATTGGAAAAAGGTTTTGGGAATATTGGTAAATTATGTAAATGTAAAAGTGGGTATTACCGGGGTAAAGTGATGATAGCTGTCTGAGGAAGAAGACCTTCCCTAAGCCGACGGTTTCTTACTGGAAACTGGTCAACATTTTTGTTATTTCCCCAGTTTTATTCTCCGTTGTCATCACCTCTCCCCTTCCCCAGAGATACCAACTCTGTAGTGGGGTCTTCTGGCTTCTGTTGTAGTATTGTCCTAGGGACACAGGACACGGGGCCATCAGACCCCTCTAATCTTGAATGAAGGTCTCTGGTCTCTGACCAAAAAAAAAAAAAAAAACAAAAACAAAAACAGGAAGAAAGAAAAGAAAAAGAAACTCATTTCTTCATAATATCCAGCTCTTGGGAATACTGAAATCCTAAAGCTTTGGTGGTAGTGGCATAATAAAATTCCCTGTGGAGGAAATTCTGCCTAACTGGGCAGGCTGAGATTTAAATGCAAACACCTACTGGGAGAGGCAGGGCAGGTGATGAAAATGAAGAAGTAGGCTGAGGTGAAGAAAAATTTTGACAAGGACCTACGTACAAAGTGTAGGTCATTTCCCTCATATTTCTATCCTACTGTAAGAGATTCATCAGTGCCCTGACGATGGTGAAAGGCTGTGAGAGGGATGAAGTTGAAGAGGTTCTGTCCTAGAGGAAGCAAGCTCAGTGTTGCCTGATTATAAGAGAGTCTGGAAATTCTATTTTATTTTATTTTTTTTTTAATTTTATTTATTGGGACGCCTGGGGGGCTCAGTGGGTTAAGCAGCTGCCTTCGGCTCAGGTCATGATCCTAGCGTCCTGGGATCGAGTCCCATATCGGGCTCCTTGTTCGGCAGGGAGCCTGCTTCTCCCTCTGCCTCTGCCTGCCTCTCTGCCTGCTTGTGATCTCTCTCTCTGACAAATAAATAAATAAAATCTTTTAAAAAAATTTTATTTATTTATTTGACAGCGAGAGAGAGAGAGATCACAAGCAGGCAGAGAGGCAGGCAGGGAGAAAGAGAGAGGGAAGCAGGCTCCCTGCCAAGCAGAGAGCAGAGAGCCCGATGCGGGACTCGATCCCAGGACCCCGAGATCATGACCCGAGCGGAAGGCAGCGGCTTAACCCACTGAGCCACCCAGGCGCCCCTGGAAATTCTAATTTTAGTATGAAAATTTTAATATGTAGGCAATCAATTCAAATTTCTTAAAAAATGTTGGATGGGTCTTCATAAAGGCCCTTTAGTTTCTGATAGCTGATTTACATAAAATCAGTGAATAAATGGACTGGGGAAAGGGGAGCTTGGGCTTTCTTGTCAGAGGCTTTCCTTGTCCCTGTGGACATATTCCTGAAAGCTGCATTCTTGCTCTTTTGGGACATTCTGTTCAGTTCAGCAAATGTGCATTGACTATATTACTATATCCTAACCGTTTGCTATGGCATGAAGACGTGTAACTACTAGTTCTGACTCCCACATTTGGAGACGAGGTAGCATAGGTTCAGCTATCAGGTCCTATGATAGTGGTTCCCAATCACACTGCAGATTAGAATCTGTGGGGTCACATTCTATTTTTTTAAAGATTTATTTATTTATTTTGAGAGACAAAGAGAGAGCATGAGCCACAGGGACAGAGGGAGAGAGAAGCCCAAGCAGACTGCAGGCTGAGCGTGGAGTCCCACCTCGATCTCATGACCCCAAGAACCACCTGAGTAGAAACCCAGATTCTGACTCTCAGCCAGCTGTGCCACCCAGGCCCCCTGTGGGGTCACCTTCTAGATCCCAGAGTTAGTTTCTTAGCCTATCCATAAAGAGAGAGTTGAACGTGTCAAAATCACCCTTGAAGAGCTCCTTAGGAGCCCTCCATCATGGAAACGGAGAGACTACCTCTTCCAATGTCAGTGTCCTTCCAGAATCGGAGCAGGTTCATTGCTCCTTGGCCTGAGCACAGAGGAAGCAATGTTCGGCTTTAGGGCTAAGCAGTTTGAAAATATACACTCTAGTTTTTAAAGCAAGAATCATACCTGGCAAGGAAAATATTCACACTTTGAGAGACCCCCTCCCTCCAGGAACTGACACCTTGAGAAGGAAAAGATTTATGTTTCTCATCTCAAAATGTTACCTGTGTGGAATGGCCACTATTTCTTTTTTGCTTTTTTTCATTTTTTAGTCATACAATTTAATTCAGAAAAGTTAGAATGAGGCATAGGCATGAAGTATTAGCCAACTCTATCATAAATAATGTGCCTTCATGCACCATGATTTTTGTTGGAAAAATACTTCTATTTAGGTCATTGGTTTTCAAAATATAGCCAGGGACTCCTGGAGGTCCCTGAGACCCTTTCAGGTGTACACAAAGTCACAACTATTCTTATAATAATACTTTATTTTTACTATTTTTATTTATTTATTTATTTTTATAGTTAGATGTTACTTTTCCTTTTTTGCCCTCATTCTCACACATGAGTGATTGATGGTATTTCATTTTTTTTTTAAATTTGAGTAGAGTTGACACACAATGTTTTATTAGTTTCGGATGTACAACATAGTAATTCGACAAGTTTATACATTATGCTCTATTCACCACAAGTATAACTATCATCTGTCAACATACAAGGCTATTGCAATATCATTGCATATATTCCCATACTGCCTTTCATTCCCATACAAACTCATTCAGAATCTAAAGGACGAGTTTTCTGGAGTTGTCTTTTTAATCTGATTGGATTTAAGTGCACCGAGGGCTCCGTTTTCAGGGTGCAGGGAGGCACTGATAGTCCATAGCATGATGCAGTAAGAGACGTGCAAACTATGGCCATTGGATATTCCCAATCAATGTTAATAGAAGGCAAGTTTCTGGGTAACCACATATTTGCTATTTTAGAATATTTGGGTTAAACTAAGGAGTATAATGAGATGGACTGTTCCTAACTGCACTCTAATAGTAGGGAAAGAAAAGGGTGAGCTCGCGGTTTTAGATTTTTGGGTCACCCCCCCAAGTAAATAAGCTTCTGTGTGGGCCCTGAAAGAACTCTGGTCTTCTGGAGCCATGAGCCAGTATTTCTGAAAAGCAGGCCTCGAGTCTCACCCTCTGAGTGACTGAATTATAACATAAAATGTGATGCATTGATTGGGAAGAAACAGGATCCTGAAGACTGACAAGAGGATATCAGGACCAATCTTGGCAGAGCTAGGGAACATGGAACCCTTAAAGTCTGAGTCATGTTTGCCATTGGAAGCAGCTTTCTAGCTCCACCTGAAGAACTTAGCCCTCCTTTGCCAGAAGATCCTGGAATGGGCTCCCCAAGGCACCTGCCTTGAAAGGCACAAATCCAAAGACATACCTCTTCCTTCAACGGTGACAAATAAATTTGTGAAAGGGAGCTCCAACATCCTTAAAAAGCTCTGTGGTTGCTTTTCTCTGTGTCAGAGTTTACAGTGGGAACTGCTACCATTGAACTGGGGTCCTTAAATGTGATGGGACTCTAGGAAGACAGGGGCCAAGTGGCTGCATTGAACGGCCACAGACAAGGTGAGTAGGATGACTGTAATGGACAGCAGAGTCAGAGTAGTCATAGTCTGAATCCATGAAACCTCTGGTGTTGACCGGTTGAGCAAAAGAAATAGACAGGTTGTGTACAAAATTCTCACTTGTATCCTATATAAGTGGAGGACTTCTAGGTTTAGTCAACAGAAGTTTACTTTGAATCACAAAACAGATAGTCTTAGTCAGTTAATTCCCAAACTTGAGCCAGTTTACAGACCCAGAACCACTTGAGAGAAGGGGAGGCTGGGTCCCTTGGAAGACTGCGGACAGTGTTATACTGTTAATACACCTCCTGGTCTTCCACCGAAAGACCTGGGCCATTTATCAAGGTGACTGTGCATTGAGGAAAGAGAAATAATCGACTTTCAGGGAATATTGGAGGCTCTTTTGGAATTGACACTAATTCCTAGAAACCCAAAATGTCATTCTGATTAATCAATAAAAATAGTTTATGGAGGTCAGGCGAATGACGGAGGTTTACATACACAAAGATAAACTCGAAATGGATAAAAGACCTCAATGTGAGGCAGGAATCTATCAAAGTCCTGGAGGAGAACATAGGCAGTAACTGTTTCAATATCAGCCACAACAACTTCTTTCAAGATACATCTCCAGGGGTGCCTGGGTGGCTCAGTGGGTTAAGCCGCTGCCTTCGGCTCAGGTCATGATCCCAGGGTCCTGGGATCGAGCCCCGCATCGGGCTCTCCGCTCAGCGGGAGCCTGCTTCCCTCTCTCTCTGCCTGCCTCTCTGCCTGCTTGTGATCTCTCTCTGTCAAATAAATAAAAAATCTTTAAAAAAAAAAAAAAGATACATCTCCAAAGGCAAAGGAAACAAAAGCAAAAATGAACTTTTGAGACTTCATCAAGATCAGAAGTTTCTGCACAGCGAAGGAAATAGTCAACAAAATAAAGAGGCAACCCACGGAATGGGAGAAGATATTCTCAAATGACACTACAAAGGGCTGATATCCAAGATCTGTAAAGAACTCCTTAAACTCATCACACACAAAACAGATAATCACATCAAAAAATGGGCAGAAGACATGAACAGACGCTTCTTCAAAGAAGACATGCAAATGGCTAACAGACATATGAAAAAATGTTCATCATCATTAGCCACCAGGGAAATCCAGATCAAAACCACATTGAGCTACCACCTTACACCAGTTAGAATGGCCAAAATTAGCAAGACAGGAAACAACGTGTGTTGGAGAGGATGTGGAGAAAGGGAAACCTTCTTACACTGTTGGTGGGAATGCAAGTTGGTGCAGCCACTTTAGAAAACAGAGGGGAGATTCCTTAAGAAATTAAAACTAGAGCTTCCCTATGACCCTGCAATTGCACTACTGGGTATTTGCCCCAAAGATACAGATGTATTGAAAAGAAGAGCCATCTGTACCCCAATGTTTATTGCAGCAATGGCCACAGTTGCCAAACTGGAAAGAACCAAGATGCCCTTCAACAGACGAACGGATAAGGAAGATGTGGTCCATATACACTGTGGAGTATTATACCTCCATCAGAAAGGATGAATACCCAACTTTTGTATCAACATGGACGGGACTGGAGGAGATTATGCTGAGTGAAATAAGTCAAGCAGAGAGTCAACTACCATATGGTTTCGCTTATTGTGGAGCATAAGGAATAATATGGAGGACACTGGGAGATGGGGAGGAGAAGGGATTTGGGGGAAATTGAGGGGGAGACAAATCATGAGAGACTGTGGACTCTGAGGAACTAACTGAGGGTTTTGGAGGGGAGGAGGGTGGGGGGGTTGGGTGAGCCTGGTGGTGGGTATTCAGGAGGGCACGTATTGAATGGAGCACTGGGTGTGGTGCATAAATAATGAACACATGCACACACAATAAAAAAAAAAGATGGAGGTTTAGCACAGGTCCATGGGGTGGGTGTTAGAGGGGATGTTGGGGAGGGCATGGGCAAGGGGAACTATGGTGTTATCAAAAACCCAGAGAAGAAGAAACCCAGCAGAAACCAAAAGAAGGTGAGAAAGGTTTTGTTGGAAGGTGATGGGAGTTAAAATTGGAGTGCTTTAAGAACTAGCCCTAGATGTTTGGACTTTACTTAGTCACCATTAGGGTCACACTGCTGGCTTTGAACAACAGTGGGGCATGGAGTAAGATTCTGTGCCAGTGGAGGAGTGGATAATGGTCAGGGAGATACAGATGAATGAATGAGCAGTGGACA
This sequence comes from Meles meles, assembly GCF_922984935.1. NCBI lineage: Eukaryota > Metazoa > Chordata > Mammalia > Carnivora > Mustelidae > Meles > Meles meles. Next base: position 72,469 of record NC_060067.1, on the reverse strand, counting down.
GAGTGAGCAGTTTACAGTGGAACGGTAAAGCAAACACGGGAATCAAGGCAGGATATGATGAAGACCCAAGAAAGGTGTGAAATCAGAGAAAAGAGAGGTCTCATACCAAGACTGGAGATAAGAACCGCAAAACTTGTCTGTTTAATAAAATGCTTCAGGGGCGCCTGGGTGGCTCAGTGGGTTAAAGCCTCTGCCTTCGGCTCAGGTCATGATCCCAGGGTCCTGGGATCGAGTCCTGCATCGGGCTCTCTGCTCAGCAGGAAGCCTGCTTCCTCCTCTCTCTCTGCCTGCCTCTCTGCCTACTTGTGATCTCTGTCTGTCAAATAAATAAAATCTTAAAAAAAAAAGCTTCAGCAATCTGCTTCAGCCCAGGTTTCTGAGTTCTACCCTACCTCTCAAGTCAGATCAATATTCATCATTTAGTTTCAAGTATGGCATCTTATTTGCTGGAGATATCTAGTCACAGGAGTATTGACATTTGCCCAAAGTTTGTTAACCTAAGTCCTCTGTTCACATTCCCCACGACTGCTATCAAAGCAGGGGTATGAAGATGATGCAAAATCACAAAGTGAGTCCTGGAAACGGCTGCCAGCTCTTGGGAATCAATTCTTTTTGTGCTGACTTCTAGCGACTTACCTGGACCCTGCTAAGTACTTGCATTTTAACCAGAGCCCCAGGGATTTCTACCCACATTGAAGTTGAGAAAGTGTGAACAAATGCTAATCCCTTTCCTTCAGTAATACAACTTCATTTGGTCTCAGGTGTTGACAAGGTGTCACACACAGAACTTGACAGTAATTTTTTCAAAGAATCCAATATTTTAGGAGTGGGAAGGATCTTAGAAACTATGTAAGCAGAAGGGAATCATGTGATTTCCATTCAAACCAGGATGTTTTTGAGAGTGATAGGAAGCATTATTAAAATATGTGCCAGGACAAAAGGTGAAAACCAGGATTGTTCTGAACAACCTTATGATTGAGCATTTTACCATCAGCTGAATTTTTAAAATATAATCTCAGATCCCAATAACAACCTCTCCAAGTGGGTCTTATCATCTCAGTTTTCGGAGATGATTAGTGTAGTGGATTTAGTGGATTGAGCCGTAGCCTTCCAAAAGACCTGCCCAAGTCCCAACCTGTGAATGTGACCTTATTCAGAATAAAGGTCGTTGCAGATTGAGTGTAATTAAGTGAAGGATCTCGAGATGAGATCGCCCCGGGTGAGGGTGGGTCCTGAGTCTAGGATGACAATGTCTTTATCGGAGAAGAGCAGAGAGGCGAAGAGAAGACTGCAAGACCGAGACCCTGAGTGGCCTGGCGCTGCCACCAGCCGGCGAACGCTGGGAGCCTCCTGAAGGGAGAGGAAGCAAGGAAAGAGTGTCATCCCCACTGCTCCCAGTCCTTTGGGAGGAGCTTGGCCCTGCAAGAAAATCAAGTTTTCTTGTTTTAAGTCATCAAGTCTGTGGTCATTGGTAACAAGGTGGCCCTAGGAGTGAGTGCAGAGAGTCCCAACTGCAGGAAAGGAAACTGGGTTTCATCGAAAGCGCCTCAAGGGCTGCAGGAGAGGGGGGAGGTGAGGTGAGTGCTGCGGGGAGCTCTGGGACCACCCCCCTCTCTCCCCTTTCCTCCCTCTCCCTCATCACTTGCAAGGGCGAGTCTGTCTTGGCTCTGCTGTGTTTTAGGCAAGAACATGGAGAGCTTTCGCGCTTGCACACACTCGCTTTCTGATCTCCGCGGAGAGCTTTGTTGTTAAAGAAAGTAGTTTCAAACTCACAGTTGCATCGGACCTGAAAATGAGTCCATTTTACTGATGAGAAAGCTGAAGCACAGAAAGACTAGCAGCCTGAGCTTAGAGCTTTTGTCTGCAGTCAAGCTAAAACCACACATTCCAGGTTACTCCCATTCTACCATTCTGTTGTGGGACAATGGTTCTTCCACAACCGTGAAAAAACCAAAAACAACAACCGAAACCAGTTCATGGAGTTTGGTTATGAGCAACAGAAATGACTAAGGATTGTGGGCAGCACCTGTGTTGGGCTGGCTAGAAAAAGTCACCCTTAGGCCGAGTTGCGGGCCCTGGGTGTTTGCTGGGTAAACTCTGGCCCAGTCATTCAGCATTCCTCAGTCACCTTCCTTTGAGGAAATATAAGGAGAGTTAAGAATTTTGCTTCAAGTATAAATGTTAAACGAGTCATTATAATCTTTAAGGTTTTATGCTAAATAGGTGTTTGTTTTCAGCAAGGACTTGGGACAGATTTTGGCAATTGTGTCTTCCTTCTTTTTGTAAACTGGAAGGTCATACAGAGAAACCCAAACCCTGAAACTTCTTCATTCATAACTTGGTTCTTTTAAAAAAATTAACAGATTTTATTTATTTATTTGACAGAGAGACACAGCGCGAGAGGGAGCACAGGCAGGGGGAGTGGGGGCGGGGGGAGGCAGGCTCCCGGCTGAGCAGGGAGCCCGAGGCGGGGCTGGATCCCAGGACCCTGGGATCATGACCTGAGGCCAAGGCAGACGCTTAACGACGGACACCCCCGCGCCCTGTCCCCACCACCTGGTTCCTAGGACCAAGTCGTAATTGTTTTCTTTCTTGGCCGTGCGCACCCGGCCGGAGGCGCGCAGGACTCGCTCTGACTTTCTTCGCCTGGGGCTCCTCTCCTCCTTTCCGCGCCCCATTTCCTCCACACCCCGGGCAGGGCAGGTTTCTTGGAAGCGTTTGCTATCGACGCTGGCTCGTGCAGTTCGCTCGCCCTCCCAGTGTTTCCAGCTTGCAACGACACCCGAAGGAGGCCTGTGTGCGTGAGATTCCGGCCCCTCTCGGGCAGCCCGACGCTCCGTCTCCGACAGGCTCAGGGCGCGGAAGCCACGGAGGGTTCGGCCTTCCCCGTGTCCTGCGGGCGGGCGAGGCCGCGGGGTCGGCGCCGGGCGTCCCGCGCTGGGGTGGCCGCAGCGCCCGCGCTTCCCCGGCGGAGAGCGCAGCCTCGGCCCAAGGGCGCCCGCGCCGGGGAGAGGGCGGCCGCGGGGAGAGCCTCCCCCGCCGCCGACGAGCGGGAGACGGGGCCGCGCCGCTGCTCCGGGGGCGGGTGCGCGGGGGACCGGACGCGGCCCAACGGCGGCCCCGCCGCGCCCGGCGCCTTCCCCCGCCCGCGGGAGCTCGTTTTACAGCCGCGACCTCCTCCAGCGCCCCGGACGCGTCATCCCGGGGGTGAGGAAATGCTAACGTGCTGCCCAACGCTCTGCTCCCCAAAGGCCCCTGGCCGGGCGAGCGGGGGCGGCGGGGGGCGGCGGGGGGCGGCGGGGGCGTGCGCGGACCGGCCGGGAGGCTCCGGGTTGGGTGGCGGGGGTGGCGGGGGAGGCGGGGCGAGGCCCGGCGCAGAAGTAGGGCGCCCGGCGCGGGGGCGCAGCCTGCCCCTTCCCAGGGCCCGGCCTGGCTCCAGTTGCGCCCGCGGCGCGCGTGCGGTGGTGCGGGGCCGCGCGCTCCGGGAGGGCCCGGGTGACTCAGCCGCGGAGTCGTCGCAGGCGCCGCCCAGAGGGAATTAGGCACCGGGTGGGGCCCGCGCCGCCGTGTCCCTGCGCTCGCCCCAGCTCCCGTCGGCCGCCCGCGCGCCCAGGTCTGCGCCCGCGGCGGTGGCTTCGGCGCGGAGAGAGTTAACTGGCGCGGCCGGGAGGAGCCCGCAGGGGAAGGAAGGAAATTGCCGTCGTGCTCAAAGTTTTCTCCTTCCTTCCCGCTCCCGGCAGAGGTGAGCGCCGGGAGGCGGCGGCGCTGACTCCCCGGAGCCCGGCTCCGCGCCGCTGTTCCCGGAGCTGCCTGCCTGGGGACAGGGACAGCTGTCGCGCTCGGACCGCCTCTGTGGACCCCTTCCCAGAGGGCGCGCCCAGCCATGGAGGGCGCGGAGCTGGTCGGCAAGATCCTTTCCACCTGGTTGACGCTGGTGCTCGGCCTCATCCTCCTGCCTTCGGCCTTCGGGGTGTCTCTGGGCATCTCCGAGATCTACATGAAAATCTTGGTGAAAACTTTGGAGGTGAGTGCCCGGGGGATGTGGCGCCCCGACGCCGCAGAGGGCTTTAGGGAGCGAGACCCCGGGCGGGTGGTGGCCCCCAGCAGAGCTGTTGAGAGCCGAGCTGGTGCGAGGGGACCGTCTCGGAAGGTCAGCGGCCCCGCGCGCGCGTTTGTCCCCCGCAGTCGCGCGGAGACAGCGTCTGGGTTACTCACGCAGAGTCGGGGGTCCGGGCTCAGACCTTGTCGTTCCCCTTGCTGGGTGCAGAATCCCCCATAAACCGCTCTAACCCCATAAACCACTGCTTTATTACTAGTATTGGTTAGAACTACAAGGCAGCTGTCTTTTGCGCTGCAGATTTCTGTCTGTCCATCAGCTAGTGCGTGTTGTCCCTTCGCTCTGCCCAGGTTTTACAGCCCCGGGTTTCAGAGGTCCTTTCGCGCACCAAGGCTGTCCAGAAGGCATCATGTTCCAGTTTATGCTCAAGATAAGAAACCAATTGCTGGGCGGTAGAGAGAAATCTGATTATATTTTAGTGGAGTCATGGAAATTTTATCTAACCAAAGCACTTGAAATGTCATTGAAAATGTATCTTTTTTGACCTCTGTTCTCCCTGCACTCCTGCTTCCAAATTCTGCACAGAAAGCTGTTAGCGGGTGGGGAGCCAGAGCTGCTCAGCCTTACCCGGAGCTTAACCACACGAGGGAGCGGTGGGGGGCTTTGCCTTCTTCTCTTTCATCAGATGCTCCCCACTGCCTTGGAAGGGAGGGCGGGCCAGCGTTACCCCCTTTTTCCAGGGGAGGGAACAGACTCTGAGAAGTTCATCGGTTTGTTTGAATTAAGTGGAGACAGGAGACTTACTGAGGCGAGGACCTGTAGTCCAGTGGTGAGGAGGACACTCTGGATACAGGTTCGCTCAGATTTGCTTCCAAAGTCAGCTCCGCTTCTCAGTTTGTGACATTAAGGAAGTCACCGACTTCTTGTGCTTTATTTCCCTCATCTGTAGAATGGGAATAACAATATAACATCTATTTCCTTAGGGTTGTTTATTTTTTTTTTAAAGATTTTATTTGACAGACAGAGATCACAAGTAGGCAGAGAGGCAGGCAGAGAGAGGAGGAAGCAGGTTCCCTGAGAAGCAGAGAGCCCGATGCGGGCTCGATCCCAGGACCCTGAGATCATGACCTGAGCCGAAGGCAGAGGCTTAACCCACTGAGCCACCCAGGCGCCCCAGGGTTGTTTTATTTTTTAAAAAACATTTTATTTATTTAGTTAAGAGACAGAGTGAGAGAGAGAGAGAGAGAGAGAGAGAGAGCAAGCATGAGCAGGGGGAGGGGCAGATGCTGGGACGGAGCCTGAGGCTGGGCCTTGATCCTGGGACCCTGAGATCAGGACCTGAGGCATAGCCCACAGCCACCCAGGCACCTGCACAGGGTTGTTGAGTGAGTGAACATGTCAAACATTTTAGAAGGGTGCCTGTAGGCGTTAGCTGCTAAAACATTTTCTGCGGCTTTTAATGAAAATGAATAATATAATTATTTAGACACAGCCACCCCTTTTTCTCTAACTCCTACAGGACCTTCCAAATCAAGTTCTCATTTTTCTGCCCTTATCTTCGGTCTACCCACAGGCCTTGGTTTTTTTCTCCCTCAGTGAGTGGGGTGGCTGCCAGATATACATCTCTAACCTGCTAATCTCCCACGTGGAGATTACAGGCTAATCTCTCACCTGCTAACCTCCTGCTAATCTCCTGTTTTGCCCCAGATTTTTGTTGCACTTTCTGTGGCTGCTTTCCTGTGTCATCTCTGAAGTTCGATTTGATTCTTTATCCTCATCTTCAGGTTTTAAAGGTTCTGTTGTTTCTGCTGGGAGATACGGGGCAGTGTTTAACTTTCCTGTTGGCTTCACACTCTGAACTTGGACCCGCTGCACTGTGAGTTTCTTAGGCTGCTTCTTTACTGCTAGGTCTTCTTCAGATACTGTCCCCATAGCAGATACTGTCCCCGTAGCAGACGCTCCTCTTTGGCTGGTGTTCAGAACTCTTTCTCAGAACTCTCAAGGGACGGAGTTGTTCCCCTGTACAGTAGTGTCTTTTGGAATTTATACCCCACGTGAGATTGGAGTGAAGGGAGATCCCACACACTGGCTTCCAGCCTCTGAGTCCTGTCTGTCTTGCTTTAATAATTCAAGGTTCAACTAAAAGAGCTGTCAAGGAGAGAGACCAGCTAGTTGCTGTCTGCCTGGCAAACAACTACTGTACTTGGAAGGGATGTAGCCAGTTCAGGATCTGGTCTTCAGTTAGGTAGGGCCTGAAGTTTTCATTCTTTCTTGTCTGTCTAGAGTTGAAGAGACTTTCAGAGAGGTGCGCTTGTTACTGGGAGATAGACCATGGAGCCTGGAAACCAGGTATATGGCAGCCTAAGGAACTACCCTCTTTGCTTAGAGGAAGTTACTGGGTCAGAGTGATGATCGGCATATATGTAATTGGAGTGGGGATTCATTTTGTGGGCCGACTCTGACTTGTCGCCGACTGGAGTGCCTGAGTTTGGGAGCAGCTGGGCTCCTCAGGACGGAGCTGTGATCCCAGAGTGATGTCTGCTTTAGGCACAGAAGAAGGCTTCTCCTCCTCCTCCTAGAACAGCTTTAGATGTTTCACAGATGTTTCAGTTGGGTGGTATAGTGGATTGCTTTTCCCAACTATAGGGATAATCCCCTTAAAAATTGTGTTGGTTGTTTAGTATTCGGGCGTTTTTAGTTCTGGACAAATACATCGCCTTTTTGTTGATTCTGTGCAAGGCCTTGTCCTTCTGTTACTCATTATTCCTTATAGCACTTAGCTTTCAATGGATTTGGTGGTTTCTTTCTCTAAACTGGTGTTTTTCCAGGGGTATATCATGATTTCTAAGGAGTTCATACAGCATTATTGCAACTTCGTATTGGGAAAATTGTTTTAGGAATTCAAACCATGAACAGTAAAACTTTGGGGTGGGGATGTGGAGAGGATGGTGCATTTGGATGGTGGGACATGCATGTCGGAATCTCTGGGAGGGTGTGTGTGTGTGTGTATGTGTGTGTGTGTGTGTGTGTGTGTGTGAAGTTTTCATGTTTGTTTTAAATGGGAACATGGATTTAAGATTAAGAAAAAGCCATTTCCAACCATAGAAGCTGACGGGGCTGAGGGAGGCGAAGGATGGCTATGCGCCGGCCCGAGCTCGTGATTACAGGAAAGTTGAGGTGGGAAGAGAGTATCCGTAAAGGAACAGCAGAGAAGAAGCAGGGCAGTGAGATGTGAATAATCCAACCAGAGAGCGCAGGCGATGGACAGATAATGAATGTTGATGGACTAATTTTTCTCTCAGTTTTTGAGAAATAAGCTGGAAGCATGGACAGATTCCTTGGAACTTCTGGCCCTGTGACCTTGAGTAGGTCACTTAAGATGCCACATGGGTGTAGAGAGGAATGACTCAGAGAGCTACTGCGCGCCTCCATGGGGGACGTCGAGGAAAGCGCTGATGCGCGGGAGGTCCTCCAATCTCAGTGCTGCCTGAATTGGAACACTTTTGGGTTTTGGTTTTGTTTTTTTTTGTTTGTTTTTGCTTTTGCTCCTATGTGGCTAAGTAACCTACCTTCAGATCTTTAATGAGTTCGTATACTTACTCAGAGCAGACTATTTTTGCCTTTTAATTATTATTCTTTCCCTTTACACTTTCCTCCATCCACCAATTAGTTTTTCATTGTTTTTAAAAGGCATGTCAATAAATGTCATGTCAGGTGGCTCTAACTCCTGTTACTCTAATACTCAGGCATTACTGCTGCTGTTGGAGATACAATAAGCGTATTAGAAGGCGATGGCTCTTTATGACAGGAAGTAATAATGAAGAAAAGCTGCCCAGGCAGTGTGCTTAATTGCGCAGCTCTCTGACCGGCTGTGCTACTCCTGCCGACAGGTGAGGGAATGGTTACTCAGAGTTGATTCGTCGGATAGTGGCTTACAGTGGTGGTAGAATTGGGATTTTCATCCGAATCTAGAGCCTGAGTTCTTGCTCTGCCAAGATGACAGGTCTGTCGAGAAACTTGTTTTTTGCTACTGCTGTTATTTGGATAAACCTTATATTTGAATTTTTATGTAATTTTCATCCTCTCTGTTTCTCTTTTTAGCGAATTTTTAAATGTCTTTTCAGAGTAAGAACTAAAGTTGTCATTATCTAGGTGACAGTGTCACATTTTTGCAAGCTTTTGATCTACGCTTTAAAACCCAGACTGAGGGGACGTGGGAGGCTCAGTTAAGTGTCCAGCTCTTGATCTCAGCTCAGCTCTTGACTCAGGGCTGTGAGTTCGAGCCCAGTGTGAGCCTTGATTTCAGCTTAGGTCTTGATCTCAGGGTCATGAGTTCCCATACCGGACTCCACACTGGGTGTGGAGCCTACTTAAAAAAACAAATAAATGAATACGTGAATAAAAAGGAAGATACCTTAAAATCGTACCTAACACTTTTTGTGTGTGAATTAGAGACAGCTGCTTTTTGCTTCCCAAGAGGATTTTTAAAGTAAAGTAGAGTGAGAAGCAATGGGAAGTATCTTTCAACTTTTCTTTTTGGGGGTGGGTGGGAGGTAAGATGGGGTAACAATGCGGATTGTTAAAAGCCACCGTCATACTTCAGGATCTTCTTGTGGACAGAATTGCAGTTTTCATGTGTTCTGGAGGCAGATGTTTTCTGAGATAACCTCTCGAAGAGGCTTAGGAGATATTCCCCATCTCTGTCTCTGGGCTACCTGGTCAGTCGGCATGTAGGAGCGACAGCTGTTTACTGGACGATGCAATGGCGGTCTGGAAAAAAGTGATCATTTTGGAAGTTAAATAAATTGTAGGGTGTGATGAGGGAGGAGGAAGCCGACATTTTCCACTCTGTGGCCTGTTGTGTGGCAGTCATTGGATAGGTCACCTTCTTTAATCTTTCATCTTGGTACTGTCCCTGGTTTAGGGATGATGAAACCAAGGTCTGAAGACGAGACAAATCTCCCCGCTGAGATGAGCCCGGCCGGGAAGTGCAGAGCCAGACCTCACGCGCACAGTGTCTGGCTGCAAAGCCTGGGTGCTTCCCACCTTCCCTAGGGAGTAAGCCCACGGGAGGAAGTGGTTCTCTACTACCCATTTCCTTTGGCATTAAGTGACGTCTCCTCCAACCTGAAACTTTGCTAGTCTTGGACACCGTAACTGCATTTTGTAGGACAGACCTTTGGAGCTACCGACTGAGGAGCAGGTTTACCTTCTGACACTCGCCTGGTGGCAGAAGGCGGAGCCGAGTAGCGCCTCACGCTGTAGGATGCCCGCCCTGTGTCAGCCCGCCAGGACCGCCATCACAAAACAGCAGAGATTGCCTCTGACAATGGAAATTTATTTCCCCACCGTTCTGGAGGCCGGAAGTCCCAGAAATCAAACCTGAAGGTGTGGGCAGGTTTGATTTCTTCTGGGGCCTTTCTTCGGCCTGCAGATGGCTGCCTTCACACGATCTTTCCTCTCTGTGTGCTTCTCTGTGTTAAATTTCCTCTTCTTAGAAGGACACCAGTCATGTTAGATTAGGGCACATCCTAAAGGCCTCATTTTAACTTTGTCGCCTTTTAAAAAAGGCCTTGTTTCCAAATGCAGTCACATTCTGAGGACTGGGAAGGTAGGGTTTCCGGTATGAATTTTGGGAGGAGACACAGTTCAGTCCATAACAGCCTCAAAAGATCAGTTTTTTCCATCACGTGAGCATGGAGTAATTGTCCTCATCTAACGCCATTGCCACTTATATAAAAAATAAAATCACTTGGCCGCAAGAAAAAAAGTGAGCTCCAAGATAACAAATATTTGGTTATTGACAAAATTTTATTTTAATTCTATCTTTGGCGTAATTATAAATGACAATAGGCACTAAAAGCTTTCAAGTGAAAAATATGGAAATAACCCTTCATGTCTATCGAGAGGAAAGGAGATGGGAGGCATGTCTAGAGTTTGAGAACTCCTGCATTAGATCACCAAAGAAGGAAAAAGGCACGATCAGATTGATTGAGTCTTACTATCATTTGTGACTTGCCACTTGAAGCCAGGAAGATTAAGTGTCTATTTATAGGCTGTTCTCTAAGGGCAAATAGCATGTTCCTACTTGGCTCTTTGGGATGTTGTGCTCCTGATGTTCTCAGATCGTGCCCTTCTCCTTGACCTTCAGGTATATGTTTTAGGTTATTTAGTCTTTGTCCTTCATTGTCTTATTTATTTGCATTTAAAAAAATCCGTTTAATTCCTTGTGAGTCTAGCAATACCTGGTTTTTGATCACTATATTTTTGAAAAATATATTTTTTCAACTATATTTTTTGCTCCTTCAAGGGTGCTGAAGTCCTACTTACAATGATCACAATCCCCTTTACCTCTCATTTCCCACTTCCTCTCCAGCCACTCAGTTTAGACAATGTTAGCTTCTGGGATTGTAATCACCGACATATTTTAATAATTTTACTCATTCCTTTTCTAAACTGGAAAAATAGCCATTGGCATTTTCTGGGATGCTATCAACAAAGTTCACTTGTGGTCTCTGAACACTGATGTTCATGGTGGATAATTTTGGAAATGAATAGGAAAAGTATAAAGGAGAAAATAACAAATCACATCTTGGTATATTTCTTTATATGCCTATGTACACTGAAAACAAAAATGTTCTTAAGTTCTTGCAAACCTGTGGTTCCACATAATCATAACATTTCCCTGTGCATCTCAGTAGGGGCAAGTGACCAGGTGACCGGGTGATGTCTTTAATTAGCCATTTCCCCACTTCCTTTCCAGTTCCCCAAGTATGGACAGCACCCTTCCGCAAGACTATTGCTGATGCAGGCAGTTAGGTCTCTCTGAGTGTGTCTGGTGCAGGCAGTTAGGTCTCTCTGAGTGTGTCTAGCCCCCGAATGCCTTATTTGTTATGAAAACAATAGTTATTCTTCGGCTCCTGTGTTTAGTAGGTACCCACGAGGGCGAGGGTTCATCCCCTTCGATCTTCATGGCAACCCTGAGGAATAGGAACTTTTGTCCTCATTTCACAGATGAGGAAACTGAGGCCTAGAAGGGTCAAGTACCTTGAACTCAGACTTGATGCCATAACCTGTGCTTTCAAGGAGTCCTTGATGGGGGTCCCAGGTGTGTGAGGGGTTTCAATGGGGTAAACACCATCTTGTGCTCATTTTATTAGAGCATAATCCGTGATGAATATAAGGCTGTGCTTGAGCCTCCGATTACCACCACCTCAGAGGTTTACAAGGGCGCCTCTAATTCAGAGAGTGCCAGGCTCACTGTTTAATTCCACTTGCGTGTAAGTAAGGTTCGAGTATGTTACCTTGTGTCTATGGACCCATTTACACTAACAACACTACTTGTTTTTAAACAGTGGGCCACAATCCGAATTGAAAAAGGAGTCCCAAAGGAATCGGGTCTTAAAAGCTCAGCTTCTGTCGGTAAGTCTTCTTTGTCACTTATGATGGTTAACGCGTCCAAACTGGATAAATTTACATCTATCCAGTTTGAACTTGACATATGCAGAAAGCAGTGCATTCTATAGGCCTTGGACCACTCATAATTTTGTTCTTTATGCAAAAGAGCCACTGGCTGAGTTTCGAATGAGTGTTCACTGTGTAGGAGATGATAGTGCGCTAGTTCATCTTTGTGTTCTTACAGGGCATTCCAAAGGCGTGCATTTAAAGGTGGTTGCCTGTAATCTTTAAAGATGTAGTTAACGGTTTAAGAAAATAATGCTCATTAGACTATCTTAGAGTCAAACCTGTTTTTGAGGTTTTATTAGCACCTTATTCTAACTTGTTCTCAAAAATGGTCCTCAGACTAACCCTTTCCTACTAAAGGCTAATTGGTAATATCTGAAATAAGTAGTTACTCCTACCACATGTGACACCTTGCTTTTAGAAAGTAACATTACAGAGTGATGTGGCAACATAGTTATACATTACATAGTAACCAGGGCTCAGAAAAGTCCTACAGTAAAGACCCTTGTCAGTTTTTGTTAAAAGAGAATTAAGTCACTGAACTCTCTAGTGCTTGTGCCTTTTAGTATTTTGCCACTGTTCCAATAAACTCTCTTACTGAGGGTAAGAATTTTAAGAATTGTTTGAGACAGGGGTTCATAGGAAAGTAGAATTCTATGGAAGGGATGACTATGAAATTAGGAATAAATAAGTCATTTGATTTAATAAAAGACTAAGCCTTTACGTGTTTTTCAGAAATAATGTAGAAACAGTTTTGTGCCCATCTGATTGAGGATTAAAGATAATCACAATGTCAAACACTTCATTAGGAGGAATCTGTCTTCCGGAGGCTTGTCTGAGAGGAACTGTAGAAACTGTATTATGCCATAGTGCACTTTGGAAACAAAGTATTTGAATGAAAACATCTGCTCATTTTGTGTAATTGTATTGTTACACTCAAAGGATTGAAACAATGAGTAGATCTTTCTGGTGTTTACTTTAACACCAGGTATTATCACTGGGAACATTTTACCAAGATTGGGTATTTCTGGCTATACACATTCCTTTTGTTGTCAGATAACTTCTCCTGGACATAGCAGATCTACTAATATTTAACTTTTCCAGGTGCATTTTTAAATGTGTATCCTTATGATTAACGAGACAACAAACTTTATTGCTGGTTTTCTGTTGTACTTGGTGAGATTTGGGGTGTCACTGATCTTGAGTGAAATTCTGTGGAGCCCTATAGATTGGGGCGGTGGTGGTGCGCATCTTGGGCCATGAGTTAATGCACAAGGCATTTCAATTTGGTCGGCTAAGAGCATTAAAAATCAGCAGGTGAGGGTGTCCTTAGCATTAGTTTAGATTTTTTAACCTGTACTGAAGTGAATAGTGTCACTTGTTGGCGTCCTTCCTTCCTTCCTTCCTTTTTTTTTGTTTTTGCCATGCATCTGTCTTTTCCGTGGTATCTCCAGAAAAGAGCGGACGCGAACAAGAAAATATAAATCATAATGGTTTAGAGTAAGGCTGAAGTCTCCTAAATTTATCTTCTTTTATTCAGAGTAGCTGTCCCCTTTAGCCACGAAATAGGCCTTGACTATCGGCAGTTACTGAGCATTTGCGACCTGTGAGTTTGATGAGCTCCGCAGGCCACTAAGCTGCACTTTCTGTGAGGAGGCGACCGACAGGTCACGGTACACGCCCAGGTAGGCCATAAGTGAAGGACAGTGTGGGATCCACTTCAGTCTCAGCCAGGCTGCCCTCATCTCGGCGAACCCTCAGCCGTGCCTGGTGTGCACCTCCGCTCCCATCCTGATCTCCATCCTGCCCGGGCAGCCTTGCTCCAGGGTGTGTGCCCTGTTGGCACACCCGGTGTCTGCAGTCCGCGCGCAGGGAGCCTCTTCCTCCCGGACAGACAGGCCGAGGCCGAAGAGACACGCAAGTGGGCTGGGCGCCAGGAGCCGCAGTCTTCTGCCTCCGGAGCTTCGTGTCTCTGTGCAGCTGCTGGCAAGAGCCCCAGTGGGTGCCGAGCCCGGTCGAGGTTGAGGCAAGGGTCACAGGCAGGCCAGGGGCCCCAGGAGAGCAGGTGCCATCTGGAGCTGCCGGAGCGCTCCCGAGCCGGCGAGAGGTTCAGGAAAGAGAGGGAGAGATGGGCTAAGCAGGGAAAACAGTTCTGTGAATTTCTGCACCCCAAATTTCTTGGGCTGCTCTGGTATCTGATGAAGTTTTGGAAACACTTTAAGTCCCTCTCTCTGCAGTTAAAGCCCTGTTGCGTTCTGTTTCTCTTGTGCTTTTATTCACAAGCCAGAGGAAAGCCGAACGGCGGGAAACACTGTGTTTGTGGCTGAAGCGCTGTCCCCGTCTTCAGCTGCTGAGCCCGTGAAAACCGCCTGCTTTACTGAGCGGGCTGCAGACGGGGTCACGAGCAAGGTCTCTTCTAGAAGTCCTGTTACTGCACCTTCTTCCAGTTTTGTTTTTTTTTTTTTAAAGATTTTATTTATTTATTTGACAGAGAAAGATCACAAGTAGGGAGAGAGGCAGGCAGAGAGAGAGAGAGAGAGGAGGAACCTTCTTCCAGTTTTAAGGATGTTTCCTCATTGTTACTGCAACATTGAAGATGCATCTTTCTTCCCCTCCTTAAGGAACCGTGTTCCACTGAACATTCCGCGTCAGTGCGAACGTAGTTACCTCGTTTGCTTCCCAAGGGCCGATGGGCCTCGCCACTCCAGCCGTGGGACAGGTGCATCTTTTAGACTCAGGAACGTGGTGGTTGGAGGTTTTATCAACGTTCATCTCACTCTGTTGTAAATAGTACAAGGGACCATGGACTGTTAAGAGCCACCACCTCATCCTTGGGTACCGGACTGATTCAAGGACTGATCGTGCAATAGACTTCGGTGACTTAGGGTTAGGCTCGTGCTTATAATGGATGTAATTCACTGTGCCATTTTCAGAACTGGAGACGAATTCCGCTATAAATTGCATTCTATTACTAGGACATGTCGAATGCTTGCCGACCAAAAGTTAACAGGCGGGAAGAAAGGCCTGAGTGTGCCCTTGTCCTGGTGGTGCCACAAGCGAAACGAATAAATACGGGCCGTGGCTCGGTTATGGAGGCGCTGTCCTCTACAACGTGCCGTTGGTCTGGTTCAGCAACGTCTGCACGGGACGTGCCTCCTCAGGATCCCCCCTTTGCCCGCTCCCGCAGGTACCACACGCAGGGATTTGGGGTCTCATGGCCTATTGTTAATGAAGCTCCCGGACTAAATTTCTCTCCTGCCCTGTATGTCTTACCTCCCGTCCCCACCGCTTCCTGCACCCTCCCCCACCCCAAACGCACACAAAGGGCAAAATGCTGAAACTTAGGATGTTACACCTATTCAGAGAGAATTCAGGTTGCCTAACATTTTGCTCTGATTTTACTCTTGGAATTCTCTCTGTGAGACTTGATTAACCATGTTGATTCTGGTATAACATTGGTTGCATCAGTACTGAATCTCTTTATTTGTACAAAATATGGGATAATATTTTGTGACAGAAATTTGAGTATCATTTTCAATACTCATTTTGTTTTGGGCAGGCTTTTTTTTTTTTTCCTTTTAGATTTTATTTATTTATTTGGGAGAGAGAGAGCATGTGCGTGAGAGAGAGAGAGGGTGGGGGGAGGCAGAGGGAGAGGAAAAAGCAGACTTCCCATTGAGCAAGGAGCCCAAAGTGGGGCTCTATCCCAGGACCCCAGGATAATGACCTGAGCTGAAGGCAGCTACTTAACCTACTGAGCCACCCAGGTGCTCCGCTGGGCAGCTGGTTGGTGGGAAGTGGGGGGAGGGGGGTTGATAGTCTGTTTTAATCACGTAAGGTGATTTAGTAGTATGGTCTTGATGCAAACTCCCTGAATACAAGTCAGTATCTGCTGTCCTCACAGATGTATAGTATAGTGCATTTAATGGGGTTATCTTGCTGATAAAAGACTGGAACTTGTCTAGCTACTTGTAGAGAGAAAAATAATTCAGTTACGGGATATGGAAGGATTATAGAGCGAGATTTTCCTTACCACTGCCAAATGTCTACCTGCTTTTATTAGTCTGCCTCTGTTCACAAATCGTGTGCCTGATGATGAGAAAATTGTCAAACACGCACAAAGGTAGGGGGATAGTATAATGAGCCGGATACAGGCAATTTGTCAAGATTTTGCCACACTTGATTCACCCGTGCCTTCTTATTTTTTGCTGGAGTAGTCAGTGCAACACAAGATTTCATACAGCTCTCTCAAGACAAAATTTCGATCATTTTGCAGTCATTCATTTGTAAACCACAGGATTAGTCATCTGTATTTCTTTCTTTTTTTTTTTTAAAGATTTTATTTATTTACTTGACAGACAGAGATCACAAGTAGGCAGAGAGGCAGGCAGAGGGAGAGAGGAGGAAGCAGGCTCCCCGCCGAGCAGAGAACCTGATGCGGGGCTCGATCCCAGGACCCTGGGATCATGACCTGAGCCGAAGGCAGAGGCTTTAACCCACTGAGCCACCCAGGTGCCCCAGTCATCTGTATTTCTAAGTGAAATATTCCATGATATTTATTACATGAAATTTATTACATGAAATTTTCATATTACATGAAATTTCCTTGATAGCCCCTCACTTCCACTTCTCCTAAGATATCAAACCTGTATGTGTTAGGAGACTTGCTACAAGTGGATACAAATAGTGAAAATGTGGGGACAGGGGACCTGGGTGGCTCAGTTGTTAAGCCTTTGCCTTCAGCTCAGGTCATGATCCCAGGGTCCTGGGATGGAGCCCCACATTGGGCTCCCTGCTCAGGGGAAAGTGTGCTTCTCCCTCTCCCCTTGCTTGTGTTCCCTCTCTCGCTGTGTCTCTCTCTATCAAATAAATAAATAAAAATCTTAAAAAAAGAAACTTCTAAACTTAGGAAAATGTGGGGACAATGTAGTCACTCATCAGGAGGAAAATTAACATGTGAGCCGGTCTGAGTGAGTTAACGGGATTTACACGAAGAGAACAAAGTACACAAATTTTAATATTGCGTGAAAAGAAAATGTGTAGTGTAAAAAACATTTAAAATTACTACTATAAACACATATTACATAATTATGTAGATAGATGTAGATAAGTATAAAATAAATGTGAAAGTGGTATGTACCACAGATTAGTGGTTATTTTCTAGGCGGGAAGAGAAAGAATGGGGAGATGGGCTTTAACTGTGTCCAGTTTTTTTCTTTAGAGAATATCTGAAACAAATATGACAATAGGTATCTTTCTTTGTTGAACTGTTATTTTTTTGGTTAAACTTATACTTTAAGCATAAAGATTAAAAAAACTCAGCTAAATAAAGGATCAAGAATTGCTTAGCTAGAGTCTTCAGTCTGAGGCATAGGACTAGTTTTATATGAATAGAAAGTAAATATTTGTCTCAAGGGTGTGCTTGATGGTTACCTGCTCTGAAACACAACTCTGTTGAGACTGACCAGTGCCTGGAATTAAAACTCAAAACTGTAGGGGCGCCTGGGTGGCTCAGTGGTTTAAGCCTCTGCCTTCGGCTCAGGTCATGATCTCAGGGTCCTGGGATCGAGCCCCGCATCGGGCTCTCTGCTCAGTGGGGAGCCTGTTTCTCCCTCTCTCTCTGCTTGCCTCTCTGCCTACTTGTGACCCCTCTCTCTGTCAAATAAATAAATAAAATATTTAAAAAACAAAACAAAACAAAACAAAAACTCAAAACTGTTGAACAAGAGTTGTTAATCAAAGCATATTATCTCTTAGAGATGGGCTCAGCCTCAGGACTACTGACATTTTGGGTTGAATGACCCTTTGTCATGGAGAGGGGTCTTATGCATTGTAAGATATCCCGCCAGATCATAGTGGTGAACTAATGAGACAGCCAGCAGAGTCTCCACGCATTGCCAGATGTCCCCTGGGGGCAAAATCCTTTCTCTTCCCCTAACTTCTGTCCACTCCTTTGGAACCCACTGCTCTCTGAGAATAATGTGTTCATCTCTTGGCATCCAGTATTGTCAGCATAATTTTCTTAGTTTTCTAATAAATAGGCCCTTGAAGGAGCAGAACTTGATTTCCAGTCTTTGGTGGCTGGTGTGGGGAAGGATGGCGTGGGAGGGGAGGCTTGTGAACAACACGTTAACAGACAAACACCCGATGGCGGGAGAAGGCTGTTCTGTGAGGAAAAGTAGAAGTGAGACAAGATTTCTTCCTTCGAACTTCGCCTCATAATCTGATGAAAATACACTGTTTTGGAGGGAGAGTTACTTTCGACTGGATCGGAGACTTGTGTATAACTGTGCACTCTAACTTCTGAAAGGAGGTGACTTGGAATGTAATTCTGGCCCACCATGGTGAGCAGAAGGAGTGGTTCTGGCAGGAAAGAAGGTGAAAGGTCACGTCAGACTAGTGGTCTTCATTGCATTGTGAAGAAGCCCTAAATCACAGAAAGGAGGTCTCCCATGTTAAGAAAGCAGTGATGCAGCTCCTAAAATATCCCATTATTCTTCAAATCATTTTTCTTATCACGCAGAGTGACGAAGTAGGTGGTGTGCCTCCCGCCAGGCCACGGGCTCCCTGCTGGGCCGGAAGCTGCTTCTCCCTCTCCCGCTCCCCTGCTGTGTTCCCTCTCGCCGTGCCTCTCTGTCAAATGAATAAATGAAATCTTTAAAAGTAACGAAATAAATATAAGTGATAAAAGCAGTGTTAGACAGTTCTGTCCCCAACACTATTTAGTGGTCGGCGATCTTGTTGGGGTTTGGTTCTCCTAGTCCTGGACTCCTCAGTAGATTCGGAGAGGGAGGTTGAGAAAGCCAGATGACAGTAGAGACTCAGGGATTCTTTGAGAGTGGGAAGACAACGGGCCGAGGGGACGGGAGAGTCAACTTGAGAGTACGCTGTTTTTTAGAGAAGTTCTCTGTACCGTTGGGAGGAGCAGACATCTCACCAGGTACCCACTGTCATTTTAGAAGTGTTCCCCGGAGCAGTGTCCTCCCCCAACACAGCCCTCTGGCCACTCTACCCTCAGAGAAAGCCCCAGTGAAAAGAACAAAACTTCTCCACTTTGTTCTACTTTATAGACAAAAATCTATCCATATTAATAGCACAGTCACCACCATTTATTAAACAGTGGCTGCATCATGCAGAATTATTGACATGAAGAAGGTTTTGTTAGTTACCACTTAGCCGATGAGGAAACTGCAGGTGAAGGAGGTCAGTAACCGGCTGCCGATCATGGGGAGTAGAAGGCGGACTGAAAAGAAATCCCAGTCTGATTTATCTTTCCCGTTCAAAATCCGTTGCCACCACCCCCTGCCCAAATTATACCTTCCTTACCTGGTCCTCTAGTCAGTCCTGCCTTGTCCGCTTTCCCTTTGAAGGCTGAGGTAACTCTCCACAAATGGGAGCTCCTCTGCTGAGTGTTGGCTTTTGTCACATACTGGGAAACTCATAACATTTAAATGTCAAATCATCAACAGAACTTGTAAAGAAATGAGTCTATTGAGAATATTTAGGGTTGTAATTTAAAAGATATTCTACATCAATGCAAACATTAAGGTTGACATTTTAATTGATTTGATGGCTCATTTGACAATGAAGTTTTACAGATGTTTCTCTGTTGTGGGATTTCTTGCTTAATCAAAGTAGTCATGTCCAAGTCAACAAAGTTAGTGTGGGCTGTCAGCCAAGAAACGGGTCAGCAGTATAGTGGATGAGATGTTACAGTGTTAGTTGTTAGGGCTCCTGGATGCCTCAGTCAGTCAGGCATCTGTCTTTGATTCAGGTCATGATCGCTGGTCCTGGATCAATCTAGGAGCCCTGCATAAGGCTCCCTGCTCAGCGGGACCCCTCTTCACCCTCTCTGTGTGACCTTCCCCACTCCACTCATGTTCTCTCTCGCTTGGTCTTCTCTCTCTCTCAAATAAATTTTAAAAAACCTTTAAAAGTGTAAAAAATAAAATGTTAGTTGTTGATATGAAGCTCTGCCTGTTAATTCTAAAAGCCTATTAGTTTCTCTGCAATGTTGACTGACAGCTGATTACAATGTCCATTCTTCCACTCCGTTTTTGCTTCAGAATAGATATATGGTTAATTTCATGATCAGTATTTATATCTGGGGTTAAAATCCTCTTCTTTTATGATCAACACTGCTTATTTTGTAAGTTTCTGGGGAACTTCTGGGGTGTATAGTGATGAAAAAGGAATTGATTTTTCTCGTTTGCTTTTCTTAAGAGAACAAGTACACCTTCAGTATTTCTAGTCTTGATAACTGAGAGACACTAAAGAAAATTACTTAAAATTTAAAAAGGGGCAAATTATTGGATTACAGATACATGAACTATAGAAAACGGGAAAATTGAACGTACCTTTATTTCAGTAAAGCTTCTGATCGTATCCTCTTCTAGATAACGGGTTGGCAAAACCACTCTGTCTGTACCCCCCCACAATCCTGGCAGATGTCCCTGGGTGATGGGTCCTTGCCTCTGAACCATGATGTAGCCTCCTTAACACACACCTGCAGACAGCTTGTCACTACCGACTGCTTTGAAGTTGCTCTTCCTTTTGAAACCTTGTCACCACTCAGGATCTGGAGAATAGAGTGTCTCACACCGTCTGCCCAAGGGTCACTAACTGGAAGGAGGAGAATCTTCGGAGTAATTGGGTTGAGACGTAGATTTGGTTGTATTGTCTGGAGCAGTATTGGCCCACATAACTGGAAGCATCGTATCATTGACTGAATGCCCAGAGTTGGGTTTTAAGTAACCTAGGAAACAAAGTAGAATTTAAAGTAATCTTGATTGTTTTGGTAAATGAACCATCAGAGAAGAGGTGACATTGAAGATCCTTTACCCGAGGAGGATGCTCCAGAATGGGATAGAAAAGTCTGCTTCGGGGCCTGAGTGGCTCAGTCGATTAAGCGTCTGGGGTCCTGGGATTGAGGCCTGAGTTGGGCTCCCTGCTCAGCGGGGAGCCTGCTTCTCCCTCCCTCTCTGCCACTCCCCCTGCTTGTGCTCTCTCTCTTTCTCTCAAACAAATAAATAACATCTTTATTAAAAAAAGAAGAAGAGGGGCGCCTGGGTGGCTCAGTGGATTAGGCCGCTGCCTTCGGCTCAGGTCATGATCTCAGGGTCCTGGGATCGAGCCCCGCATCGGGCTCTCTGCTCCGCAAGGAGCCTGCTTCCTCCTCTCTCTCTGCCTGCCTCTCTGCCTACTTGTGACCTCTCTCTCTGTCAAATAAATAAATAAAATCTTTAAAAAAAAAAAAAAAGAAGAAGAAGAAAGAAAAGCCAGCCTTGGTTACATGGTAGGAAAAGGCTGCCACTTCAGGAGGCAGAGTTTTAGACTATCAGGCATGGAAAGCACAGAACCTGGAATGATGCTGCCCTCAGTGGCAGAACCAGCGCCATGAACTTCACAGAACTCTGCAGTGACGAGCCGCTGGCAACCACGGACCCCGGTGTCTGCGTGAACAGCGCTTACGGAGTGTTTCCTGTGCACCCACGTCCGATGCTGAACCCTGCCCTCAGGCAACCCTCGGCCTCCTTACGGAGATCTCCCCAGTCGCCACATCCCCGTGACCACCGGAAGCCAGCTGGTGCTGACGCATTGCATGTCCCCAAAATAAGTGTAATTAACCTGAGGAAGAAAATCCCTAACTGCTGCGTGAAAAGAGATTGTTTTGGATGGGGGACTTCAGAGAGGGTGTTTTGGTGGATGTGTTAGTGTTGAACCAAGTCGAGGGGGCTTGGGATTAGCCGAGCTGACGGGACTTTCCAAGCTCGGGGCGTGAGGAATACTCTGCATAGCAGAGGGAGTGAGTGTAGTTCGTGGACGGGAACAAACACAGACATAAGGTTGGCTAAGAGGGTGACATGAGATATGACGGGCTCAATGCAGAGTGGTTTAGCTGTGACGTCAAGGTACAGAGACTCCCAGGCTTACTGTTTCTGTTTCTGTAAAGAGGAAATTCTGAAGCCTGCGAAAGGTGACTGCAGTGGCCAACCAGACCTGTGAAGGTTGATGATGGAATTTGGGAAAAAACCCAAAGGATGATTCATATGACAGTAGGTTGATTAGTAGAAGGAAGAAGCCATCCCTCTTTCTCTCCGTAACCATAAAAGATGGGAAAGACTGGTTTACATTAAAGCAAAATGTTTTATGTATGTAAGAAAGAGCTTCTTAGCAAAAAATGGTCATGAAACTGGACCAGGCTACAAGGTAGACACAGAAAAGTTTTATACATAGAATGGAGAGTTGAGAATTTGAGGAAAGGCATGGATTATGTCACAAAACTCTTTTCAGTTGTTAGCGGTGCCTTGTCATCTTTGTTGTGATACATTCCATATGCAAATTTAAACTTTTTCAGTTTTTAATCTGTCTTTTGGTCGTATTTATCTCTGTAACATTGGTATCTGTTTGTGGGCCACTGACTCCATAAGCAGAGAAAGCAAGAAGGGTCTTCATCCGTTCTTCACTCTGCCAGCAAGGAGCAGCCCCCTTCAAGCCCTCTTCTCCTTTTCTCTTCTCTCCAGGAGGTTTTATAATGGCATTTCCCAATCTTCTCTGTTTTCTTGCTGAAGCTCTTGGTACAGCATAAGTTTTTGTTTTTTTTAAAGATTTTATTTATTTATTTGACCGAGAGACACAGCGAGAGAGGGAACACAAGCAGGAGAGTGGGGCAGGGAGAAGCAGGTTCCCGCCGAGTAGGGAGCCGGATGCAGGACTTGATTCCAGGACCTTGGGATCATGACCTGAGCTGACGGCAGATGCTTAACATTTGAGCCACCCAGATGCCCCAGCACAGTGTAAGTTTTTGAACGAAGAAGGTGAGGGGCCAGGGTGCCAAAGTAGGCTTGGTGCACAGAAGACTGGGGAGATGGGGAGCAGATAGAGGTAGTTCTGTGTCTGTTGGGGATTGGCTCTTGGGGCTCAGGGGAGGGAGAGAGCCTATTGGGCCTGTGATTAGACAGAGTCCTTTTCTTGGGTTGGAGTAGGAGGGTGCTACGGTATGACATCTGGAACATGAATTAACATGTCACATGAGTTGGTGGCCTAGTGATGCCTGCATTCCCTGGGGATGTGCAAACCCCTTAGGACACTCTCTTAGTGTGAACCTCAGTATTTTGAAAGCTCTCCTCTGTTTCTCCTTTACTAACGTCTAGGTCAGGTGCCTGGTTTTCCTGCTTCTCTCCCTCAGAGTTCTGTTTCCCTCAAAGCTTGGGCTGGCTAGAGAAGGACATTAAATTTCCTGGAGTCCTATTTTGTTTTTTGAAGGTTCCTTAGAGAATAAAACTTGTAGACCCCTTATGGCTCCTGTATTTCTGGGGACACGGGTGAATAAAAGGAAAGCCTGGGGCATGGTCTCCTTTTCTGTTAGGGCCGCAGAGCCTTTCACCCTGTCTTGCCTCAGTGTTTCTGGAAGGCCTTGCCTTTGTGCTTCTCTGGTGCTGTGTGCTGGACAGCCTGCACATGCTCATTTCACTGGGAAATGGGGTGGACCCGAAAGCCCGAGGATGTAGAGACGCCGTGGACAAACTTTGGGGGTGGGATAATTTGGCTCCTTTACCTTTGAATATCTGGAAAAGTGCCCGGCATGAGAGTCCAGCAACTCGGAGGAACGTTGACTTTGGCCTTTACGGAAAGCCAGTGTGTGCATACTAACAGTCTTCACGTTGTTAGAGAAAAAGTGTTATGATTTCCGGTATCCCTTTGCAAACAGAGAAATTCTCTTGGCTTACACAGAGAGGAATTGATCATGAATTCCAGAGACCATCCCTTTGGGGGGAAAAAAAAAACCCAAACAAAAAAACAAGGAAAAAGGAGATTAAGACTGGACAGAGAGTACAGGCTTTGACCATGAGTAATTAGTCACATTCATCTCTGTGTACACTTTGTAGAGTACTTCAAGTCTTTGCAAAGAGTAAGAGTATATTCCTTTTCCCCAAGTGTGGAAAGCTTTTTGTTTAGGTCGGTATCTGTTAGTGTATCATGCAGATATACACTTCCTTTTCCTGCCTCTTGCAGTGATGTTGGTACAAATCTACTCAAATAAACGAACATCCTCATTTTCACTGACTCATGTTCATGACAGTGAGTTTATGTGCCAGTCACTGGCCAATCCACACGACTTCTCCGTAATAGATCTCAAGTGTGTGACGCCAGTGTGTTGAAATCCCCGCGTGGGATGGTGTTCAGCCTCTGACGCTCATCTGACATTCTGTTCTCAGCAGAGAAGCATGTGTATTGGGGTATATATTCAAGGAGAGAGAAAGGCAGGCATTTTGTAATCAGCAAAAAGACCTAACATCCTTTTTTTCTTAATGGAAGCCATTGCCTTGCCATTCCACCCTTACTGCCATAGGCTAAGTCACCCCTTGTGTCCTTTAGTACAGGCTTGTTTTAGAAACTTAGAAATGACATTTCATAAGTTTGATGTAACTTGGTCTTTTTTTTGGTCTTTGCTTATAAACAGTTAAGACATTGCCTACATCATGTGATGACTGGAGTTGGAGGGCTCAAAGAAAACACAAAAAGGGGAAAATGGGGTTCTGATGTGAAGAATTTTGAATGATTTTAGGGATGTGGTATCCAGTGGAAGAAATTATAACCAAAGGCAGGAGGGTAAGAGGTCTCAGAAAACATTAGGGGCCCAAGGACCGATTTAGTTTGGTTTGAGGTACAATGAGTGAAAATGAGTTGGAGGTAGGCGTTGAGATTGGATGGATACTTAGGGTTAAATCCTAGAAGGCCTTAAATGCCAGGCTAAGAAATTACTTCTTTAGGTGAGGGGCTATCAAAGGTTTGGGAAGATCAATCTGGTTGCTTTGCCGAAGTGGGATTAGACAGCAAGAGGGAGAGAGAAGTGGAGACAGAAGAGGCGGTAGATGGCAAGCCATTCTGGAAGGTAATGGGACCTGGTTTGCAAATGTTGAGCCACCCTTGCATCCCAGGCATAAATCCCACTTGATCCTGGTGAATGATTTTGTGAATGTGTTGTTGGATTCGGTTTGCTACTGTTTTGTCGAGGAATTTTTGCATCTCTGTTCATCAGAGATACTGACCTGTAGTTCTCTATTTTGCAGTGTCTTTATCTGGTTTTGGCATCAGGGTGATGCTGGCCTCATAGGATGAATTCAGTAGTCTTCCTTCCCCTTCTATGTTTTGGAATAGTTTGAGAAGTCTAGATATTAACTGTTCTTTAAATGTTTGGTAGAATTCACCCGTGAAGCTGTCTGGTCCTGGACTTCTCTTTGTTGGGAGGTTTTTGAATACCAACTGAGTTTTATTGTTGTAATCTGTTTGTTACAGTTTTCTATTTCTTCCTGTTTCTGTTTTGGTGGTTTATGTGTTCTCTGAATTTATCCATCTTTTTCTAGGTTGTTCTATTTGTTGGCGTATAATTCTTCGTAATACTCTCTTGCAATCTTTCTGTTTCTGTGCTGTTGGTTTTATTTTTCCTCTTTCATTCATGATTTTATTTAAGCCCCTCCCCCTTTAAAAATGAGTCTGAGTAGATGTTTATCAATTTTTTAAAAAGAGTTATTTACTTATTAGAGGAAGAGCGAGAGTGAGTGAGCGAGCAGGCAGAGAGGCAAGGGGAGAGGGAGAGAGGGTATCTCCAGCGGCTCTGTCCTGTGCAGAGCTTATTAACAAAGGGCTCAATCTCATGGCCCGACCTGAGCTGAAATCAAGAGCTGGAGCTTAATCGACTTAGCCACCTGGCGTCCCTCCATGTCCGTCAGTTTTGTTGGTGTTTTCAAAGAACCAGCTCCCGGTTTCCACGATCGGTTCTGTTTTTTTTTGTTTGTTCGTTTGTTGTAGATTCCATTTTATTTCATTCAAATGAAACTGTTCTTTATTCCTTTCTTCCTTTTGCTGGTTTTGAGTTTTGTTTGTTCTTTTTCTAGCTCCTTTAGATGTAAGGTTAGGTTGTTTATTTGAGACTTTTCTTGCTGCTTACGGTGAGCCTGAGCTGCCTGAGCTGCCTGAGCTGCCGTAAACCTCCCTCCCTCTTAGACCCACTTTGCTGCCTCCCCGGGTGTGGGACCTTCGTGTTTGTTTTCATTTGTTTCTGTGACCTTCTTCGTTTCCTCTTTGATTTCCTGATTGACTTGTTCACTGTGTAGTAGCAGAGGTTTAACCTCCATGTATCTGTGGTCTTTCCAGAGTTTTCCTTGTGGTTGACTTCTGTTTTAATAGCATTGTGGTCAGAAAGGATGCATTGCATGACTTCGATCTTTTTACGCTTGTGGAGACTTGTTTTGTGGCCTAATACGAAAAACATTCCACGTACACTTGAAAACAGTTTGTTTTCTGCTGTACTAGGATGGAGTGTTCTGAGTATACCTATTATTAAGTCCATCCAGTGCAGATGGAAAGCCATTGTTTCCTTGTTGATTTTCTGTTTGGGTGATCTGGCCACTGACGTAAGGGGGTGCTTAGGTCCTCTGCTGTTACTGTATGACTGCTGATTAGGTGCGTTATGTTTGTTTTTAACTGTTTTATGTATTTGGGTCCTCCCATGTTGGGTGCATAAATATTCACAATTATTACATCTTGTTGGATTGTCTCCTTGATTATCATGTAGTGTCCTTCTTTGTTTCTTATTATAGTCTTTCTTTTGAATATGAATATTGCTACCTGGGCTTTCTTTTGACATCTATTTGCGTGATAAAATCTTTCTACAGCTCATGGGGCCTGTAGAGCGTGAGCAGTGGGTTGGTGGAGAGATGGAATGTCCTGGCAGCCAGATAAAGTGTGAGCCTTGGGGAAGAAGTCAGGCTACAGGTGCACGGTTATTTTGGCGGGTAAAAGTTGAAATGGTGGCTTTAGTGAACTCACAGAGTGAAAGCCATTTACAAACACTAGAGAAAAATTCATAGGAAAAGGACAGGAGAAGATAAACGAATGCGACGAGAATCAACCAGGGAAGAAAATAAGAGCAGAGGGAAGGAAATGGAGGGACGAGAGAGCTCTAACTTGATAGTTTCTTCCCCCTCATTCCTCTGCCCACCAGGCACCACTCTTCTGTGCTCTGTTTTTCTCCCAAGAATAACAGACGTCATCTACCAGCTCCTTGGGAGAAATAAAGCCTTTGGATGCCTTCTCTGTAAAGTGTGCTGTTCCAAGCGTGTGTACACATGTGAGGCAGGGGTTTACCAGGGACTTCTAAAGCTAACCTAGAAATGAAGTATTTGGGGTGAGGTTTGAAGTGCAGGGGTGGCACTTGTGGGAAGTGGTCACCGTCAAGTTTCACTTTGTTTCGTCTTTGCAATTTTGAGGACTCGCTGAGCCATCAGGTGCTGTGACTCTGGGACGGCTAGCCGATGACACGCAGGCTTCGTGTCTGCAAGCTTCTGTGTGAGTGTCTTAAATTTGGGTTTATACATCTTGAAAAAGTATTTGAGTTTTTTCGCATAAGTAATATGTTCACAGGGTGCCAAAATTGTAGTTATTTAAAAATACGGTTTGTGACCACATGGTATAACCTCCGCCCCCTGCCGTCCACCTCTGCGTCCTGCTAGTTGTCGCAGTGCTTCTTTGTGCTGCGCAGATCTGTTACAATGCAGGTGTTTCTGGTTTTTGACCGAAGATGACGTATAGTAATCAACTATATCCAGTGGTCCTTTCCGTTGATTATTTAGAAAGTTTCGTCTTTTTTAGCAAGAAATTTCGTTTTATGAGTGCAAATAGTTCAATTGTAGTTCTAGGCCTGGTGCTGTTCAAGTACGCTGCAGGGAGCACCTGGGTGGTTAAACCAGTGGTTAAACGTCTGCCTTCGGCTCAGGTCATGATTCCAGGTGGTAAACTAATGTCTGTGAGGAGATACACATATTTCCTTCAGTTTGTGACTCATATTTTTTTTCTTTGCTTATCCTGCTTATTACGATGCAGGGGTTTTTCATTTCTGTGTAGTCAAATTTATGAATATTTTCTTTCCATAGTGTCTGGATTTTGAGTTTTTTAGCAGAAAGATTTTCCTTTGACCAAGTTTTAAGGGAATTCTCCAATGTCGTCTTTGATTAGTTTTGTGTTTTTTAAAATATTTAAATCTTTGATTCTTTTATTCTAGTGTGTTTGTCCAGATGGCTATCCAGTTGTGGAAAAACCCAGTTAAAACATTCATCTGTGCAGAACTGATTTGTAGGACACCCTTGATTTCCTGTGTTTGTTCGGATCGATTTCTGTACTTTGTATTTTGTTCCCTATGTTTACTTACCTTCTTATATACCATCAAGTGTTTTTTTTTTTAATTTTCCAAAAGTTTTAGTTTAAATTCAACCAGCTAATATATATTACATCATAGTTTCAGATGTGGTGTTCCATAATTTATCAGTTGCATGTAACATGCAGTGCCCATCACATCACGTGCCCTCCTGATTGCCCATCATCCAGTTACCACCCCTCCACTCTCCTCCCCTCCAGCATCCCTCAGTTTTTTTCCTATAGGTAAGTGTCTCTTATGGTTTTCTCTCTCTCTGATGACTTCCCATCCAGTTTTCTCTCCCTTCCCTATGATCTCTGCTCTGTTTCTTATATCCCACATATGAGTGAAACCATATAATAGTCTTTCTCTGATTGAGATATTTCTCCAAATGATTTTAAAATCAAAACTTTTCTGATGGCCATCATGTTGTTTTAATCATTGTTTAGGGATTTAATAGATGTAAAAGGTTGTTTTAATATCCAGTAGGGATTATTGTCCTCATTGCTTTTCCTCCATAGAACCTTCCTGCTCATTCTGGCCTGCTGTTTTCCCACACGATCGTGAGATACAGCTTGTGCACGATCCGGAGGAAATGCAACTCTTTATTTTTATTGGACTCGTGTAAATTGTATAAATTTTCTGAGAGCAGCTTGACATTATCTAGGTTGAGTAAGACTCTACAAGGACATTATGTCTTTCCCTTTGTTTAGGTGATCTTTTCTATCCCTCAGGAATGTTTTAAAGTTTTTCTCAGATAAGTTTTGTGTACTTCCTCTTAAAATCATATTTCTGGTTGCTATTGTACATGGAGGGGCTTCTTTCATCGTATCTTCTGATTGTTGTTTGTGTATTGAAAAACTTGATTTCTTTTCTGTTCATCCGTTCATACAAATTCTTATTTAACTTCTAGCTAGTTAACAGCCAGTGCAGGAGTAGTTTCAGGAGTAGAATTTCGTGACTCATTTACATATACCGCCTGTGCGCACCACGGTCAGTGCCTTCCGTAATACCCGTCACCTATTGTGGCCCGTCCCCCCATCTCCCCTCTGGTGACCGTAAGGTTGTCCCCTGTAGTTAGTGTCTGTTTCTTGGTTTGTCTCTCATTTTTTCCTCCTATGTTCATTTGTTTTGTTTCTTAAAGTCCACATATGAATGAAATCTCATGGTATTTGATTTATTTATTGATTTATTTCACTTAGGATGATGTTCTCTAGCTCTGTCCATGTCCTTGCAAATGGCAAGATTTCATTCTTTTCTGTGGCTGAGTAATATTCCATTGTGTGTATACCACATCTTCTTTATCCATTCATCAGTCGATGGACATTTGGGCTCTTTCCATAGTTTGGCTATTGTTGATAATGCTGCTGTAAACATTGGGGTGCATGTACCCATTCAAATCTGTATTTTTGTATCCTTTGGGTAAATACCCAGTAGCATAATTGCTGGGTCATAGCGTAGCTCTACTTTCAACTTTTTGAGGAAACTCCATGCTGTTTTCCAGAGTGGTTGCACCAGCTTGCATTCCCACCAACAGTGGAGGAGGGTTCCCCTTTCTCCGCATCCTCGCCAGCATCTGTCATTTCCTGGCTTGTTAATTTTAGCCATTCTGACTGGTGTGAGGTGGTATCTCATTGTGGTTTTGATCTGTATTTCCCTGATGATGAGTGATGTTGAGCATCTTTTCATGTGCATATTGGCCATCTGGAGGTCTTTGGAAAAATTCCCATTCATGCGCATTTCTTGACTGGATTATTTGTTTTTTGATAAGTTCTTTATAGATTTTGGATAGTAACCCTTTACCAGATGTGTCGTTTGCAAATATCTTCTCCCATTCTGTAGCCTACTTTCCCTTTTTTTTTTAAGATTTTATTTATTTATTTGACAGACAGAAATCACAAGTAGGCAGAGAGGCAGGCAGAGAGAGGAGGAAGCAGGCTCCCTGCTGAGCAGAGAGCCCGATGTGGGTCTCAACCCAGGACCCTGGGATCATGACCTGAGCTGAAGGCAGAGGCTTTAACCCACTGAGCCCCCCAGGAGCCCCAGGTTTTTTGTTTTTTTTTTTGATGATTTTATTTATTTGACAGAGAGGAGAGCGCATAAGCAGGGGGAGTGGCAGAGGGAGAAGCAGGCTCCCCGTTGAGCAGGCAGCCTGATGTAGGCCTCGATCCCAGGACCCCAGGAACCATGACCTCAGATGAAGGCAGACCCAATCAATTGAGCCACCCAGGCACCTCCTACCTTTTAGTTTTGTTGACTGTTTCCTTGGCTGTGCAGAAGCTTTTTATCTTGAAGAAGCCCCAGTACATTTTTGTATTTCTGTGGTGTTAGTTGTTGTTTCTCTCTCCTGTTTGTGATTTTTACTTGGGTCCTTCCTCTTTTCTTTTTGATTAGTCTGGCTAGGGGTTTATCAGTTTTATTAATGTTTTCAAAGAACCAGCTCCTGGTTTCATTGATCTGTTCTGTTGTTTTTTTAGTTTCTATAGCATTGATTTCTGATCTAATCCTTATGATTTCTCTTCTTCTGCTGGCTTTAGGCTTCATTTGTTGTTCTTTTTCCAGCTCCTTTAGGTGTAAGGTAGGTCGTGTATTTGAGATTTTTCTTGCTTCTTGAGGAAGGTCTGTATTGCTACACCTCCCTCTTAGGACTGCCTTGCTGCATCCCAAAGGTTCTGGACTGTCGTGTTTTCACTTTCATTTGCTTCCAGGTGTTCTTTAATTTCTTCTTTAATTTCCTGGTTGACCCATTCGTTCTTTAGTGGGATGTTCTTTAACCTCCGTATACTTACGGTCTTTCTGAATTTTTTCTTGTGGTTGACTTCTAGTTTCATGGCGTTGTGGTTAGAAAATATGCATGGCATGATCTCAGTCTTTTTGTGCTTGTTGAGGCCTGATTTGTGACCCAGTATGTGATCTGTTCTGGAGAATGTTCCTTGTGCCCTTGAAAAGAATGTGTACTCTGCCAGTTTAGGATGAAATGTTCTGAATATATCTGTTAGGTCCCGACGCGGGGCTCGATCCCGGGATCCTGAGATCATGACCTGAGCCAAAGGCAGAGGCTTAACCCACTGAGCCACCCAGGTGCCCCCTTATTTTACTTTTATTAATTGGATTAATTGATAGGGTACATAGGTACTTAAAACAAACTTTACCCTTTTTATGTTAAAAGAAAAGAAATAGAATTAAAAAGTTGAATGTCTCTTAAATGTGCCAACTGGGGAAGCATGGCCAGGGGTGCATGAAGAGTTTCATAACTAATGCTTTTTTTTTCCCGAACGAGGCAATCATGACCGAGTACCTCTTAGGAAATCAAAGAAGATGCTAAGCCAACATTTATTTTGAGCACATTTCATATATATGACAAGTCATGAGAGTTGTACTGATTTTACCCTCTTTTCTTTTTATGGACCTAGTATATGGCATGTAATAATTTAGTTTTTCTAAAGCAGTTCTGCTGCTATAGGGACACCTTCTATGTAGTGAATTTTTTCATTTTGCTTGCATTCACAGTTTTTTGTTTTTCTCTTCAATCTTGCACTTTTAAAATTAAAGAAACTTCAGACCTTAAAACAACAGCCAAAAGATGAGCCAACAGCAACCCTCTAAGGAGTATATTGCTGTTTGGGCATCCAGTAGATAGCATATTATCAATAGTAAGTGCAATTAAGCAGAAAGATGTTAGTGTGTGTCTGTGAACGCCCAGTGTTCTAATACTTATTGGTAATAACTTGGTTCTCTCATCTTAAGTTTTTATCCTTCTTTTTTATTAAAAAAAACCTTTTTTAAAAAGAGTTTATTTACTTATTTGAGAGACAGAGACAGTGAGAGAGAGGGAGAGAGAGAGAGCGAGCACGAGCAGGGAGGAGAGGGAGACGCAGGCTCCCTGCGAGCAGGAACGGGACAGAGGACTTGATCCCAGGACCCTGAGATCATGATCTGAGCTGAAGGCAGACACTTAACCGACTGAGCCACTCAGGCACCCCAAATATTTCTCCTTCTAAATCGATTTAATTTACAAGGTGAATGCTTTATCACAGATGTATTACTTATAGCAACAAAATGACAATATGACTCAGAGGTGAGGGCAAATGCAGGTTTTGTGGGTGCCTGAAGCTTATACAATTTGGAGATCCTCTTTAGGTAAAAGAATATACAGAATTAGGTGTGGGACCTTGGAAGGAGCCGTGCAGGTGAGGAGATGGAAGATGAACTGTATTGGCTTCATGGTCAATCTGTCTTTGTCTCAGCGACCTTGAACTCAAACCTAGAGTCATGGGTGAGGGTGTCACAGGCTGTTGGGACCAAAAGAGATAGAAGGTGTTTCCTAAAAATCTTGGCCACATCAAGAGTGATTATGCTTTCTAAACCTTGACTGACCTGCAAGAGACACGGGGCAGCTGATTGTGCCTGGGGAGAACGCGAGGAGCAACAACGCCGGTGGGATGTGCGCTGAGGTCACAGAGTCCCGGGTTGGACGGAAGAGCCGCCTCAGACCGCTCCGACCCAGAGGAATGACGGAACTGGGGAGGGAGTGTCCAGTGGGCTGCTGCCCAGTGGCTGCTTTTTGTTGGGCTTAGCATGGGAAGGTACAGAGACCCAATCAGATGTGTTCCAGGCGCTGAAAGATTCCTGCCCTCGTTAAAAAAGAAAGAAAGAAGAAAAGTGATGTGGGTTACAATGATCCGGGAAGGATGAGGAAGTGTAAATAAGTTAGTGACAAGTGCGTCTCCAGATTAATGCTAGATGCGGGCCACGCACAGTGTCTCCTAGATCAGTGTTCCATTCCCTCCCTCACAGGCAGGAGAGACACTGGTCAGAACTGTTACTCAGCTCTTTTTTTAGCGAGGGGAACTGGACTGACGTGGAGGCGAAGGGAAGGTGTCATATCTTTGCAGCCTGTCAAAGGGCAGGCGCTGGACAGAGCAGTGTGGAATTTGAAGCTTTAGGATATGAGGAAGCAGTCGGCGTTGGAGTAGCAGAGTTGGTTTCAAAACCTCGTTCTCTTCCTTATTGTTTTTGTGGCCCCTGGAAAGTTACTCAACCCTACTGAGCCTTAGTTTCCTCATCTGTAAAATGGGGGTAACAGACAAAACCTCATAGGATTCGGGGGATTATTTAAGTGTAGGTGTTAAGGGTTTAGCACAGTCTGGCATCAGAAAACATTCAATAAATGTCAGTTGTCTTCTAGTTTAGAATGGGAAATCTAAAAATATTTATGGAAAAAAAGTGCTATGATTTCCTAGAGCCTCTGATTGGGATTATAGCTACAAATTGTGGCAACTCTTAAATGTAACATGTTTCTGATTTTGAAAATGCACAGCTATCAAGTGTTCAGCTAGATGTATTTTTGGGTATTTATAGACCTGCCGAAGAATCTGTCATAATTCCCCTAAAGAACACAGCCCAGGTCTCAAAAATCTCTCAAGCCCCTGCCCAGGTGTAGTACTCATCCCTTGGACCCTGCTGTCATCCTTCAGTCTTTCTATTTTTGAAATTCGCATAAATGCAATCAGAGGGTATGTGCTCTTTTGTACCTGTTTTTTCACAAAGTATCATATTCATGAGATTTCTCCATGTTGTGTGATTCAGTGAATTTTTTAAATTGCTGTGGAATTCCTTTATTGAAATACATCATTTGTTTAATTCGTTGTCATGTTGATCGACATTTGGGTTGTTTGCAGTTTTTAGCCCTTAAGAATAAAGCCCCGTGACCATTGTCCTGAGCCCATTTGCTTGTTTTTTGCTAGAGGACAATACCTGGGGCCATTGAAAGTCATAGGGTAGGCGAGTGTATGCTTAGCAGTATGAGAAACTGCTAACTGGTGATCCAAAATGAGTCGTACACTCAGAGTAATGCGTGAGTTTGTCTAGCCGCTGCCTGTCTTCCTCAACACTCTGCAGTTTGGGCCTTTTAAATGATGGGCATTTGGGCCGGTATGTTAGTCGTATGTCATTTTGGTTTTAAAAAAATAGCACTTGTAAGTTCTTTTCTCTCACTCTGTAATATAGTACATATACTTTATCGAAAAAGGAGACATTGTAGATATATAAATAAGAACATTAAAAATCACCCATATCAAATTTTGTTATGCAGAAAAGACCTAATTTTCTTGAGTGTCATTAGGTTAGAAGTATTTTTTTTTAAAGATTTTATTTATTTATTTGACACAGAGAGAGAGAGATCACAAGTAGACAGAGAGAGAGGGGGAAGCAGGTTCCCTGCTGAGTGGAGAACCCCATGTGGGGCCCGATCCTAGGACCCTGAGATCATGACCTGAGCTGAAGGCAGTGACTTAACCCACTGAGCCACCCAGGTGCCCCAGGTTAGAAGTGTTTTTGAACATATGTGTGTAACTACAACCCCAAAGGATTGTGCTTATCTCCTTGAAGCTACCCTGTGCTTAAGAACTAATATTTTGATGTATTTCCTTATGTTTTTTTTTTAATCCATCATGTGTATTTTTTAAAATGTAGTTGGCATTCTAGTGCAGCAGATCTGGGGCTGGGCTCTGGTGCTGCTTATAGGTTCCAAAGATATTTCTGATGTGCAGCCGTGCTTGAGTTCAGCTCCCTTTCCCTCCGTTCTGTTTAGTGCCCGGCTATCTCTCTGTTGTGGCTGACTGACCGATTAAGTGAACGAATGCTTTGGATTTGGGTGAGGAAATTGATTTCCAGCTAAACTGACTTTGCAAATGAGTTTCTGAAATGGATTTTTTAAAAATATAGCATTCAGGTTTTATTTATTTATTTATTTTATTTGACAGAGAGAAATCACAACTAGGCAGAGAGGCAGGCAGAGAGAGGAGGAAGCAGGCTCCTTGCGGAGCAGAGAGCCCGATGTGGGGCTCTATCCCAGGACCCTGGGATCATGACCTGAGCCGAAGGCAGAGGCTTTTACCCACTGAGCCACCCAGGCGCCCCTATAGCATTCATTTTTAAGAAGTAACAAGAATAGTACAATTAATCTCTTTGTACTCGTCACCCAATTCAACAAGAATTCACACCATCTATCCTTTTTTTTCAGTTTTTCCTTTGTGGAAGTATTTTTTTATTAACATCTAATGTATTATTTGCCCAGGGGTACGGGTCTGTGATTCAACAGTCTTACACAGCTCACAGCACTCACCGCAGCACGTGCCCTCCCCAGTGTCCGTCCTCCAGCCACCGTCTCCCTCGCCACCCCCAGCAACCCTCAGTTTGTTTCCTGAGGTTAAGAGTCTCTTGTGGCTTGTCTGTGGAAGTATTTTTTAGATAAATTTTAATTACAGATGCAGTATGTGAGCAACTTAGAAAATTAGAGAATAGAGGTAAGCAATCAAACACCATGTTCTCACCTTAATGTGTATCCTTTTATGGAAACACTTTAAAAACTAATCCTAGATACTATGCCATTTTACCTCCAAGTACCTCAGTGTATACATCGTGAAAAACTGACTTTTGTTTTAACGATTTTATTTTTATTTATTTATTTGACAGAGAGAGAGATCACAAGTAGGCAGAGAGGCAGGCAGAGAGAGGGGGGAAGCAGGCTTCTCGCTGAGCAGATGTGGGGCTCAGACCTGAGTCACCCAGGCACCCCCTGACTTTTGTTTTTAATAAAACCCTGACACCATTATTACACTTAGCTAAGTTAATAATAATAAACGGGATTTTTAAAAAAGTACTTAGGAAGGAGAGCAGCGATAATCAGGAGCACAAAGGATTCTCTGGGAAATGAGCATAGTCAAATTTACGTGCTAGAGATTATGACTTGACTAATGGCCCGGGGAATTTTCTGCACATGGTATATCCAGAGCTTAGCCTTGCAGCATTACAGCCACATTTGTGTGGGAAATGTGACCGGAAAAGGGCCGGAAAGCTGTGCGGTCAGGGAACTATGTAGTTACCTGTAGTTACCATCTGTGTGATGACTGATGGACAGGAACAGGGACAGAGACTCCTGGTTTGAGGCTCTGTCCCAGGCCCTTAGTTGTGCCAATTGTGTCAAGACCTTCCAGTCTTTAACTACAGCCCCGCGATGGCCTGAATGTAGGTCTTGGTCCCCTGGAGCTTGACAGCGAGTATGTCTGTCCTCCCCACCCCCACCCCGGCCCCAGGCAGCTCATCCTCACAACTGCTTCGCCTTCATCTCTGCTTTAAGCACACTGAGGGTCAGGAAGGACACGGCGCGTGGTCAGGGTGGACCAGAGACCCTCAGCCGAGCGCCTCACACCAGGAAAAGGCCTTCACTACCAGTAGTTGGTGCCCCCACCCCTTGCTTAGGGGGATATGAACTTTTGTGTTGTTAATAATGGAAGTATTTATTTAATCCTATAGTGGATAAATGACCGATACAGGGGATTCGCAGATACTGTCTCTTCCGATTCTCTTTTTTTAAATTTGGTAAGAACACTGAACATGAGATTTATCCTTTTAACAAGACTTTTTTTTTTAAAAAGATTTTATTTATTTATTTGGCAGAGAGAGACACAGTGAGAGAGAGGATACAAGCAGGGGGTTGTGGGAGAGGGAGAAGCAGGCGTCCTGCGGAGCAGAGAGCTGGAGGCGGGGCTCGATCCCAGGACCTGAGCTGGGGGCAGACGCTTAACCAACTGAGCCACCCAGGCACCCCTTTTAACAAATTTTTAAGTACTTAATACAATATCATTACCTATAGGCAACATTGTACAGCAGTTTGCAAGTAAACTTTTTAAAAATTGAAACTTAACACACACAGGTAAGAGTGTAAAATTAAAAAGGTACAACTTAATGGTTTTTCCCAAAGCCAACTTACTCATGTGCCTCTCATTTTGATCAAGAAACCGAACATTACCAGAACCCCTGAAAGTTCCCCCAAATATCCCCTTTAAGTCACTGCAGGACGAGGAAGTGTATTTTTGTTAATTTCAAACCAGATTTAATTAAAAAATTTCTGGTAGAAACAGTGCTAAAGATTTCTATTTCATGGACTGCTACTATATGATCACCTACGTTTCAGGGTTAGTTGGGTTTATGACCGAATGGGCTTGGAGCT
The DNA here is from genome assembly GCF_922984935.1 of Meles meles. NCBI lineage: Eukaryota > Metazoa > Chordata > Mammalia > Carnivora > Mustelidae > Meles > Meles meles. The sequence goes on along the minus strand of NC_060067.1, from coordinate 35,740 downwards.
GAAACAGACTAATTCAATCAGTTTCCAGGAGAGAGTGTGTTTGAACTCTGAGCTTCTAACTTTTGGAATAGAGCGCATTGGCAGGTTAAGGATCTGCTCCTCTATATAAAGCCTATTGTATACACTTTAGATCTGTAGTGGACCCTGATTTTCCCTAACGGCTGACCTCGAAAGCGTGATTTCCATCTGGAGGACGGCAGAACTACCGTGATTTCTAAATGAGCCGTCCTTCCGAGAGTTCACTCGGCTAATTTAGAGTTAATTATATTTGAAATGGTTTAAACGTCAGCCTCCATTTTTTTTAACTTTCATAGCTAGTGTTATTGATGTACCATGACTTGCTAAAGGCATAGGGCACAGGGCAGCTTGTGTAATTAATCTCTCATATTAGAAAGAGATAGTTTTTCTCATTTTATTTCCATCCAAGCATGGACCTTGTCAGGTTCACCAGAGCATTCGTTATGAGGACAAAGTTCAAATGTTTATGGCTTTACTATTTTGAAGCTGACTTAGGAAACAAAAGGAAATGCTTCCTAGAGTCAGGGTTTTATCAATTCCAGAAATGTGGATCGCTCTGAAGGATCAGGACTAATTCGTTACTGATAAAACTAGATTTCCTTAGTGACCATAAAAACTGGTATCAAAATTGTGTCTGTGCCAGTTAAATCTGATATGTATTTACATCTATATTTTGAAAACTCTTAGTTTACTTAGGAACATTTCTTGGTGCCAAAAGAAATACTTCCTCTTTTTCTTTCTAACCTTTACTTTGAGGCCTGAATCATAGTGACTGTATATTGACTGAATGAAGTTTTTTTTTTTTTTTCTCTCAGAAGGTACGCTTAGGGCAAATTGAATCAGTAAGTCCAACCCTCAGTGGCCAGTCTAGTTAGGGAGGGAAGTGATATTATGTATTGGGCAGTGCTTCTTTTGACATCAAATTTTATAATAATACCTGCTTTCAGATTTTGTGTACGTTATGGAAGAGTTTCTAAGCTGGTAACTGCTCTCTGACGATACAGATTTTCGTCTTAGGAACGATTGTCAGTTCCATGCCACCTTTTGTTGTTGTTTCTATAAAGTTTTATTTATTAAACAACTTAGTTTAATAAATAAAACTTCATAGAAACAATCAAATTCTTCTGTGTATTGTTCCCTGATTTCCCCCTGAAAGTACTACTCTGATTTTCATGTTTATTATTTTTGTGCATATTTTCATGTTCCCCATACATGTACGTATCTTAACACATAGTACTCATTGTTTTGCATTATTCCGGCCCTGTAAAAATATCACCGTCACATATCGTTCTGAGTCGTTTGCTCATCATGATGTTTGCAAATTACCCAAGTTGGTCAATGTTCCAGGTAATTTCTTTTAGCTCTTGTGTGGCCCTGGATGTATCCATCTCTTTCTCATACGAGCTTCCCTTTGTTTTTTTATTTATTTTTATTGAGGTACTGTTACAGCATGCTGGTTTTAAGTGTACAACATAATGGTTTGGTATTGCTATGTATTTCTGTATATCCATCTCTCTAATGTACCTTGACATTGCTGTTGCAAACAATGTGGCAAATTTTTCTTATGTATGTCTACTTTTGCATAGTTTTATAAGAACTTATGGAGTGTAACGGAAAAGCTCTTTTTTTTTTTAAAAGATTTTATTTATTTATTTGACAGAGATCACAAGTAGGCAGAGAGGCAGGCAGAGAGAGGGGGAAGCAGGCTCCCTGCTGAGCAGAGAGCCCGATGCGGGACTCGATCCCAGGACCCTGAGATCATGACCTGAGCCGAAGACAGAGGCTTAACCCACTGAGCCACCCAGGCGCCCCCGGAAAAGCTCTTTTAAAGATGGAATGGAAATAATAAATGGGGAAGGAGTGAGAAAATGCCATTTAAAAGAAACACAGTGGGGCGCCTGGGTGTCTCAGCCGGTCAGGCATCTGCCTTCTGCTCAGGTCATGTTTCTGGGGTCCTGGGATCGAGCCCTGCCAGCCCCGCCTTAGGTTCTCTGCTCAGTGGAGACTGTGCTTCTTCCTCTCTCTCGGCCTCTCCCCCTGTACTCTCTTTCTCTCTCAAATGAATAAATAAAATCTTGAAAAGAAAAAAAGACACATGGGGCACCTGGGTGGCTCAGTCGTTGAGCATCTGCCTTCAGCTCATGTCGTGATCCCAGTGGATCCTGGCTGGATCCTGGGATCGAGCCCCACGTCGGGCGCCCTGCTCAGCAGGGAGTCTGCTTCTCCCTCTCCCGCTCCCCCTGCTTGTGTTCCCTCTCTCTCTGGCTTGTTCTCTCTGTCAAATAAATAATTAAAATCTTTAAAATTCCTAAAACAAAAGACGCATAGTACCAATTTATTCAGGTAGGAATCATGGAAGCTGCTAATGTCATTGGGTGAGGATTTGAGGAGCAGAATATTTCCTTAGTCTCAAGGTATCTCTCCTTCACAGATACTTACAGACAGTAATTCTCCACTTACTGATCAAGCAGAGAAAGATAGTAACTTTACAGTGGAGAAATAACTGCCTTAAACCAACCAAAGTTAAATGTCATCAGTCACGGGACAGACCAGTCCCATGTTCCCAACGCGACTAGGGAGAAGGACACATCGTTTACATAGTACTCCTGCCCAGAGTATACAGCCTGTGTCTAATCACGAGGGGACATCAGACCAACCCAAATTAAGAAACATTCTTCAAAGTAAATGGCTTGTCCTCTTAAAAAATGCCAATGTCTTTTTTCCCTTATTTATTATTTAAATTCAGTTAATTAACATATAACATATTATTAGTTTAAAATGTCAATGTCTTAAAAAACAAAGAAAGGCCCAGGAACTTTTTCATATAATTAGGAGACTACAGAGATGACGTGTAAATTAATGTATGATCCTTGGTTGAATCCTGGGCCAGAAAAAAAGTGGTATGAAGGCCATTACTGGGACCACTGTCGAAATTTGAATAAGGTCTGTACGTTCGATACTAGTTTTGCAGTAATGTCCACTTTCCTGATTTTGACAATTTCATTGTGATTAAGTAAGTAAAACCTTGTGTCTTGAGGAAATCAGTGCTGAAGTATTTAGGGGCAAAGGGCATGATGTCTACAATTTATTCTCAAGTGGTTTTGAAAAAAGTGTCATTTTATACATCCGGGGCTAGCACAATAAAGCAAATGTGACAACGTGTTGGCAGTTCAGGAATCTGGATGAAGTGAACTCCCATTGCACCTTTTCTGTGTATTTGAAGTTACTGAACAAACATCTTCCCGAGCTATCCCTAGAAGTAGAATTGCTGGGTCTTGGGCTATGAATATCTTTACGTTTACTAGATGGTTCCAGATTAATTGTTTTCCAGTGCGGTCATACTAGTTACATTTCAATTGGCCAAATTTTCACTAGCACTTGATAGGACTCAATTTAAAATTTCCTCAGTCTTTATCGTATGAAATAGTATTTCATTGTTGTTTTGTTTGTGTTTCTCTGCTGATAGGGAAGTTGAACATCTTTTAAAATGTGTAGTCATTAAGGGGGGCCTTACTCTTTTTTTTTAAAAGATTTTATTTATTTACTTGACAGACAGAGAGATCACAAGTAGGCAGAGAGGCAGGCAGAGAGAGAGGAAGGGAAGCAGGCTCCCGCTGAGCAGAGAGCCCGATGTGGGGCTCAATCCCAGGATCCTGGGATCACGACCTGAGCCGAAGGCAAAGGCTTTAACCCACTGAGCCACCCAGGCACCCCAAGGCAGGGCTTAGTCTTTTTATGAATTGTTTGCCATACATACCTTTTTTTACGTCTTCTTTTTTTTTTTGTATATCTTAATATATTGTAGAAATTAATCCTTTGTTGATTAGAGACATTAAAGTCACCCACATACCTTTGAAAGAGGCTTAACAAAAATCTAAAATTGAGTTCTATTTTATTTGAGTTACACAGAATTAAGTAGGTCGGGGGCAGAGAGAATATTGCACATCAGGTGGGTGGGTGCTGGGGGCCGGCCCCGTTGAAATGTCTCTTCTCTTCTGGCTCAGTTGAATGACGAGGTGCAGCTTGAACTGGCATTCTTCTCTCTCACCCCTCCGAAAAATCTTAATTTTAGAAAGACTGTCCACTGTCTCCAGTGTATTTCATTCTGAGATTTGCTAAACAATTTGTTCTTCCCTCCCCTTCTAGACTTAAGAAACCCCACAAAACCCTGTATATTGCTAAATAATGAAACTCTTGCGCTGAACGTTGACCAGTGCTTGGATTGAGTAACCTGCTGGGAGGTATCGCCGCTGTCCGCAGAGCAAGAGGGTGGATGGGTAGTGACGCCTGGTTCACCCTCTAATGGGAATCAGATCCTTTTGAGAGGGTGAGGAAAGGTTAAACCACTTAGACTTGATGACAGAAAAAGATAATCTAATCATTCAAGAGCTTATTTTTTTGTTCTAATTCTTATGGTGATAAGGTATTAGATTTGCATGTGGGTAAAAACAAACAGGCAAAAACTACCAAAAAAACCCAAAAGTAAAATCGTGAAACTTTAGCCCCATAAAGAAACTAGTAATTTTCCCACCTCCAGTTTTATAAAGGAGGACACCAAGTTAGGTGACCCATAGAATGATGCAGAGTCTTAGAGCTGGCGACTGTCCTAAACAGAACTTGATGCTGGACTCCGGGTCCTCTTTACTTTCTTTTCTCATGACCATGATGCTCTTCCTTCAGGAGAAATGATGTATGACCACCTCCCCTTCTATGGATGTGTGTACATGTTCTCCAGGGGATAGGTAATACAGCACTTTCCACTCTCCTCACTGATTTCTTAGTACACTGCAAAGTGAGGAACTCAGAGGGGATCTTCTTTTAGGGAATTTAATATCTTAATCTCCACCTCAAAAGGAAAGGCTTTTCTAATTCAGGAGGTAAATTCCTTTGCAACACACCCCAGAGCAAAGATTGGACAGTTACATCATTGTATACATAGCTGCTCTTTATTTACAGATCCTCTCATCTATGATTCTTATTTAGTAGTCAGAACTGGGTGGCAGTGATCATTTTTTCCAATTTACAAAATTTATGCTACTTTAAAAATCTTTGAATTATTTTCTTTATGGGGAAGATAATAACAGCATAAAGAGGAAAATCTAATCATATTGCCCAGAGTTAACCACTTAATGTGGGCTTCTTGACATTTTTTTTATGTGTATCTATTTCCTAAAGTTAATTAAACTATAGTTTTAGATCCTGCGTTTTTCTTTTTCACTTAACATTAAGGTATTAACTAAAGTATTTATTAGATGCATTGTGTCATGTTGTCTGGATCGATTTTAACGGAAAATGCTACAGTGAATATTTTTGCCTAGATTTCTGATTATTTTCCTGGGTTAGATTCCTAAAATTGGAATCACTGCATCATCAGCGAACCTGTTTTTAGTCTCTTCATGTGAAAGGGATTTTGACAAACTTGCTACTAATTCTAGTTCCATGTTCACACAAATTGAGTATGAATTTACTTATTTGTGTCATTAAACTTTTATCACTAAACAAAAAGGGCAATCTTTGTCTAATACCCATTTCTTTGCTAGTAAGAGGTTTTGGTCTATTAACTATTAATGTTTCTGTGAATTCAGTTCGTGACCTTGAGACTGATTTTCTTATAAAATCACTTGTACATATTAGAAACATCAGCATTTGCCATATTTGCCATTTGTGGTAAATACCTTTTGCCATTTTGCTTGCTTTTGGCATTATGGTTTTTTTTCGGGGAAAACAGAAGGTTTTATTTTTATGCAGTCTAGATCCATGCTTGGAAAGAGTTTGTTTTGTAACTTCTTTCCCTAATGGTGTGTAGGGAGGCAGTGCAACAAGACGGCCTATCGAGGACTGCGTTTCTTTGTAAGGCATCGAGTGCGTTGGGTAGCGGTTGATTTATGCAGATTGACTGATTCCGCCTCTGCCCGCGGCAGTTGCTTGTGTTTTGTTTTTGAAATCTGCTTCCTGGTACCCACTAAGTTTGTGGAACTGTCTTCCACACCAAGTTGCCCCATTGCTCTGTTCCTGTGTCATATGGCATTTTCTCATGTCCTGATGCTTTCTTTGAAGGTATTATCCAAAGAGATGAATCACCCATGGAAAAAGGGCTCTCTGGCCTGCGAGGAAAGGACTTTGAGCTGTCTGACGCGTTTTATTTCTCCAAGAAGGGCTTGGAAGCCATTGTGGAAGATGAAGTGACCCAGAGGTTCTCCTCAGAGGAGCTGGTGTCATGGAATCTCCTCACAAGGACCAACATGAACTTCCAGTACATCAGTCTGCGGCTCACCATGGTGTGGGTGCTGGGCGTCATAGTGCGCTACTGTGTCCTGCTACCCCTGAGGTACGTCTCCTGCCCGGTCATTGATGGTATCGCCGGTTCAGCTTTCTTTTTAAATCACGTATGTCATGGCCTCGGGAGAGTATTAGGACACTGATTTCACCCCTTCCTACCTGCAAACCACCACCGACGGGGACTCCCCAGGAACATGCGAAGTATCTATTCTTTCACTTTTTTCCCCAAATGAAGGTGTGTATTCAGAATCGAAGATATGTCTGTCTGGATCCATGTGGTTCTTTCGGTCATAAACCACCGGAGGATAGACGGCAAAGGGAAGTTGACGAAAAGAAGAGATTTCTGGTTTTGCATTCGCCAGAGTGTCCGCCAAACTGTAACTGCCTTTCCTCGCTGGTCTGTAGCAGATCACAGTTGCATAGGAGAGAAAAAATTACTGAGAACGGTTCGCATGGGAGAGAAAGCCATTTAAAGGACGGCGTTTGTTCCAAGTTCCGTCATGATTCACTTTTCTCATTAAAAGCTCCCAGCTGTGTCGCTTTCTGCTTCTGAGCTGGAATGCCTCCGATGAGGGGGCCCTTTCCGGTGCGGTCTAGAGTGACGCTGGGCCGTGGACGGAGCGCAGGTGGCCAGAGTGTGTCCAGCATGGCGACGGCGGGTCGTAGGCATAGGCCGAGTCACAGTATTCCTGCGGATGGTCTTGCTTAATTTCCCTGGACATAGCCTTGGCCCCTCGACAGAGCTTTCCAGGCTTTGCTCTCAGCCCCTAAACTGGCACAGGACTTGGAGCCGTTTGACCCTCCCTGGGTGGCCTACACTTGCCTCATTTAGGTTTATTACAACTGAAGAGATTGCTTAAGTATAGGCAGAGGCACATTTCTAAGTTCTTTCTGTATGGTTTTTTTTTTTTTTTTGCCCATATTGCTGGTTTGCCAGTTGGGGCACAGTGTGTCTTTTGGAAATGATTTCAGCTCTGCTAACAAAGTGGACTCCAGGTTTTCACATATACTTTTTTTTTTAAAGATTTTATTTATTTATTTCACAGAGGGAGATCAAGTAGGCAGAGAGGCAGGCAGAGACAGAGAGAGGAGGAAGCAGGCTCCCCGCTGAGCAGAGAGCCTGAAGCGGGTCTCCATCCCAGGAGCCTGGGATCATGACCTGAGCTGAAGGCAGAGGCTTTAACCCACTGAGCCACCCAGGCGCCCCTTCACATATACTTTTGTCTGAACCTTAAGCCAGTATTCCCCAACTAAGGGGGTGTTCCTTTACTCCGAGCTTGTGTAAGACTGCCCATCAGTATGCATGAAGGACATAGTTGCGCTTTTATGTATTAGACATTTCTAGGCTTATAGTTAGAGCTTCCATTTATTCTGTTTTTATTCTTAAAGAAAGAAATGCAGCTTCAGTAAAGTTGACTCTGTAGATTCGCTCTGACTCTGCACTTGGCCCATGAGCCAGGCTCTGTATCCAAGGCCACCGGAGGGAAGAGTGAGGATTTTTGCAAGACCGAGTATTTGAGATGCCCTCGTTTGTCTGTTAGCCTTCACCTGCTGTGGGTGCCAGCAAATGGTGTCATGATTCTGCGATCTACATAGATTAAACTAACACTCCCAAACTAAAGACGTAACATGGAAGATTCTTGCAAAGAAACCACAGACGTAGGATAAGCCAGTCGTGTAAGCACCCAAGAAGAAGGCAAGAGAAGAATGGAGACTCCGACTCTTCGTACATCCTCTTCAGGGAGAAGGCACGGCTGTGTACATGCTTTGGAAGATGAGCCATTGCTACAAAGTCACCACTCAAAAAGCAGATTGTGCTAAAATTATTGTATGGTGACTGCACAACTTGGTAAATCTGCCGAAACCATGGACTACTTTAAATGGGGAAACTGTATTCTAGGGAAATTGTATCTCAGTAAAACTCCTAAAAACAGACTGGCTGAAAACTTGTGACATCTATGAGAACTCCCATGTTGGCTTATTTAAACGGGAAACCAGAAGTTTCTGGCCTGTTAATCCCGCAAATAAAAACTTGCAATAGTTTGAACCCAGTTGTTAAACGTGTTCAGAGGTAACCCCATCTGACTTAATGTGTGGGAACAAAGGATTCTCATTAGAGAAAGGTAGCAAACCTTTATTTTAAAACTTTTGCAAAATTGGTGGATGCAGTTAAACAGGGTTTTAGTTACTGCATCCGTGGTTAGCATGAAAATATGGCATCGGAAGAAAATGGAATCTGACCTTCAAATTGCTCATCACAAGGTCTTAAGCCAAGACTTTAACAAGATTTTTGCTTTTTTTTTTTAAAGACTTTAATGAGGCTTAACACCTTAACAATGTGTTTATAAGGAAGCCCCATTTATTTTGAAAGATTTTAAATCTCAATATCATCTTTTTGTGTAATTCTGCTTACATTTCTGAAAATAACTATTTTCTTTTTGAAGTGATTCAAATGAATATTAAATGAATATTAAAAGCACCTTTCAAAAATGGAAAGGGTCTATGTAGAGATTAGTGGTATTGTGAGTCACCTTGTTACTAACCTCTTCTATGTTAGCAGGAACATGCGGAAGGACAACAGACTTGCATCAAAGGGTTTCTACATGGTGCTATAATTTGGTGTTCTTATTATGGAAGGGTTTTTCTTGCTATTTGCTCTAAATTTTAAATTTAGAGCAAATAAAAAATAAAAACTTCTGGTTTCCCGTTTAAGTAAGCCAACGTGAGAGTTCTCATAGATGTCAACAAATTTTGAAAAAAATTTGAATTGTATCTCCCCCCATCATTAAAAAACACAGAAGAGCAAGTTATTTTTAGACCTTTGGAAGATAGTTACACCATACTCTGCCCACCAGTGTATCCTGGACCAAGTAAGGTAACTACTTTCAACATGAGTCCTTCATACAATATAAAACATTTTTTCTTATATTATCCAAGAAGTTAACATGAGTATATTTAAAAACAAAATAATTCAGAAAAGCAAAAGGGCAAATGTTTTAATTTATCCTTTTCACAAGCCTGTTTAACCCTGGCAGGATTACAGGATTGAGGTTGAGAGTTCCCTAAGTTTCTAGGCCTTCTGTATACACCGTACATTATGCTTGGTGTTATTTTGAAAACTGCTCTCATACTCGGCATGTTATTTTGAAATTTATTTTGCTTTTTTTCCCTCTCAGATTGTACCCAGGACCATTCTTCCATGTCAGAATCTAGATTTACTCAATTCTTTTACTGGCAGCCCCGTGTTCCGTAGTGTAGCGGGAATAGAACTTATTCTCAGTCTCATGGTTTATGAACTGTTATTTCCCGTGGCCCCTTACCATGCAATTAACTTTCGCATTACCTTGTCTTTTTCAGGGTTACCTTGGCTTTCATCGGGATCAGTTTGTTGGTTGTAGGAACCACACTGGTTGGGCAGCTGCCGGACAGCAGGTGAGATGCTCCCTTCCACTCAGCCGTAAACAGGGTTGTCATTTCTTTAGTGGTGTCCACAAGAAGAATATTTGATCCCGACGTATTGCATCAAATTTATGGCCTGACACACTTATTAAAATTTGGCCTCTTTCATATCCATAGTCTGTATTGGATTTGCCCTCACACTTTTGTGTACCTGGTGAGAAATTCTTTTTCAAGGGGGAAATGAAGGCAGGAAAGGAAACACGTGGTCGGGCTCACCGGGGTGCGAGCAAAGAAGCTTCAGCTTCTCGTGGTCGGGAATCTATCCTGGTAGTCTCGTCGGGTGGGAGCTCTTTTCCATTGGAGTTTTGTCCTAAACGACTCAGTGTGACTTTAAGAAGTGAACGGTGCTTCAGAACACAGGCTCCTGGAAGGAGCACATCGAGGGTTTTATTGTTTTGTTTCCTAGGAGTGCCTACCACGAACCGTTTTCTCTTCTTTCAGCCTCAAAAACTGGCTGAGCGAACTGGTCCACCTGACCTGCTGCCGCATCTGTGTGCGCGCGCTCTCGGGCACCATTCATTATCACAACAAGTGAGTGTCTGCGGGCTCCCAGCTGCCTTCTGTCCCTAGACCCAGAAGAGGCAGGTGAAATCAGCGAACGTACTTCCAGTATGTTCGTCCCTGCTGCTTAGAGCGTCACCGATGTAATGGTTTTGCACGAAACACTTTTATTTTATTTTTTTAAAAGATTTTTATTTATTTACTTGATGGACAGAGATCACAAGTAGGCAGAGAGGCAGGCAGAGAGAGAGGGGGAAGCAGGCTCCCGCCGCGCAGAGAGCCCGACGCGGGGCTCGATCCCAGGACCCCGAGACCACAACCCGAGCCGAAGGCAGAGGCTTAACCCACTGAGCCACCCAGGTGCCCCCATGAAACACTTTTAAATAAAAAGCCATCCATTTGCTGAAGGAACCACATAATAATGTAATGACCCTTGATAATTGGGCATTTCTGGGGTGCAGGCCAGGCCCGTGCTTCTCCTAGGTCGTCCCCCGGGCAGGCACTGCTGTGCTGTTGTGCAGGTGAACAGGGGAAGCTCTGGGACTGGCTGGCTGAGGTCACGTGGCTAGTTTGTGGTAGAGTCAGTTGTGAGCTGGGTCTGTTGATGGAAAAAGTGAGGCCGTTGACAGGCCTGCAGTTTGGGGGGAAGGAGGACAGACCGTTAGCCCTTGAGGCCTGCTTCCTAGCCTCAGTCCCGTCATCACAACGTTCCATAACTGAGGCTGAAGACGGATCGCCGCGCCGGCTTCCCTCACCCCAACTGTAGAGGAGAATGGTACCTGACTGAAGTTATTAGCCGACTGAAGTAACTGGGATTGCTTTGAATTACTTTTCTGTTAACTCACTTTTATTCTTTTTACCTTTAACTTCGTTGTTTTAAAAGTTCTAGAAAAGCCTCTCTTTTTGTTGACTGGATCGTTCTGCCTCATTTGTGGAAGGGAGACATTATCTTCTTTGGCCTTACCATGTGTTACCAACATAAAAGGCCTTAAGTTTCTAAAATGACATGATTTTGTCTTTGAGCTGTGAGTTTTGGGGATGAGGAGTAGAAGAAAATGCTTTGGTAGAACTGGTTAAAAGAGATACTATCTATAGAAATGGTGTTTTAATTACATAGAGCATTCACAACTTATTATGTATAGAATTTCTTCTAATTTTAAGGAAAGCATGTTAAAGTTGTTACGCATTTGGTTCTCTTTCTTCTCTGTATTGGGCCAATGAAGACTGCTTTGCTTCATTAGTGACAAATACTGGTTGAACTCTAAGACAGAGGTCGGCAACTGAACTACGGGCCTAGAGGCCAAATGCAGCCTGCCATCTGTTTTTTTGTGAATAAAGTTTTATTGGAACATAGCCATGCTCATTCATTTATATATTGTCTGTGACTGCCTTTGTGTCAAAACAGCAGAGTCTAGTAGTTTTGACAGGGATCGGCTGGTTTGCAAAACTTCAGATACTTATTATCTGGTCCTCAATAGGAAAAGTTTGCCAACCTCTGTTTGAGGGGATGGGAGGGAGGAAACTACAGTAAATTGACTCTGTGGGTCACTGTGGGGCTGCTGAAGGTGATGCTTGTGAAGACTGCAACCATAGGGAGGTACTTGAGTGAAACTTGTATATCACAATATTGAATTTATGGAATCTTTATAACTCAGTCGAATATTTTTAAATCATCCTTTTTCATTATAAAAGGAAAGTGGACAATTACAAAAAAAAAGTAAATATATATAAAGGGCACGTCATTGGCCCCTTTTCCTGGACTCTTACCTCACTCCCATCACACTGCCTGGAGGTAACCTTTTTAAGATGGGACCATATAGTTTGAAACTGTATTTTTTTAATGTCCTTTTTAAAGCAAAATAGGATGAATCTATGGAAGCTGTTCTGCAAAGTAATGACAGTTCTCCAGGTTTATTTTTTTTTAACCATTGTTTGTAATTGCAGGCAGTACAGACCCCAGAAGGGGGGCATTTGTGTTGCCAACCATACTTCCCCAATAGATGTTTTGATCTTGACCACGGATGGATGCTATGCCATGGTAAGAGCAGCTCAGTGACCATTCAAGTAATTGCATCTTTTGGGGACTGTTCAGACTTTTAATTTATTTTGGCACACGTTAGAGACTTTTATATAAAAGTGACTGGGTTATACTACTGTAGCTATGTAAGTTGTGGAATACATGAAATGAACACTATGTGTGCAAGAAAAGAAAGAAAGGAGCCATTAAGCCATTATATCTAAGGTAGTAGAAAGTCTGGGGCACCTGGCTGGCTCATCAGTGGAGCATGCAACTCTTGATCTTGGGGTTGTGAGTTTGACCTCTACTTTAGGTGTGGAGATGACTTAAAAATTAAAAAAAGAAACTTTAAAAAATAAAAAATAAATTTAAAAAAAGGTAGCAAAAATTTTGACTTCCTGAAATGTAGACATACTTGAGTTTGAGAGGACTTTGCAAGGTTGATTCTCTTTTCTCTAAGATCCCTGCAGTGTTTAATAAATAACACTTGGAGACGTTAAAGTCTTCCTCCTTAGAACAGTGCAAATCCCTTACCAGCCAATTTGTTGTGTCTTCCTTCGGGGAGTCATAGACAACTGAAGAAAAAAATCAGACTTTTTAGTGAAGATCAAGCAAGAGAGACAAATATATAGACCGTGTTGCCTTTCTTAGTCACTGAGGGGATTTGAAGGTCTTTGTAAAAGCTCTTAATTTATTGCCAGAATGTTAATTTGTCTAAAATAGTAAGTTCAGATAGATATTTCTTGGGCAACCACATTTTATCCATTATTTTGTTTAAGTTGCGGAGCCCATTCTGAATCCAAGGAAGCTCCACTTCCAGGAAAGGCTTATGGGAATTGGTAGTCGCTAACCGTTTTTGGGTTAGGAATCAGTTAAGAGTATGTACCCTTTCTTAAGAAGAATAGTGACATTCACACATGTATTACAAGCACAGTTTTGTTTAAAAGCCACTCATGGACCCTCCTGTTAACAGTCCTTGGTAGGATCCTTACATACACCCAGCACCATTCTGGCTGCATGCAGTAATTCCTTGCATTTATGTGGACAAGCGCTCTCGCATGCATTGTGTGTGACCGCCCTGTAATCCAGCGAGATTCAGGCTGATATTTTGATACAGATGAGAAAGCAGAGGTTTATGGTTTTCTGTTTCTGCGACCATATTCGTTCTGTGTCCTGGTCAGCAAAAAGTTGAATACAACTCCAGGGTGACTGAGCCCTCAGAATTTTGTTGGAATTTTCTATGCCCTTTAATTATGCGTGACTGCAGTTATACTAGCCAGAGTTTAGAAGAAGATAGCCCCTGCTAACTTTCCAGTGGGTGGAGTGAGAGACACGGAAAGCCAGTTCAGGTTTAAATCCAAGGCTGGAGAGGGCAGACGTGGGAGGAACCTGTACTGCTGACCTCCAGAGGTCACACGGGTCTCTTTTGGCTAAGCATAAACTATATATCTGAAGAATATTCAAGGTTTCTTCTCAGTGGCTTTTCAGAGTCTTTTTTCCTCCTGAACAAAGACTTCTACTTTTTAAAAAAAATGAGAAGTATTTGCTCAGTCATAGAGAAGTTGTAATAATGAACATCCGCATGCCTTTATTCACGTTTCCCTGTCGGTTTTCTGCTCTGTTGGCCCCATCTGCATTCTTCTGTGCTGGCTTTCTCTCTCTCTCTACATAAAAATGTGTGTGAAGTGTGTCTACTTTTAATGATATGTTAATGTCGGAAATAAATACTAAATATCGGAAATTTGGGTCTGTACCAGTTCATGTAATCCACAGGGTTCTTTCTTGCTTTCCCCCAGTCCATATCTATATCTCCCCTTACTCCCTTTACTCCTGGTTCCCAACAGTACTGACATATTTGCCTATTTTCTTGATCCTCTGATACACCTAAAATTGTTTCAGAATTGCTTCTCTTATTAAACTCCAAAACCATATCTTATAAAAAAATAAAAATCCAGGGTATTTTGCAGTTCTCCTTGAAGAAAGATGGGGGTGTATGGTCAAATACCATCTCTGTACATTTCTTAGGTTTCCCCCCTTCCTTCAGCGTCGCTCTTTTATTCATTTGAAATACAGTCGGGTTCATTTGTTTTGGTTTGCTTTGGGTTTGCTAGTCCCATCCTTGCTGATTTATTGTTGGAGTGCTTCTGAATGTCAAAACTAAACAATAAAGGTCTACTCATGTCATTTCCGCCCACGTCCTTTCTGCCCCATTCCCTCCCACTCTTGCAGATTTCCAACTTCACTGCTTTGGACTTCTTCTCTTTTTGTAGAAATCAATATATGTATATATCTCCCTTTCTATTTCACACAAAGGGCAGCATACTATATTTGCTGTTTGGCATTTGCTTCTTTCAGTTAGTGGTATCGCCAGAGTGTTGAGCTTCGCATGGTGTATAGAGATGTTCCGTCGCTGCGTTGTGTACCTGAAACTAGGGTAATGTTGTGTGCCAGCTATACTCACAGAAAAAAAATTAAAACCCCAACCCAGTATATCTGGGAAATCACTCCTGATCAGTCGTAGAGATCAACCCCGGTCCTTTCCCAGCACATGGCACTCTGTTCCATGTGTATAGCATTGTTCATTCATCTCATTTCTTAGGTTTGGCATTTAGATGGTTCCCAATATCTTGAAATTACAAATACTGTTACAGTTAAAACCTTGTGCGTATGTATTTTCATTTTTTGGAGGTATATCTTCAGGGTAGAGTCCCAGAAGTGGAATTACTGAGTTGAAGGATAAATGTTTATGTAGTTTTGATAGGTATTGCCAAATTTCCTTCTGTGGGTGTTAGAATCTCCCCCATCCCAAGCAATGAATAAGTGCCATTTTCTCCCTCCCTCCCTCCCTTCCTTCCTTCCTCCCTCCCTCCCTCCCTCCCTTCCTCCCTCCCTTCCTTCCTTCCTTCCTTCCCTTTTTTTGTGGGAGAGATAGGGTGCCATCAGGGCAGGGTGGGGGTTGCTGGGCAGAGGCAGAGGAAGAGATAACCTTAAGCCGGCTCCACACCCAGCTGAGGATCAAGGAGCCTGAGATCAAGACCTGAGTGGGAACCAAGAGTCCTGCAGAGCCCCCCGGGTGCGGGGATGCTGACTTCCACGGCCTGGGCTCAGAGTGCATTGCATTGCTAAGCTTTTGAGTCCTTTTCAGTGTAATGAGTGAGAAGTGGTATTTCAGTGTAATTTTAATTTGCCTTTCTGTTATCTTAACGAAATTGAAAGACTTTTTAAAGCTAGGGCATTTTAAGCTTCAAATTCAAAGGTGCTACTAAAGAAGACTTTTTGCTTGTATTTGGCCGTTCATGTCCTTTGATTAGACTAAGAACTTTAGTCAGTAGAAGAAGGCCAATCTTTTTTTTCTTCGTGGGGAATAGGAACTTACTGGTACTTAAAAAAAAAAAAAGCTTTCCTTGCCTAGGTGTGTCTTTACATGTTTCTTTTTGTCTCATGGTATTTTAGGTTGGTCAGGTCCATGGTGGATTGATGGGAATTATTCAGAGAGCTATGGTCAAGGCTTGTCCACATGTCTGGTTTGAACGCTCAGAAATGAAGGATCGACACTTGGTCACTAAGAGGTAAGCAGTGACATTACTCGGTATCCTTTGGGGTAGCATAAAATCTGATAAATCTTGGCCTTCCTGCCAAAGAGGGCAGAGCAGCACTAAGGATTAAACCTAAAATATGTGGAGCTTTACTTGTGGTTAGGATTTTCTGCTGAATCACCTGTCCTAGCTACATTCTTAAAAATTCTCAGCCTGTAGTCATAGCGGGAAGTATGAGATTAGAAGGCCAATGCGTTGGTGTTGCTGTGGCTTGGGTATAGCCCAGTCACTGAGTTTTCAGAATTAAAAATTACTACCTTGAAAGTTAAATAATTCGTACCTGTTTTGCTGAGTAAAGAGTTGGCTGATTTCTTGCCAGAAGTCCGTTCTCACTGAAGTCTATCTAGAGACAGACAGAGCTAAAGCTCTTTATGAATCAGAAGGAGGCTTGAGGATTTGGAATAGAGATGAGCTACTAGAAGCTTTTACTGGGAAACAGCTTTTTGTCTGAGGCCTTTAACTGAAGGCCCTGTGGTTTATTGCTTCTAGAAACATGAAGGCGTGCCATACTTTTAAGAGTAAAATGAAAAGTCCTTGTTGAAATCTGTTTAAGGTCGGTGAAACTACTCCCCAGTTGGAGAGCATTTAGCACTGAGTGGGACACTGGTGGCTCTACGCCTCTAGCTGAGCCTTCCAGCCCCTGGGGAGCAGTTGGAAGTACAGGGCTGGCCAACAGCAGGCAGGACTCAAGGCCCGGCCCCTTCTCAGCTTTATGGTGTCCGTGTCAGAGGAAAGCTGAGCCTACTCATTTAAGGAGTTTCTGTATACTTCATGGCCATGAGGCCGACTGGGCCAGCTGTCAGTATTCGCACTTCCAGATGACAAACACATAAGCACATGGAAAAGGACACAGCCCTCCTGACATGGGGGCCCCAGAGCCCCTGTCAGCGATGCCCTCGAACCCTTTCCTAGGAGTCGGCAGAAGGCACTGAAGTTCGCTAGCTCTGACCCGAGAGCAACTGGAAAAGTACAGATGACGTCGGCTTTTCTGAAAGGGGCCCACTTGAGTTGATTTCCTTTACTTGTGTCTTATTTTCCCCTCCTCCTTGCTGTACAGTTATGTTTGTGCTGGTAGAGTGTGGGGAAGACCAACGAGGACTGAACCTCTACCTTTAGGAAGGTGGCATTTTGATCCCTTGTTTTTCTTCACAGACTGAAAGAACACATTGCTGATAAGAAAAAACTACCCATATTAATTTTTCCTGAAGGTAAGGAAGGGCGGCTGCCGACCAAGCCTTAGTTGACAACAACCGGCACGAAAAGCGTGAGAGGACTGGGTTGTTCTGGATTGGCATTCTTGGTGCCGATCTCTGCCGTCCCCTAGGAATGAGCTGCCCTTCTCTGGGCTGGTAATCCCTTGCTTTCTTTTGACATTTGATGGGAGTCATGGTGTTTTGTTCTTGATCATGTTTTTGGAAGTCATGGTGCCTTTTTGATCTTAAAACTCATTTCTGGGTGGGGCACCTGGGTGGCTCAGTGGGTTAAGCCTCTGCCTTCGGCTTGGGTCATGATCTCAGGGTCCTGGGATTGAGCCCCATGTCGGGCTCTCTGCTCAGCAGGGAGCCTGCTTCCTCCTCTCTCTCTGCCTGCCTCTCTGCCTACTTGTGATCTCTGTCTGTCTCTCTCTCTCTATCAAATGAATAAATAAAATCTTAAAAAACAAAACTCATTTCTGGGTAATGAACTTGGACAGGTATTCATAATTTTTCAAAAGTCCTTATTTTTATTTTTTATTTGTAAAAGATTTTATTTATTTACTTGAGAGAGAGATAGAGATAGTGAGAGCACAAGTGGGAGGAGAGGGAAAAGCAGACTTCTGGCTGGGCAGGCAGCCTGTTGTGGGGCTCGATTCCAGATCCCTGGGATCATGACCTGAGCCTAATGCAGACGCTTAACCGACTGAGCCACCCAGGGGCCCCTCAAAGATCCTTACTTTAAAGTATTGAATTGTCACCTGTTAGGCTGAAGTTATATCTCTAGAGCATTTAATAACAAAGTAAAAGTTTGTTATGAAACTTGTGTAGAGCTTTTGAATTGCTTCCTTAAGCAGGGATTGATCTGTTTCACAAAATGATAGTAAACTATGATTTTGCTATGATTTGAATATTTTAGATTATTTTATATCAAAATAATTCCTTTTTAAAATTTGTTTGAGGGATGCCTGGGTGGCTCAGTCAGTTAAGTGTCTGCCTTTGGCTTGGGTCATGATCTTAGGGTTCTGGAATCGAGTCCCACACTGGGCTCCCTGCTCAGCAGGGAGCCTGCTTCTCCCTCTCCCTCTGCCCCTGCTTGTGTTCTCTCATTCTCACTGACTCTCTCAGATAAAACAAAACAAAATAAAATAAAATGTGTTTTAAAAACCCCACCTTTAAAAATATTCACCACCTCCTTTCCACTGCTCTGCAGGGACTTGCATCAACAACACTTCAGTCATGATGTTTAAAAAGGGAAGCTTTGAAATTGGAGGAACCATACATCCAGTTGCAATTAAGGTAAAACATATGCCCCTTCCTGGCCCCCCAAAAAGGGCAGTGACTCAGTAACTTTATTTTGATGTAACTTCAACCTTAAAATCTGAAAGAATAACAAGCACTTGTATACCCTTCTCCCTGCCTGAGCTTTATTGAAGTATATTGACATAGAACGTCGTGTAAATTCAAAGTGTACCACACGGCGGCTTGATACACTTACGCGCTGCAAAGTGCTCGCCGCCACCAGAGTTTTCGCGAACACCTGTCAGATCACGTAATTTCTGTTTCTTTGTTACGGCGAGAACATTTAAGAGCTGTTCTCTTAGCAACTTCCAAGTGTATGATCAAGTATTTCTAACTATAGTCACTGTGCTGTGCGTTAGGTCCCCAGAACTCATTTATCTTAGAGCGGAAAGTTTGTGCCTTCGACCAGCATCTCTGGGTTCCTCTACCTTGTCCGCTCTCCTCCTGGGCCCCAGGGGACCACGTCCTAGTCTCTGTCTCTGTCAGCTCAGCTCTTTCAGACTCTGCACATAAACGATACTACAGAGAACTCCCCTTTCTCTGAGTTACATGACTTAGTGCTTTCAAGGTCCATCTGTTGTCACGACCGTCAGCATTTCCTTCTTTCTTGCGGCTCTCGCATTCTGTTGTGTCTGCACTACGTCTCCCTTCCCTGTTCATCTGTTGGCAGACACGTAGGTTGTTTCCAGATCTTGGTTCTTATGAGTACTACGCGGCAATGACTGTAGGGGTACAGATATGGCTTCAAGATCTTGTTTTCATTTCAGGATCATGTTTCACTGGCTGTATACCCCGAAGCAGGATTGCTGGGTCATGTGGTAGTTCCATTTTTGACTTTTTGAGGACTCACACTGTTTTCTCTAGTGGCTGTACTGATTTCCATCCCTGCCACCATTCCCTTTTCTCTACATCTATCTTTTCTTTTTTCAAATCTGTTTGACATAATTGCAATCTGCGTCAGATGTAATTTGAAGAAAATGATTTATACTTTTCTGCTAAGCCAGAATGTTTAGAAACCACAACTTTAAACTTTCTCGGTTTGTAAACTGAGTCTCAGAGATGTCATATAATCTGCCTCCCAGTCACACAGTTGGTCGGCGGAAAAATTGTGATGTCATTACATCAGAACTATTTAGCCAACCAGCGAATTCTAAAGACCTCTTGTGTATAAGGTCTTCCTCAAGGCCTTTGTGTACTCATTACTCAGATTCACCAACTGTTTACATTTTGCCCTGTTCGCTGGGTATTTCTCTCTCTATGGATATGTGTACAGACAGGTCCCAGGGGACAGGGTGCCAGGCATCGTCCTGAGTAATGAAGACGTGGTGATAAGTGAAACAGTTACGGCGCCTACTTTTGCCCGCTTCAGTTAAGTGGGGAGACAGACCTTTCGGACTCAGGGGATAACCCTCTTGTTGCAGCACTCTGGGGTTCGGGTCAGAGGAGTTAGCTGGCCCAGTTTACTTCTTCGATCCCTTCTGTCAAACGAAGGAGCTTCTCTTTCTCTGGGGGTCTGATAGAGATGTTTGTCTTGTCATCTTAGAGCCACTGATAGGGATAAGAGAGGCCGCCACTTGGTTCATAACCGGGATGTATTTTCTTTCCTTTTTTCTCAGTATAACCCTCAGTTTGGGGATGCATTTTGGAACAGTAGTAAGTACAACATGGTGAGCTACCTGCTTCGAATGATGACCAGCTGGGCCATTGTCTGTGACGTGTGGTACATGCCCCCCATGACCAGAGAGGTATCTGTCTATAGGTAGCAACTGGTCTTTGGTGCTTTATCCAGTCAGATCATGGCGAGAAAACTTACGTAAAATTCTGGGTGCCTCCCTTACCCCCATTAGCTAGAGATGTACTTCCTTTCTGCTTTCTCAGCAAATGGGGCATTTAAAGAAAAAAAATGTATTCAGGTTTCTTCAAATCAGGCTATTTTGTATTGAGACTCTTCTCCATAATTGTTTTTATAGTTGCTGTTGGTTTAGTGAACCCACAGATATTATGGAATGTTGTATGTTGGAGAAGACTGATAAAGGGCATAATAAATATATATATGTGAGAGATACGAAGGAAACAATACGGTACTTCATTTTCTTGATAGAACAAATGATATTTGCTATGACTGAGAACAGTGCTGAGCTAAAATGTGAATCTTACTTTTTAAAAAAAGAGACAGAGAGAAAGCGCAAGGATATGCACATGTCGGGGAGAGGGGAAGAGGGAGAGAGGTTCTCTTAAGCAGGTGTCACGCCCAGTGTGGAGCCTGATGTGGGACTTGATCTCACCACCCTGAGATCATGACCTAAGTGGAAAGCAACAGTCAGACACTGAACTGATGAGACACCCGGGCGCCCCTGAATCTTACATTTTAAAACAAATCTGAAGACTAAGATGTATTTATTTCAAGAATTATTTGAAAACTCTATTCCCACCATGTGCTGGTAACTGTCTTTTCTCCAGGAAGGAGAAGACGCCGTCCAGTTTGCTAACAGGGTTAAGTCCGCCATTGCTGTGCAAGGAGGGCTGACTGAGCTTCCCTGGTAAGACATTTTGAGAAGTACTATCATTTTCTTTTTATTAAAAAAATGACTTTCAATAATGTCATTGATTGTACTGGTTAGCCAGAGCTTTCGCTGAAAGTGGCAGTGGTTTACGTAAAAGGGTGATGTCTCCGAGAAGGTAGGGGTTTGCCCCTCTTGCTTGAACATGGGCGGTGCAGGCTGGTGTAACAGGTCCTGCCGTGTTCTCCCACCCTCCCGGTGCCTCCGCCACAGGGGCGCGGACCCTGCTCCTGTGCTACTCCACGTGGAGAAAACGGCCCGCAGGAAGGAATGAAAGTGGGGGGCCCGTCTCTTTGAGAGCAGGGATGGATGCCGGGCTGTCACTTCCCCCTCTTGGCTCGGCCTCCTTATGTGTAAGACGGCTGGCGAATGCCAACTTTGTTCTGGAAGGCCCTACATCCAGCTAAAATGGAGGGTTCTTTTGCTGAAGAAGAAAGTGAGAATGGATTTGGGGGTGGGGAATGGGCCCTGAGAGCAAGGGGCAGTGTATGGGCTTGTTCATACTTAACGCTCCCTGAGACTCTATTGAAGAAAACTTAAAGACTTGAAAGGAAATAAGTGAAATATTTTAGTTATGGGAACTTTGGATTTAATTTTTTGTTTGTTTGAGGAAAGTTGTGTGTAGGTGAGTGTATTAGTCGGCTTGGGCTGCCGTAACAAACTACCACAGCCCCGGCGGCTTAAACAACAGAAATGTATTTTCTCACAGTTCTGAAGGCTGGTAGCCTGAGATCAGGGTGCTAGCGAGGTCGCTTTCTGGTCAGGGCTCTCTCTCCCTTTTGGCTGGCAAACGGCCACCTTCTCACCTTTGTGTGAATTTGGGGAGAGAGGGAGAAGACAGCAGGCTCACAGGTGTCTTCTTATAGGGGCACTAGTCCTACCTTGAAGATTAGTGACCACTCTTAAGGCCTCATCTAAACCTAATTCCTTCCCAAGGGTTCCATCTCCAAATACCATCCTACTGGGGGTTAGGTCTTCACTATGTGAATTTGGGGAAGTGCATGTACTTTTAGTCTGTATTAGTGAGGGGTAACTCGCCCTACATTATAATGGGAGATGAATCGTACTTAAGATCCTGTAAATTTAATAAAGTCTCCCTGTTTATCTTTTTTTGGTGTTTTCAAAACACTTCGTGTGACAAGTTCACTGGAGGCACCTAGAGTCACGTTCTCGGAGCAGGATTTGGCCGAGTCAGGCTGTCAGCCTGTTCAACCATGAGCTCCTGAACCTGCAGAGGGACCCAGGACTGCTCAGGAATTAAACTTCTGGAATAAGAACTAATAAGGACTAGCTGGATTCTTTTTTTTTTTTTTTTTTTTTATTTGTCAGAAAGAGAGAAAGAGAACACAAGCCAGGGAAGGGGCAGAGGGGGAAGCAGGCTTCCTGCTGAGCAGGGAGCCCGATGTGGGGCTGGATCCCAGGATCCTGGGATCATGACCCCAGTGGAAGGCAGACACTTAACTGACTGAGCCACCCAGGTGCCTAACCCTCCATTCATGCATCTTGAGTACAACCAATTTCACCCAGGAAACTTGCTTCTGGCATCCATTATGCTAATTAGGAAGCCACTAATTTCTGTAGTGAAAACCCATTTCTAAAATTCCTTGTGTGAATTAACAAGGTGTAGGAAGTTGATAGAAAACAAAGACAGTTGAAGCCTTGGAGTGGCAGCTGTGGAGGGTGGCCTTCTAATTCCCTGCCTGGCTGACCGCTCTGGGGTGTGAGTTCTTGACTTCTTGACTTAACCTGGCTGGCCCTGAGGTCAGGATGAGGGTCAAGAGAGGTTGAAACTAACATTCGTATCACACTACCTAAGCCGAAATATGGGAAACTAAATTACGGATACCACAGCATCATGAAATGACAGGCTTACACAGGTCCTAGCTTATAAATGCCCTAGTGATCGAGCTTCACTCTGCATCCTCTTTCCTGCTCATTGTTTTCATTTCTTTACTCTGCTTTTTCTCACCTGACTTCTCAGCCCTGCTTCTGCCCTGAAGCCATATGAAAATCTTGGAGCTTTGGATCAGTAGCCTCAGACACCAAAGAGAGGAAGAAATCCTTGAAAGATAATAGCCTACCCAAGTCAGCCATAGGACAGATCTCATTCAGATTGGCTTAAACAAAATCTGTCAGAAAGCATCCTTAGGGGATGCCTGGGTGTCTCAGTGGGTTAAGCATCTGCCTTCGGTTCAGGTTATGATCTCAGGGTCTGGGATGAGTCCCGTGTCAGGCTTCCTGCTCCGCGGGGAGTCTCTTCTCCCTTTCCCTCTGCCCTCTACCCCTCATCCCCACTGTGCGCTCTGTCCCTCAAATAAATAAGTATAATCCTTAAAAAAAATCCTAAAAAAAATGACCCTCAGAATTTTTCAATTCCCTTTTATTGGGCCATATGCAATTTTGTTATAAATGATTACTTTTAATTACCTAGCATCTTCTTTAAAAAAAAAAAAGACTCACTGCCTTTTCAGGTGTATATGTCATTCACACACTGGGTATGAATTTTTTTTTCTAGATTAAATGGGAACTCAACTGTATCATCTTAAACAGGCTTATATATATGGCTGCTGGTCTCCCTAGGAACTCAAATCTGCTGCCATTGCAAAGGGGAATTGGGCAAAACTTTAAAGTCCCTAGAAAGGGTAAGGCACAGTTGGGGTGCTCAGAGAAGTGTGTTTTCTCAGTGCTTGGGAGAATGCCTCAAAATAATATCAGGATGCTTGGGGCAAATGTTGCTTTTTGGTCAGTTTTGGCCTGGACCTTAGGAAAGAAAGAATGGCCTTTCTTCTGCCTCTCCCTCTTCCACTTAGTTCTTACTATTCAGAATTCACATAAATGCGGTGAATAGTTAGAGGCAGCTCCTTTGGATAAAAGAGGCTTTCGGGGACAATTCTGGGGAGCTAACAACAATTTATAACCTTGTTTCAAGGAAATTTCCTCCAGCTGAGCCCCTGGAAGATGTGTGGAGCTCAGTCTATTCCAAGTAGAGGACTTGTTGTGGGCTGTGTCCTGGATTTGAGTGTGGATTTGGTTCAGGCAGGCGTTTGTTTGTCGGTCAAGTTCTTTCTTTGTGGCATTGAGTTCATGGGCTAACCTGTGATCCATTCATCATCATCAGAGAGCACTTGGTAAACATTCGTGCTTAGCTGGGTTAAAATTAAACAGGCACAGTATGAAGTAAGCAAGTTCTCTGTCCATGCGCCCTAGGAGTTCAAAATCGAAGACATTAGATTAGGAGAGAAATTGTGGCCCCTTATAGTCCAGTCTCCTTCCAGAGTTTCCACTTTGTGTTGTCCGAAGAAGGAAAGGCATGACGAGTCCTTATAACCCAGGCAGCGCTGTTTTTACCACTCTGGACAGAGTTCATAACTTTTTTTTTTTTTTAAAGATTTTATTTATTTGACACAGAGATCGCAAGATCTCGCAAGGCAGAGAGGCAGGTGGAGAAACCGGGGGAAGCAGGCTCCCCGCTGAGTAGAGAGCCTGATGCGGGGCTCGATCCCAGGACCCTGAGGTCATGACCTGAGCCGAAGGCTTAACCCACTGAGCCACCCAGGTGCCCCCACTCTGGACAGAGTTCAAAGATTCACAGGCTCTGAATTAAGGAATGCTGCTTACACAGGCACTAACTACTGCTTCAGTGCAATTTGTGATTTTGTTGTTTGTTTTTATTCGGAGTCTGTTTTGGAATATGGAAGATTATAAATACTTGAAATATGTAGTGCTTTGAAGGAAACTACAACTTGGTAGACATAGGATTAGATACGAATAATGATTAACCCATCTGTCTTTAAGTAATTTACCCATATACATGCAGTACTTGTGTGTGTATTTTAAGTGTTCCAGGTGATTTTCTAGCTGACATAAGACATAAGTTGATTAGATGAAAGAAAACAATACTTTGCTTTCCTTGGGGGAAAGGAGAGGTAAACAATCCTAGTTTTAATATAAAGGCCAAATATGAGTATAGCACCCCCAAATTCTAAGAAGAAACTGAGTGGAGATATTGTTCTATATTTTGTTTATTTCTTTAACTTACTTTTTTTGAGAGAGAGAGAGAGAGAGAGAGAGAGGCTGGGGCTGGAGGCAGAGGGAGAGACTCACGGAGGCTCCAGGCCTGGTACAGAGCCTGATGTGGGCTTGATCTCTTGACTCTGAGATCATGATCTGAGCCAAAATCAAGAGTCGGTCACTTAACTGACTGAGCCACCCAGGCGCCCCTGACTTTTTTATTCTATATGCTCGTCAAGCATCAGAGGGATTACTCCTTCCCCAAAGTACTACGCTGTGGTGCGTGGTAGAACAGAGACGGAAACCCTGGTCTTTTTGCTTTCAAAGCCTGTGTTCTTTGGCCCATTGCCATTTAAGTGTATTAGCAGCTCATGCTTTTTAACCCACTGTTGGCTCTATATCTTTTATTTATTTGCCTTTTTAATCCCAGGGATGGAGGGCTGAAGAGAGCAAAGGTGAAGGACACCTTCAAGGAGGAGCAGCAGAAGAATTACAGCAAGATGCTTGTGGGCGACGGGTCTCGCTGAGTCGGACTCACTGCCGCCCTGGTTGTCGAGTTTGGCTTCCCAGAACCAGCCCCTAGAAGTGGAATGTGTTGGGGTTTTTTGGCGAGGGAGTGGAGTATCGTTTTGTTTTACTGTTTTTGTTTATTTGCTGCTGTTAGTCATCTTTTTACAGGATGGGTTGTCTCTACCTCTCTATGCCAGAAGCAGAACCCAGTGGGGGGAGGGGCGCGTTTTGGCTTTTGTTGTTGCTATAGCAGTAGCTTCATGAATTGTGAGGTAGTTTACTGAGTTTGAACAGATCCTGCCTTTTGTAAAATGATGATGTCATCGTTAATCAAATGAAATACTTATGCAGGGAAAAAGTGCTTCTCAAACACTTTTGGAACTCACTGTGTTTCTCAAAAAAATACCCCCATGCTCTCTTCGTGATTGATTTTCTCACTCCTCCCTCACCTCCCCCTTCAGTCCCTTGAACAGCGGGGTCACACATCAGTTCAAGGTCCCCGCCATGGTTACCTTCTACTGCAAGATCGAAAAGAAAAATGGAGGGTGTTCTTTAGGAGAAAGGACAGATTTGTGGCCACTTGATCTGAAAGTTGAAAGCAAATGAACTTCAATTTGGTCAGCTGTACCAAAGAAAAGTGTGTGCAGGTTACTGTGTGTGCATTTATAGGTAGGTGAATTTTGAATAAATCCTTTTAGCTGGCAACTGGTGATAAAGTTTTAAGTCTTCCGTGTTTGTACACTAAAGATCTCTATCTAGTGATTTGATGTTGTACCGAAACGTATTTTCAAACAGGAGGAGCCCTTTACAACAACACCTCACGTCGTCTTCAGCGGGGGTCTGAGTGAGCCAGCTGTGTGCTGCCCCTGAGCCTCCACCCCTTTGAGGTTTCTTTCAGGATCTTCCCAGTTCCTTCAATAGAACAATAAGTGGAAAAATTACCTTTTGGAAACTGAGCCTTAAATTTTTTAAAGGGGAAATAAGTGTTTCCCGACTCACACAGCGTAAGCAATGTTCTATGGCAATGTAATGCCGTGTTAAACTCGGAGAGTATTGTCTCTCTTCTGGTAACCATGTACAAAATGTGAAACTGTCTTACAGTGAATATAAATAAATTCTATATTTCTAAGTGTGTGTCCATCGCTTTCCCTCTCCTCTACCCTCTTCTGGTTTGGAGTAAGTTAAATTTTTTCTTCTTATAAACAAGGATTGTTTGTTTTCCATATCAATGACATAGCTAGATTTTATTGGACTGGAACGTCTGGGAAATGAGAATGTGAACAGCTAGTTTTGGTTTGTTTTTTCTTTTTTTTGTAGCCTAGTTATCTGGACTTTGACCCTGTGAACTCTGCCTTGAGCAAGCCATAGACCACTTAATTTGTAGGTGAACTGGGCAACTCTTCTAATTGACTCTGGGTATGTCCAGCACAGCCCTCTCAGTTATACCCCCATCGACCAGCCGGGCCCGATGCCGAAGGAACTTTGTAAACAGGCGTCCCCAGCGATCAGCTGCTCTCCCATTCCTACATGCTCCCCCCGTCCTTTTTTACTGTGTTCTTACCCTTTGATTCTTAACTTTGATCTTTCTTTTTCTTTTCTAAAATTTTGATTTTGAGTAATTTCTACACCCAATGGGGGCCTGAACCCATCACCCTAACATCAAGAGTTGCGTGCTCCACTGATTGAGGCAGGCAGGTGCCCTGAATCTTCTCTTTGATCTTAACTGAAAATCAGCAAATTCATTTATGTATGTTGGGGTGACTCTTTGTCTTTTTTTTCCCTCAGAGAATTCCCTTTTCCCTTTTACTTTTCATAGTCAATATAACTTGACTTTATTAATTAGCCCACTTTTTGGAAAAGCAGGTAGGATAACTAACGACTATTTTGTTTGGACACCAATAAGTGGTATATTTCCAAGAGCACTGTTAGAGCAGTAATGTATCACAAAGTCATTAGAAAATCTAATGCTATCCCAGTAAAAACTTCTGTGTGTCTTTGACTCACACCACTCATTTTCAAGTTGTTTGGGGAATTGCCGTACTGCTGCAAACATGTTTGTGGGGAGCACATGTTGCTCAGACTCAGCATATGTTCCCTAGAAATCCTGTGTTTGCGTTTGCCTTCCCTAATATTATATTATACCTACTTTAGAAATACTTTACCCAGAGTTTAGTCTTCTAAACTTCTGAGGCGTCTGTAATTATAACAGGATATCTAGGGTAGGGAGAATGTGGTAGAAAAATCCCATGAGATAAGACCTTTCATCTAACCTGTGCATAGATTCATTCATTGAGCCTCAAGTTTGCCTTTTTAAATTCCAAATCTGTCCTGGTCTTATTTACAGACACAGTGTTCTAGGAATGCCAAGATTTTCTGAAATGTCCTGGCATATCTTAGGATTGGATGAGCACCCATGGTAGGAAACAGTAAACATCCTCAAAACATGGGAAATAGTCCGGGATCATAGTCTGGAGCAAAGAACAGTCCTGAGGGAAGTTTCCTGGATAAGCAGACTTTCCAAGGCACATTCAGCTTTGTGGTGGCGGCTTGCCGTCGTCCCTTTTGTACATACGCCGCACTTCGGGCATTCTGTTGGTAACTCGAGGGTTCTTCATTTCTCGTGGCTACAGATAATGTTCTGTGGTCATGAGGATGGCCTTTCGGCCAGAGTTGCTCTCAGTCTTGTTCTCTGAGATGTGGCTTTCCGCCTGGCCTGAGGTGGATGTGATGGGAGGTAGGGAGAAGCTGGCATTTGGGATTGGTACTGAAAACTAGGGGTCCTGGCAAGGAGCTCGACAGACACTGGGCTTGCATTTGTTTATTTAGCCCTGGTTTCTAGTGGATCGATGCTGGTAATATTCGATGTTATTTTTGGAAGAATGGTTAAGTTGCTGAGACTGAGAGTCACGCGGACCTTTTCTACTTGTGGCTCCAGTGCTCACAGGCGTTGCAGCCTTGGACAGTTCTCTGCTTCTCAGTTACCTTTTTCTTTATTGTGCAATTATAGAATACAAGTGTGTATGAAAGTGTGCAGGTGCACTTTAAGGGCAATGGTAAATTGCAAGCACATTTCCCAGTATTACCCTGGATACGTGTTGCCCCGGCCAATAAGTAGAATATGAATGACTGTATGTCCTAGAAGGATGGAAAGTCATAACTTGTTATTCCTTTTAATATTGATGCACAGTAGGTTGTTCATAGCTTTGTTGTAAATGTCTCCTGGTGTACACAGAGTTTTTTGCTAATTGGTATGCTTAATCAGAATTAGGATTTCTCCATAGTCATAGTAGGATATCAGAATGTTTAACTTTAGTGTAGAAATCTCCAAACTGTTTCCAAAAGGGTTGAATCATTTTACATGACCTGTTGGTGTAGGACAGCAACATTTATATTTAGTGTAACAACGTATTTGGATTTATTTTTCATTAGTTTATTTTGTACTTTTCTTTCTTCCATTTTTTCCCTCCTTTCTTGCCCTCTTTTGGACTTAATACTTTCATTTTCCCATTTTCTCTACTTAAATTGAAGGTTAATGGGGTTTTATTTTGTGGTTACCTTGTAAATTTCACTTTGCACACTTATCAAAGTGTAAAATGGATCACTATCCTTTCACTCCTGGACAATACAAGGACCCTAGAACTTGAATTCCAGTCATTCACACCAGCCCTCACCAATTCATATAACATCACGATCTTCGGTACTTGCCATCAGCAGCTGCGTGCCTGTTCCTTCACACAGGGTTATCCACAGTTTAACCACTTTTTTCCATTCCTCACCTCTTAATTTTACCATCTGGGATCACAGTTTGATAATGGCTAAATCCCTGTTTTTGTTTTCTGAAAGTGTATTTTTTACTCACCCTTGAAAGTTATTGCTGGATGTGGAAGTGTGTGTTCAGATTGAGTTCTGTTTCTCCGAGCACATTAGAGATCGTTCTGTAGTTGGTTTGGGAAGTCAGCTACCAGCCTGATTATGGCATTTTTGGGGGTAATATTTCTTCTAGTGTACTTAAAATTGTTTCTTAGTTCTTGTTATTTTACAAGTTCACCCTGTTGTATCTAGGTGTGGATCTCGTGTTAATTATCTTGCTTGAGACAGGTTGGGCTCTTATCTGTAGACTGATAGTTTTTATCAATTCTCAGAAGTTCTCAGATACCCTTTGATGTACTGTCTTTATATTTTTTAATTAAAAAAAATTTTTTTATGGGGCACCTGGGTGGCTCAGTGGGTTAGGCCGCTGCCTTCGGCTCAGGTCATGATCTCAGGGTCCTTGGATCGAGTCCCGCATCCGGCTCTCTGCTCAGCGGAGAGGCTGCTTCCCTTCCTCTCTCTCTGCCTGCCTCTCTTGTGATTTTTCCCTGTCAAATAAATAAAATCTTAAAAAAAAATTTTTTTTTTAGGATTTTATTTATTTATTTTACAGAGAGAGAGAGAGAGAGAGATCACAGGTAGGCAGAGAGGCAGGCAGAGAGAGGAGGAAGCAGGCTCCCTGCTGAGCAGAGAGCCCGATGTGGGGCTCAATCCCAGGTCCCTGGGATCATGACCTGAGCCAAGGGCAGAGGCTTTAACCCACTGAGCCACCCAGGCGCCCCAAATCCACTTCTGTCTTTTTAGAAGTCTGAGTAAGCAAATACTAGACTTTCGCATTCTGTCCCACATCTCTTAATCCCCCTCCCCCCTTTTTTAAAATTTTCCATTTCTTTGCTCTCTAGACTTTTTCTGGGCAATCTTCAGTTGTACTATTTCCCTAATGCCCCCTTCAGTTCTATCTGATCTACTGTTCTTTCACTGATTTTTTAGTTTTAGATTTTAGATTTCTCAGTTCTATGAGTTATATTTGGTTCTTTTTCAAATGTACTTACTCTTGAATAAGTTTTGAAATATCTTATGTTTACTGATTTTATATTTTTTCCAATCATTCCAAAATCTTACATCTTTTGAGGGCATGAGTTGTTCCCCCCCGCACTGCTCCTCATTAATGGAGTCTTATTTCATTTTGTGTTTAGAGATGTTTCATGGTGATCTTTCATTTTCTATGGATTTTTATTGTTCATTAGGCCTTTCAGAGCAGGAATCAGCCAACTATAGCCCACAGGCTAAGTCCTGCCCTCTGCCTGTTTTGTAAATAAAATTTTATTGTACGCCTGCCACACCTGTTTATTCCTTGTGTGTTTGCTTCCACACCGCAGGGTCCAGTGGTGACAGCAGTGACTGGCCCACAAAGCTTAAAGTACTGGCTCTCTGGTTCTCCACCCGTAATAGTTTGCCCACTCCTACTCTAGGGCATTAGCAATCTGGTACCACTTTAAACTAAATCATTGGTTTGAGGTTTATCGAACCATGTAAACAGTGAGAATTTAGCCAGTAAACCCACACGAGAACCATCTTGTGGTTTTGAATTTTCTGCTTGAGACTCATCATATTGTTGTGTGTATAAGCAGTTCATTGCTTTTAATTGCCAAGTCATTTTAAATCCTTTGGGGAAAGTTATTTTTCCCTTTCACTGTGCACTTGGGGTTAGCGCTGACATCTAGGAGTGGGGGTTGGGTGATTTCTCCTTTCTTCTTCCCTGAAGGATGTCCCCCTTTGAGATCTGACCTTTGAGGGAGACTAGAGATCTCACCGTGGGTGGGCATTCACTTTTCTCTGTTGTTATCTCTCTGCTCTGCAATGCCTTCGAGGTGAAAGCCAGCAGGGGGGCTCTGTGCTCTGCTGCTCTGAGTTAACCTATCTTCCCTCAGTCTTTGGCCTGAGTAGTCATAACCTTGCTAGTTTAAGAAAGTGTTCAAAATAATTTTCTCTTATCTTATAAAAAGAGGGTGGGTTCTAAGTTGGGAGACAAAGATTCTAGAAAGCAACAACTAAATTAAAAAAAGTTTCTCTGAGCCATTATTTTAATATAAAGAACAAACTCTCTGCTTCAGAATCATAACTGTTCCTTTATAAATTAAATACTCAGATGAAGGTACACAGGATGCTACAGACCAACAAAGGAAAAGCTGTCAGGTCTCTAGCATTTGGAGAGAATCAGTAACCTAGTAGCATGAGAGCAGCTGCAGGCTTGTTGGCACCTCTGCAAGGTGGTTAGTGGTAAGTTCCCTTGACGCCCATGTTACACCCTGGGATGAGGTCTTGTCAGTGCCTTTTATGGCACTTCATGGGGGTCAAAAATCCCCCCTCCCTCTTGTAGGAAGCAGAATGATTTTGGCTACTTGTTGGGCTCTTGGCTCTATATCTGGAAAAGATGCCCGAGATAGCTTTGAAAATAGAGCACGTATTCTATCTTGGTGAACTAAAATATTTTAGATCCTTTTGAGCTCCAGGCTATGATTAGGGAGTGGGAAGAGCCAGACCAAAGAGTCTGTCTCCTCTCACAGTGAAACATGATACGTATTTCTCTTGAAAATAAGTGAATTTAATTTTTTTATTTTTTGGAAAAGCTTTGAAAATTAGCTTTTTTTTTTTTTGAAAAAAGCTTGAGTTGGTTAAGATATATCCTTGCCCATTAAAAAAATTAATGGGAATCACAGGTTAGAGTTGGGAAAGCTGTCAAATTACTGTTTCTCTGGCTTTATAAAGTAAAATGCATCTCTGGTGCCTGTGGTGTCCATCACCATTCTGAGTCTGGGGACACAGCTATGATAAAGATGGCCAGGTTTTATGGAAATCTACTGATGCAGATGGAAAATTTCAAAAATCAAGAAGCATGTTTGGACAAAACTATCCCAGTGAATTCACAGTGACCTTTAATTTTTTTCAGATAAGCCTGGGATAGTGAGTGCCTAAACATTCCTTAGAAAGAGTTTAGAGAAAAGCAGACTCCTACAGTTACGCGGTGTTAGTGGAATGGCGCTCTGTGCCTGGGAGAAGGCAGTGAACCCAAGCTCTGGAATGTGCACCTGACAGTGCTTACGGCCGAGTCGGCTGAGGTTTGACCTTGGTTAAGGCCTGTTTATTATAGCAACCGTCTTTTGGTGCAGGCAGTCCCGACGTCTCCTTGTTGCTAAATCAGGCACAACTAACAGAGTACCAAATTATCTAAGTGGAAGGGATTTTCAGTGCCGGTTGCTTATGAGGCAGGTTCTCAACTGCTTCCGAAGAGCCGGAATTTTGCTCAAGATGAGGCAGGGGAATGGCTTCGAAACTGTTCTATCCAGTAGGTTCTACAATAGTTTGGTTCACCATTAGCTCATTTGTCGCTCCATTGGTGACCCAAACTATAAGCACTTTTCTTTCTTTTTTTTCTCCTTTCCATTAGCCCATATTTCCAAACATTACATATTTATGCATTCTTCACTACATGGTAAGCTTAATATTTGCTAAATAGATGGGTAAGTTTGTGATCGTTTTTCAATCTCTCCTTGACTTTCATGAAAATCACAGGCTTGTTATTTATAGTATGTCCCCTAATGTGGGTAATTTTTTCATGATGTTTTCATGATATTTTTTATGACCAGATCTCTTTGGCAGGAGTAACAAGAAGCGACATGCTGTAGTGTTTTTGTGGAATCCTGTCAGGCTCCCCCCCATCTTCCCCACCCCCAGCATCAAAAGGTGTGGACTCCCACACGTGCTTTGGTTCGCCGGGGCCTTCCCTCTACCTTGGTGAGATCCACTGGACTTTACCCGTCTATAGCTTTAGGCCTGATTTATCCAGGAGAAGGAAAGGAGAAAGGGGACGTGCAAGAACCTCTCCTGCTTTTTGCTTGTTTGCTTTGATTCGAGGTTGCAGAGTGTATCTTTTTTCAGCCTTCACTTTCAGCCTTATGTGTTTCTTCAAATTACACATAGACAAGTATGAAGACATAGATACTTCTAATAACTAGGTCACTTTCCCAGGTGGATTTTAATTTGGCTTTAATAAAGAGTATGAAAATGTTTTAGGTCAATGCTTTCAAGTATGATTTTGAAAACTGAAGTGTGGTATTACTGTTGCGGGATTTCTCTGCCTTTTGTATCCACAGTTCTTGGTCACACCATCTGAAGAAGGAAGAGGTAGACCAGACGAAGAGCGGTGGGCAGCAAGGCAGAGTTTATTGAGTGATAGTACAAAGCTCCTGGAGAGAGGGGGGCCTCGAGCATTGTCTCTTGAGTTTCTGAGAGTTTTTATGAGTTTTATGAGTTCTTTTGCAGAACTGCCTTAAGCAATCACAGTGTGCTGAGTTATGCTGATCAGGGCTTTGGTGATGTATCTGTTGACCTGCTAGGTTAGTGCCCACGTGCTGACGGTCTTCTTCACTGACATCTGGGGGCTTATGTCTTAACTGTCCTTGCCTGTGGTCGTGACAAATGTTTTATGGTTAATTGCCATTTTTTGGGACATTCTGCAAAAGGCATTTCTGCAAAGGTTTCAGAGCAGAATGCTAGTGGTGGTCCTGTCTAAGCTGCAAAACAGAACAAGGTCAGTGCTGTTTCATCTTAGCTGTCCTGATGCCATATTTTCTTGTTGGGGACCCCGGCCATCGCCTAACTGTCCAACTAATTCCTAACATGACCATGAAGCAAATTGAAGTCTGATATTACTTGGATGCAGGGGGTAAATGTTATCCTTCTCTTTCCCGTATTCTTCCTGGCCACCTACCCTGCTATAGATGTTGGCACATGCCCCCCTAGGCTGGCGAGTTAGAGGATTTATTCTGGTCTGAGGGTGGACATAGGACCCAAAAGTGTCAAGTGGAGACTGTCTGAAAGAGCGATAGGGATACGGATAGTCCTTTCTTCTGAGATTGCACATGGAAAGAACTACCCAGATCTAGAGGTCCTGGGGGTCGTCTTTGCTATCACACGGAAAACATCTCCTGAGAATGAAGTCAGCACGGAGGACAGCGGACAGAAAAAGAGACCATCCAGATGACACAGTAAGACGCCTTTCATTCGACAGTGCCTGAAGCCAGAAATCCCTTTGATTTTCCAGATACAGAAGTCGATAAAATCTTTTCCCCCCATTTCAGCTGGGGTTGGTTTGCACTTAGAGTCACTTAAGTTTATAGCTACAGTGTGTTGCAAATTAAACAGCCCAGAAGAAACTGTTTTACAAATGTACGTGTGTTATGCATATGTACACACACACACAAGCACTTTCTTTTTTTTGCTAAGGAATTCTTTCTTTCCCTCCCTTAGGACTCTAAAACACAGTCAATAGAACATGATACGGAATCTGGGATGGGTCTCCAGAGGCCAGAGCCTCATTCGCCTGGTCTCCCTTTGCCTCCATCCGTACCTTCCAGGGCACCCGATGAACGCTGAGGGCTCTGCGGGACAAAATCTAGAGCACAGCTGTGACGCAGTGAGCGTGCGATTTTTAAGTTAGCATGTAATGCATTATTTGTTTCAGGGTACAGGTCTGTGATTCATCAGTGAGCATCCAATTTTAAGGAATTGTCCTCCCTCAATACTGGATCTAATTTTGAAGACTTAAATACAAAATATGTACAACAAAATTGTTGAACATTTATAGACTCTAAATGGCTCCCCCAGAACAGTGCTTTGGACAGCATCAAATGGTAAGCTAAATCAAAAATTCATGCAATTAAACTTGAGTTTAACTGAGACAGGTAAGTGTACCCAGGAGCTTCTGGAAACTTCCTGCCTGGTGCAGAGCTCCTGTCCGAGGCAGAGAAGCCAGGGTTGGGTGTTTCACAGACAACCGAGCTTTCAAAGGTGTGGATTCTGTCGGAGGCACCAGAGCGCACAATCCCCGCTCAGTGCTGGGGCAAATAACCAGGCAGTCTGAGGCAAGGCCCAGCTAGTGCAAACTCATAGGAAGACTTTCCAGAAGTTTCTGTCCACAGTTTTGGGGTGAGATGGGGAAAAAAGCATTTGAGGTCTTGAATATTTCTCATTGTTAATCGATACTTGATTCCACTCTCTATAGTCAGAAGTAAGTCACCATATCCAACAGGAAACAGATATTTATGTAAAAGTGGCGGAGAGTGGGCAGGGCCTGGGTAGTTCATAGCAGAAGGGGCTTTCAGGGGAGCCACCTGGGCCCGGGATGTGGTCCTGAGTGGCTGCGCCGGAACCCTGTGAGAAGCGCTCTGAAGGCCGGTGGCACGCAGCCAACCCTCCCTGTGCTCAACCTCTGAAGCGCCGGCCTCAGGGCTGCCAGATCAGGCCTGCCATGCCCCCAGGCCCTAACCCTCACCCTGGGTAGGGTTTTCAGGCTTCCGTTCCTAAGGGGCTATTCCCCAGGCCCTCCAGATGGGGGACCCGTGAGCCACACCCCAGGACTCCGCCTGCCACCGAGGAGGAAGCTGTGCCCTTTGGAGCTGCGCAAATTCCGCAGAGCGGGAG